>NC_142869.1:124006583-124315500 GCF_051225735.1 Oryctolagus cuniculus | reverse complement strand
AAAAGGCGTTTTCTGAGAGATGTCTTTAATTCTTCAGATGCCCCTAATTTAGTATATAAATGCTCATAGCATTTATGATTGGCCTAGTGGTTATGACACTGTTTTACTTGCCTACATTCCATACTGGAGTGCCTGTGTTATTGTCCCTGTTTATCCCGTGTGCCTGTTAAGGTAGCAGGTAGACAAGTAGTTGTGTCCCTCTAATCCACTTGGGAGATACAAATCAGCTTTGCAGACCCCAGCTTAAGCTGGCCTTGCCCTAGCCATTGCTGGTATTTGGAGAATGAGCCAGTGGATAGAAGTTCTCTGTATTTCTGTCTGTCACTTTCTCTGTTTGTATCTCTACCTTTAAAACAATGTAACTAGGCGGCTAGCACTGTGTTGTAGCAGGTAAATCTGCCGCCTGAAATGTCAGCATCCCATACGGGCAACGGTTCAAGGCCCAGCTACTCAACTTCTGATCTAGCTCTCTGTTATGGCCTAGGAAAGTAATAGAAGATGACCCAAGTCCTTGGAGAGACCTGGAAGAAGCTCCTGGCTCCTTGCTTCAGATCAGCACAGCAGCTGTCTGGGGAGTGAACCAGCAGATGGAAGATCTCTCTCTCTCTCTCTCTCTCTCTCTCTCTCTGCCCCTGCCTTTCTGCAACTCTGCCTTTCAAATAAATAAATCTTAAAAATGTATAGAAAGAAAAATATTGAACATTTCAAGTTATTAGAATAATAGGAGATATTGCCTGAGTGATTATGTTGACAAATTGATTACTAAATTTTTATCTCCTTCTTTAAACGTCTCCTTGAGAGTTTTGTTGAATAAAATGTAAGAATAAAAATTTCTCAACATAAAATAAAATGCAAATGCCTTACCTTATTTGAACATTTTTATCTGCTATTGTTTATAAACTAAAAAAACAGAACTATCCTTGGAGAAAAGCACTAAACTGTTGTAAAAAATATTTTCTGTCAAACACTAGCTACTTGACATTGGGCCAGTTAATTCACCTCCATTAATTATTATATGAAATAGGGATTATGATATCCTCCTCCCAATAATTTATTAAAAGCTATTATTATGCTTGCCAGCATAAAATTGGAGTCTGAACTGTTAGGTGACCATTTGAAATATAGCAGCTATGATTTTGTGGGGAAGAGCATCAGATGGGTAAAAAAAGAAAAGGGTACTACCCTGTACAAAAGCAAGAATAGGCAGAGACTGAGAGGGATATGGATGTGCAAGGAGTGAGGAGGGAGTTGTTGTCTCACAAGGATACACTGCAGCTTCCAAGGTCATATGCATTCTATACATGTATCTATCAATTTGACCTTGGGCCACATCTGTCCCACACAGTGACCCTGAAGAACTCAGCTATGTCATATCATGGTTAATATGGAGCTGTAGTCTTTGACATTATACTGAGTGATTTCCTATGTCAAAGTCTAATAGTCTGGCTTGAAGGAAAAATGGAATCTAATTTCTTTCTCTGTACTCACTTTTTAAGATATCCATTAAAAGCTAAGTTACTTATTATTTTGCAGTTAGTGATAAGTTAGGAGGTAGTAGTAAGGTTATTAGGGAGAAAATGGTGAGTATTATTAATAAAATTATTTCATTTCCTCGTCCATTCCCCATATATTCTCTCAATAATAATTAACAAAAGCCATGACTATGCTTTGTTTGATGACTCAATGCAATTACAGTTCCATTACAGGTAGACTAAACCGTGTAAGAAGAGGCAATTTTGTGATGACACTATCTTAATACTGTTCAAAAAGCAAAATACAAACTATTCCCTGACATAATGGGCTTATTTATATGAAATCCTTAAAAAACTCACTTAATTTTATTTGTGCAACTAATAAATAGTAAACAAACATATTTTTCAAGGTCTCCCATATGGGTGTCAGGGGCTCATGTACTTGGGCCATCTTCCAGTGCTTTCCTGGACATGTTAACAGGGAGTCAGATTGAAGTGGAACAGCCAGGAATCAAACCAGTTCTCAAAGAGCATGCTTGTGTCACTGACAATACTGGTCCCAGAAAAACAAATTTAAGAATGTGTGAAGGTAAGTTCAAAAGAACAACACAAAGCATGGCAACAGGCTCAATTGTCTGCTATACAAGAATTGATTGCTTTTATACTCTTTCTTTACTTCCAAAATCCATATAAAGCTTTTAGAAAGAGTGTTTGCTATATCGTATGATGTGTGACTATGTCTTCAAATGATATCATCATAAAAATCAATTCAAATGATCAAATATTTTAAAACTGAATAATAACTGAGCTGCTGCAAATAATGAGATTATGTACACAATAGTTATCATTGTGATTCTTTGGGAAATTGGGGTTCAGAAAACTACAGGCTAGTCATGTATTTAAAGGCTTGCAAATGGACTCATAACAATCTTCCTGAAATCCACATCCTACTAGACTGTTGTGTAAGAAGAGAGAGAGAGAGGAGGTGGGGAGGGAGAGAGGATGAATATATTGTCTGTTCAGGCAAGTCAAAAGCAAAGTGTTTTCAGTAAAACAGCCATGAGGCTCTGGCCTCTAGTCTTACAGGCAGATAGCCATTGGTATGCCTCACAAACTTTCTTGGTGGAAATCAGTGGGACTGATCTATCGTTCCTGCCATTTCTCTTTTGAGAACCTCAGTGTGTGTAAATGTGGCATTGACTATGTTGAATCGGAGGGCATGCACATCCATCACAATTGTTCTATTCATCATTTTCTAGCCCTGTATGGACGTTATCTTACCTCCATATGTGATTCTTTTGCATTAAGAAAGATAGCTACTATAGGTACTGTTTCAATTTCCATCAAATTTTAAAACTTTTATATAGTATTATGGGTTCTGCTATGGACACACAGAACTATAAAAGGGCCAATCCAGTTGGCTATTAAAGTTCTGAAATCCACATATTAAGGAAAAACAAAGAACATCTGAAGAATCCGTGAAAGGTCAATGTCTTTTCTGATGTGGATACTGGCAAATGCGATACTCAAAGAATGAGAATAATGTCAGAGGTTATCTCTTTTGCAACCTCAGTGTAATTAATGAATAGTCCATTTTATTCTTTAGGTAGTATCTAAAACTATTTGCTATAGCATGTAGCAATACTTTCTCCTCTTCGATAACTAAAGAAAGCTAACAATTCCATGTAGACTAGATTTAGTTCCACTCAGCTTTGACATTGTGCTGATGCCATTTAACTGGCCTATTAGGGTCAGAGGTTAATTACTGATTAATCAGACAACACATATCAGATATCAGAACTGACTACAAGGTACTCAGAAAGTGTAAGAAATGCATTCTCATAGAATCATAGTTTTGTTGATTCAAGGTAATCCTACTTACAGTTTGAAACTGTGTTTGAGGCAATGTTTTTCAACACCTGAATACAGTTTTGTGGCACTTATACAACAATGTCTATATACTTGGTAATGCCAGGATATAGTCTGCACATTTAAATATCTCAGATTTTAAGGTGAGTGTGTGTGTGTGTGAATGTTTGAAAGGCATAGTTATGGGGGAGAGGGAGAGAGAGAAGGGGGAGAGAGAAAGAGAGAGAGAGAGAGAGAGAGAGAGAGATCTTTCACTGCTGTTTCATTACTCAAATAGCCTCAATGGCCAGAGCTGGGCCAGAACAAAGCCAGGAACCTGGAACTCCATCTAAATATTCCACACGGGTGCAGGGACCCAAACACTCAGATCACCTTCTGCTGTGTTCCTGGAGCATTAGCAGAGAGCTCCACTGGAAATTTAGCAGACTGGACCCCCACTAGCACTCATACAGGACGCCAGTGTCACAGGCAGCAGCTTAACTTGCTGCGCCACAGCACAGGTCCTAGGACCCAGCTTTTATAGCTTATTGACTAAACCTTAAATCTTATGCTGATAGCAATTAAAAGCATAGCACAAAACATAGCAATGACCTGAATAACCAGGAGTACAACCAAAATCATGTGGGATGAGGAGGCATTCATCCTTGAAAGGCAGAAAATGCACTGATTATGATCTGTGTTAATTTGCTTTTCCTCCTGAAGGCACACTCTGGTTTAATATCAATGAATGAAGCTTCTGACTTCAGAAATTAGACCAAGAAGAGCAAAGCAAGTTAACCACAAAAATAGGGAATTGAATGAAATAATAATAAAAAAAACTTAGAGTGCATCTACAATGAAAGAAATTGTTCAAGCAAGAACAAAATAAATCTTTAATAAAGCACATAAATCTTTCTAGGATCCCAAAGGTGGGAGAGACAGAGAGTGAGGAAGAACAATTTGTGAAGAGCAGTGATGAAAGAGTGAGCCACATTACAGAACAATTTTGTATAAAGGGGCAATAAAGAATGATCATTAATATGCTGATGGCAATAAAGTCAACAATTTATAATAAAAGACTGACTCATTAAAAGGCACAAATTATGAAAACAAGCACCAAATTTAAAATGCGATATTCATAAACTTTAGTATCTAAGCATATTTTACAAAGAAAACGCTAGATCTAAATGGCTTCCCTGGTGAATTCTGTCAGATATTGTAAGAAAGGAGTGTTAGTAACAATATTAACCAAGCATAATAGAGATATAGGGTGGGAGCAGCAAAATTTGTATGAGTCAAAAGAACAGTAATACTGAGGTGTAGCAAGAATGTTATAAGAAATATGAAAGGAAAGGCTACTCAGAAAACCCTGAGAGAAATGATTCTCTCTCTCTCTCTCTCTCTCTCTCTCTATATATATATATATATATAAACATATAATGGGCAAGTAGACATATCTCAGGAAACCAAGGTGAGTAAAAATGAAAAAATAAAACACATTCATTCATCACAATAGCAGAATAAAGAAGAACAATCACATAATCATTTCAATAGGTATATAAAATGTACTGAGAGAAGCAACAGATATTCTCATTGTATAAAAAGTATCCCATAGTAGAATTTAGAATAAAAGAAAAGCTTATAAAAATCATAAAGCTAACATATGACTTAGGGTTAAAAGGCAGGATATTTTCTTTATATTACCAGGGGAAAGCAATTTTGTCCTCTCGCTACTTCTTTTGGATTATGTGTGTCTTAGCCAATAAATAAGACTAGGGAATAAAGAATGCATATTGAAAATGGAGAAATAAACCTGTTATTATTTGAGGACAATGTATTTTCATACATAAAAAATCTTAAGGCATACACAAAATAGCAACAAGATTAACATATGATTATAGTCTCATAAAAATTAAGTGTTTTATGATTCGTTAACAAAGCATTATCAAGCAAAGTTAAACAACACAATTTATAATTTAGTAAAAAGCAGGCATCTCTAGGAATAAATTTATGAGAATTCTGCACAGCTCCAGCAGGAAAACCACAGTGCATTTGGGAAGAAACGGAAGTGAAGTGAGACAGAGATCCTGGCCATGACTGTCACACTGCTATTTTGTTCATTCCTGACCAATCGTAGTGGAGAGTCAAGGCAATCCCAAGGAAAAAAATCAGAGAATATTCTTCCCCCCACATTAAACCAATTCCAACATTTATATGGAAATGTGAAAGATCTAGAATAGCCAAAACAATTTAAGAAAAAAACAAAGTAGTAAAAACATTAATAGACAATTAAATGACTTAACAACAAATTCCACTAATAATGGTAGCATTACTGGTCAAGTATAGAAAAACAGTTCATTGGAACACATTGAAGAACTAAAGAAGTAACAGAGTTATCACTGATGTTCTAGAAATGTGTCCAGAGGAATGCAAGACTTTCAACAAATGATGCCTAGACAAGTGCATATCTGCATAAAGAAATTAATCTTAACACCCGCTTGCCACTGTGCACAGAAATCAGTTCAGAAGGATCACATATATAAACATTAACTCTATAGTTGTAAGAATGTTAGACAAGTCATGGGACCTTACTGTAAGCAAAATATGTACAGATGACACTAAGAAAAAAGGAAAAAAAAAAACACATTAACTTCTACTTCCACAAAAGTAGTTTCTTTTCTTTTTTTTTTTTTTTTTTTTTTACAGGCAGAGTGGACAGTGAGAGAGAGAGAGACAGAGAGAAAGGTCTTTCTTTTGCCGTTGGTTCACCCTCCAATGGCCGCCGTGGCTGGCACACCGCGCTGATCCGATGGCAGGAGCCAGGTACTCATCCTGGTCTCCCATGGGGTGCAGGGCCCAAGCACTTGGGCCATCCTCCACTGCACTCCCTGGCCACAGCAGAGAGCTGGCCTGGAAGAGGGGCAACCGGGACAGAATCCGGCGCCCTGACCGGGACTAGAACCCAGTGTGCTGGCGCCGCAAGGCGGAGGATTAGCCTAGTGAGCCGCGGCGCCAGCCAGTAGTTTCTTCTTATCAGAAAACACACTAACAACCTGGAAAAACAAACTACATATGGGCAAATATTTTCAACATACTCATAAGACAAAAGACTTATACCTAAGGCATCTGAGGAATCTGCGCTGATAATATTGAATATGTGATAAAGAAATACATGATAAGAAGTATAACATTTCAATGTTCCAAATGGACGAAGATTGAACAGACATTTCACAAGAGAAGACAGGTGAATGAAGAATAAATCCATGAAATATGATTGTTGTCACGAACCATGAGGCAAATTACTACCAAAACCATAGACTCCCTACTTCACATTAGGTAGGATGGCTATAATTTAAAAGAGTGACAGTAAGAAGTACTTGTGAGAAGGTTAAAAGAGAACTGTTATATGTTTATATGTTTATGTTTTAAACTAGTTTGAAACACCTTAGTAAATCGCTGGTAATATTTATAAAGTTCAATATGTTCCAGCAATACGGCATAGTAATTGTATTCTTAAATAGATATGAAAGATAAAGGAAGGCATAGGTCCATAAAAAGAATTTTACAAGACTGTTTGCTGTTGTTGCATTTACATTAACTAAAAAGCTGTATTAACAGGTGATTATATGAACATTCTGTGATAAAACTATACAATATAAAATACTAGCAATAGGAAGAAACTAATGGATATGAACTAAGCAGAGGGCCCTAAAATATGTTGATATAAAGAGTTCATATTGTTGGCCTGGCGCTGTGGCATAAAGGGTAAAGCTGCTGCCTGCATTGCAGGCATCCCATATGAGTACTGGTTTCAGTCTTGGCTGCTCCACACCGGTACAGCTCTCTGCTATGGCCTGGGAAAGCAGTGGAAGATGGCCCAAGTCACTGGGCCCCTGCACCAGCATAGGAGACCCAGAAGAAGCTCCTGGCTCCTGGCTTCGGATAGGCACAACTCTGGCCACTGTGACCATTTGGAGAGTGAACCAGCAGATGGAAGACCTCTCTCTTTCTCACTCTCTCTCACTCTCTCCGCCTCTGTCTCTCTGTAACTCTGCCTTTCAAATAAATAAATATTTTAAAAAAGAGTTCATATTGGATGATTCCACTTGTAGGGAGTTGCAGTTTTCTTTATCGGGAAAGAAGGCAGTGGTTTCTGGAGTGAGCAGAATCAGTAGGAAAGATGCATACGAGAGCTTCTGGAGTGATGAAAATGGTTCACATCTAAATGCAGATGGTTGTGAAGTGGTGTAAACCTACATCGCAGTGTGTCAGACTGCTTATATACTCTAGAAAACTTAAACAAACAAAATGCCTTGAGAGGTATCAGAATTGTGGATAAGTTTACATGGGATCACTGGGATAAATTACAGTAGAATTATTTAAAATAATTAAAGTTCACTTCTAGCTTGCAGGAAATGGGATCTTATGAAAATCAGCAATATTCTAGTAACATTCATTTAAAAGTTTCAGCAATTTTTTTTCAAAGCAAATTTCACCTAAATGGCACAGAAATATAAAAAGAAAATTGTATATTTAAAAACTAAGACCAGGAGAAAAGTTAAGACTTGTTTATATATAGTAACACTCAATACTTTATCTCTATACATTAAATTAATAAAATTGGCAAAATGCCAATCAAAATCCTGATGAGACTGTTGTATATATTGTGAAAGACTGATCTTAAAGTTTTGAGAAAGTAGAAAGGCAAAACAATCTGGAAAGGTTGGGGAAAAGTTTTGAGGATCATCCCAAAATCCATGACATGTTATATATTAAGCAGTGTTCCTTAAGACATGATGGCAATGGGGCTGGCATCGTGGCCCAGTTAGTTAAGACACTGCCTGTGCTGGAGCCGGCACTGTGGCATAGTGGGCTAATGCCTCTGCCTGTAGCACTGGCATCCTAAATAGATGCTGATTCTAGCCCTGGCTGCTCCTCTTATAATCCAGCTCTCTTCTATGGCCTGTGAAAGCTGTAGAAGATGGCCCAAATGCTTGGGCTCTTGTATCCACATGGGAGCCCCGAAAGAAACTCATAGCTCCTGGCTTCAGATCGGCCCAGCTCTGGCCATTGCAGCATTTGGCAAGTGAACCAGTGGATGGAAGACCTTTGGCTCTGTCTCTACTTCTCTCTGTCTGTAACTCTATCTCTCAGATAAATAAATAAACTTAAAAAATAAGGACACTACCTATGACACAGCATCTTATTTAGGAGGGCCAGTTCAAGTCCTGGCTGCTCCACTGCCAATCCAACTCCCTCGAATGTACTAAGGAAAGCAACAGATAATGTCTCAAGCAATTGGGCCCCCTGCCACCTAAATGTAAGACCTGGATGGAGTTCCAGACATTCCTGCAGCCTGACCTAGCCTGGGCTTTTGAAACCTTTTGGAGAGTGAACCAATGATGAAAGATTCTCTCTCTCTCTCTCTCTCTCTCTCTTTCTCTCTCTCTCTCTGATTCTCCTCTTCTTCCTTTCTCTCCTTGTATCTTTGACACCCTGCCTTTCAAATAAATAAATCTTGAAAACAAAAGACAGAGTGGTATTGAAGTGTGGAAAATAAGAGAGCTCCAAAGAAAATTCTGTCACATGCAAAGAAATTTTCCAAAAAGTTCATGCAAAATATACACTATGAAAACATATGCATGGATTTCAGAAAATGTTTGCATCAGGATAAATTTACTTTAATTCCATTTTTCTGTAATTTTTTTTGAAATGGTCACTTATTGCACATTGTATTTTAACAGAAGAGGCATTTAGAAATCATGAAGAAAGCAGAAAGGGTGAACCATTCAATAAACATTGTTGGACTATTAGGCTGCCTGCAGAGAAAAGTTTAAAATGATTCTCTACCTCCTACCCTGAACAAAAATAAAATGCATGTTGAATGAGAGAATGATATATGAGAACATAAATGAGAAATATTTAGAAGAAAATGCTGGGAACCTTTTTATGGTCTGAAGACTGAGAAAGACTCCTTTGACAGGATGTAGTGAGTACTGAGCATGGGAACTGAGCCAAGAATCCTGGTCACTATCTAGAAGCAATTAGTAATGAACCAGTCATGAAAGTGGAAAAATGACTGGAAACTGGGGACTTCTGACCCACCTGGTAACCTTAGAAACATAGACTGAAGTAAAATAGACCTCAGGAATTCTATGCACAGAAAGAATTGGGGAAGCTTAATTGAAGAGTGAAAGGCAGTGCCAGGTAGTGCTGCTTTACTATTAGCATCCCTCTGGCTGGCTTTGTTCCAGTTCTTTGTAGTGCTTACAGCTTGTTTACGTTTTCTGCTTGGCCCCTGCAAACCACTGAGTCTGGGATATAAAGCTAGCTCTTTGGCCTGCGCCTCTGCTCACTAGGCTAATCCTCCACCTTGCGGCGCCAGCACACCAGGTTCTAGTCCTAGTTGGGGCGCCGGATTCTGTCCAGGTTGCCCCTCTTCCAGGCCAGCTCTCTGCTGTGGCCAGGGAGTGCAGTGGAGGATGGCCCAAGTCCTTGGGCCCTGCACCCCATGGGAGACCAGGAGAAGTACCTGGCTCCTGCCATTGGATCAGCGTGGTGCGCCGGCCACGGTGGTCATTGGAGGGTGAACCAACGGCAAAGGAAGACCTTTCTTTCTGTCTCTCTCTCTCACTGTCCACTCTGCCTGTCAAAAAGAAAAAAAAAAGCTAGCTCATTCCTTCTGATGAGATTCTCATAACACAAAGGAAAAAAGTGATGGACATGCATGGAGTCTCCACTACTGAGAGGTACTACAGGGTGTCCAGTGGGGATGAAGACCCCTTTGTTGGAGTAAGACTGTTGGAGATGAAATGTACATTCTATATAGCTAGCTGTGTCATTCATAGCACATGTCTAGCTACTTTGTGCCTTGGTTTACTCATCTGTGAAAAGGGCATATAATAGTCCTTGTTTCATACAGTAAGATCAAAATAATATAAATGAAAAGCACTTAGAATTTTACTCAAACATTATACACGTCTACTGACTGTTATTTATCTGTTAAAAATGTTTACGGATAAAGGTTTGCTACAAAAATGCAATAATGAAGTTCATATTTCCAATACAATTTTATAAAAATATAGATTACATTAATTTTGAAACCTGGAAACTTTAAAACATGTATAGATCAGCAAATATAAACACTGGAATAGTGTATTACTCTAGAAACAAAACACTGAGGAACTTGCGATAGCAGATATCAAAATTTGCTCTCCCTTTAACCCACACTGTCCATGATGTTTGGGAGTGCTGTCTACTTTTTTGAATAGCACTACCTGCTATAGTTTCTGGAGTTTGGATAGCACTGAAAACAGTTTTTTTTTTTTTTTTTTTTTTTTTTTTTTAGTAAATGAGCTATTCAACACTATCAATTAAAATATGGCAGCAGTTATTCAGGGATAGAAGGAAGAAAATCACTTTAATAAAGTGAATCCTGAGTGGGCATTGTGCACAGCAGTTGATGCTGCTTGGATGCTCCTAACCTATATTAAATGGTTTGAGTCCTTGCTGTATTTCGGATTCCAGCTTTTTACTAACTTACATCCTGGGAAGCAACTGGAGATAACTCAAGAAGTTGGGGCTCTGCCACACATGTTGGAGACCTAGATTGAGTTTCCAGCTTCTGACTTTGGCCTCATCCAACCCCAGATGTTGTAGACATTTGGAGAGTCAACCAGTGGATAGGGAATTTCTGAATGTTTGTCTCTCCTTCCTATGTTAAAACTCAAACAATATTTTGAATAAAGGACCCCAAAATAGAGATATATAAATAATGGAAATTAATTTTTGAGAGTTTGAATGGGAAATTAGTTATTAAAAGATGGGTTTCTATATTGGGTGTATGATGCATTGGTTACAAGGCCATTTGGGATGCACATATCCCAAATTAGAGTTCCTAGTTTAAGTCCTGGATTCTCTGCTTCCAATCCAGCTTCTTACTAACGCACAGCTTTAGATGCAACAGAAGGCGATGCACATGTTTGGGTCTCTGATACTTTCCTGTGAGACCTGGATGGGCATCCAGGCTCCTGGCTTCATTTTGACAGCCTTAGCTGTAGTGGGCATTTGAGGAACTGAGCCAGCAGAAGGAAATTCTCTCTCTTTCTCTAAGCTGAAACAGTTACTTAATGCAAAAAAGTAGAACCTGCCACGTACAATAACAATAATTTCAAGTAGATTATAAATTTAAATGTGAAATGGACAATCTCTACAGATATTTTAAATATTCATTAAATTATTTAAAAGTCAGAATGAGAGAGAGAGACTTCCAACCACTGGTTTACAATGGTCAGGGCCAGGCCAGCCCAATGACAGGAGCCAGGAGATTCTTCCAGTCATCCCATATGGGTACTAGGAGCCCTAGCACTTGGGCCATCTTTGGCTGCTTTTCCGAAGCCATTAGCAGGGAGCTGAATGGGAAGTGGAGCAGCTGGGATACAAACCAGTGCCCATGTGGGATCCCAGCATTGAAGGAGATGGTTTTATTTGCTACACAACAATGCCCTGCACCAGTATCTACATATTAAAAAAAAAAAACACTTTAGGGATATGTATTTATTGATTTTGTGTAGGCATATCACAAAAACCATGAGAAAAAACACTTTTGGATAAGTGTAAATATATATATACACAACTTTATTTTTATTTATTTATTTATTTATTTATTTTAGGATTTACTTTATGTATTTGAATGGCATTGTTACAGAGAGAGGTATAGACAGAGAGAGGTCTTCCATCTACTGGTTCACTCTCCAAATGGCCTCAATGGCTGGAGCTGGGCCAATCCAAAGCCTAGAGTCAGCAGTTTCTTTTCTGGGTCTCCCACGTGCATGCAGGGGCCCAAGGACTTGAACCGCCCTCCACTGCTTTCCCAGGAGCATTAGCAGAGAGCTGGATTGGAAGTGGAGCCGCCAGGACTAGAAGCAGCACCCATACAGGATGCAGGCGCTGCAGGCTGCAGCTTTAACCTGCTATGCCACAGCACCAGGCACCACACAACTTTATATTGTCTACTCTTTCTATGCTGTCAATAATTTTTGAATATTCTATTTACTTGATGGCTTAGTGAAAGAAATGAACTACTTAAATAACATAAATTATGAGTTTTGTAACAATATTTATTTTTCAGGTTCTGTTATACATTCCTTATCAACTTTACATGAAGTGAAGAGACTCTGTTCTCTAATGAATGTATGAGGAACTCATTAGGCAAACATACTCTACTATCACACTTAATACAAATTGTAGATTTTCTTCTGGTTCTCTTTGAAGAAGAGAGTTGAGAACACTGATGTAAGAAAATTGTTCTATGGCCAACCATGACTATACTCACTAATTATTCAAAACTTTGTTTAAAATTTAAATTCTATAAAATTGCTAAGATGTCCAAGTGGGTGTTGTAAGAAATAGTGATATATCAGAATCATACTTATTATTATTTTGTATTGTTATTATTGAGTTTGTAATGATTTAACTCAATAATAGTTTTATAGGACTATTCATGTTTTGTTTGTATATGCTTCTCTTAGTTTTTATACAAAAAACAATAAAATATATAAAAAGAGAAATAAACAGAAGATTTTAATTTTGAGATAAATTGATGGTCTTGAGGCAAGTGCTAGCATGGGCGCCAGTTCGTGTCCCGGATGTTCCATTTTCCTTCCTTCCTTCCTTCCTTCCTTCCTTCCTTCCTTCCTTCCTTCCTTCCCTCCCTCCTTCCTTCCTTCCTTCCTTCCTTTTTTTTTTCTTTCTGCCTTTCACAGAATGACAGAGAGAGAGGGAGAGATAAAGAGGGCTCTTCCATCCACTGATTAACTAAAACAGCTACAACAGCCAGGCCTGGGTCAGGCTGAATTCAGGAGCCAGGGACTCCCTGCTGGTTTCCCATATGGGTAGATGGGGCTGAGGCACTGGGTTTTCATCCACTGCCTCCAAGTGCATCAGCAGGAAGCTGGACCAGAAACAGGAGTAGCCAGGCGCAAGTCAGCTCTCCAATATAGGATGCTGTCATCACAACCAGAGACTTAGCCTACTGTGACACAGCATTGGTTTCTGGTCTCTCTTCTTAATATTTTCAGTGACTAAATCTGTTTTGCTAGCTTTGTTCTTGCCTTTTCATTTGTCCCTTTCTTTTCATTCCTTTACATTTCATTGCATTTAGTCTATTGTATTCCCATAACCTCAAAATATTGAGTTAGATGCTTAGTTTATTTCACAAGTGGTAACTGTATCTATACCTTAAATTATTCATTTTTTTCTAAGCACTGCTTTAGCCTGTGTCACAAATTTTTACAGAAAGCTTTTTCACTTAATTTTTATTTCAATCTAAGTATTTTAGAGTTGCTATTATTGCTTTCACTTTAACCCAAGAAAATGTTTTAGTGTTATGGGATTTTATTTTTAAGTTTCCAGCCATATGAAGGGCTATTAAATTTTCCCTTTTTGTCCTTACAATATTCTTGCACAAATCTTGAAATTAGGTGATGGTAAAGTTTATTGTCAAATTCAGGATACTTGCAAAGCAAAAGGCTGATACCATTAACAAATATGACAGAATAGGAAGCAGTTATTGGAGAGGTAATATCACCTTAATAATTAAAGAAACTTTCTTACTCTTTTAAGTGTTTTAAAAATTTATTCATGAGAGAGAGAGCGAGAGCGAGAAAGAGAGAGATCCTCATCTCCTGATTCATTCCCCAAATGTCCTCAAAGATGGGAAAGGTCAAAGCTGGCATCCTGGATTATGAATCCCCAGTAACCAGTGTGATTGGCCGAAGCCTAACTGTTTGAGCCATTGTTGCCTCTTCCCAAGGCCCGAAGTAGCAGAAAGCTGGAATCAGGAAGCATTGAACCCGAGGGCAGATGCCAAATCCAGGCACTCTGATACGGAACACAAGTGCCCTAACCATAGCATAACTGCCAGGTCACATATGTGCCTCTGTTTTAACTTTGGTGCCTTAAAGCTTCCCTTCCATGAGAGTCTCATGCTTGTTTGAGCACAGATAGTCTGCCTTACTAGTAGGAAGCTAGGAATCTTATTATTCAAACCTTTACTTTTACTTATTTTTGCCTTCTCAACTTAGATGGAATTTATATTGCTCAGCAATATTTTCCCAATTATGTAGTCACATTTGGGATTTCAACTTTGTAGTCTCTCCATAGTTGTTCAGTTGTTAGTTGATTCATAATAATGCCATAAAATAGTCAAAATAGGTTTATCACAATTATATCATGTTTATTTACTTTTTTTTTTGTTTTGACAGGCAGAGTGGACAGTGAGAGAGAGAGAGAGACAGAGAGAAAGGTCTTCCTTTGCCGTTGGTTCACCCTCCAATGGCCACCGTGGCTGGCGCACCGCACTGATCCAATGGCAGGAGCCAGGAGCCAGGTGCTTTTCCTGGTCTCCCATGGGGTCAGGGCCCAAGCACCTGGGCCATCCTCCACTGCACTCCCTGGCCACAGCAGAGAGCTGGCCTGGAAGAGGGGCAACTGGGACAGAATCCGGCGCCCCAACCGGGACTAGAACCCGGTGTGCTGGCGCCGCTAGGCGGAGGATTAGCCTAGTGAGCCACGGTGCCGGCCGTTATTTACTTTTATTTTTATAAACGAATGGCATAACTATTTCTTTCCATTGCTGTTTGTAGGCAACTTTTTACCATGACTTTATTTTGATCCACAGTTAACTGCTGTTTCTTTGAGCTTTTGTTTGATCTGTGTTTTGAATTTGGTGTGTGTAGGTGTATATAAATGAGTGTGCATGTATGTATATGTGCAGACATACATGTGAATATGTGGTGTGTATACATGTGTGAATATATATATGTGTTCACCTATTGTATACATGTGTGCATGCTTTTATGGATGTATCTGTGCTTGTCTGTCTGTATGTGTGCCTTTTGTGAATGAAAACTACTGATCATTTCCCTCTTCATTCCTTTTTCTTTTTCCTTCTTTCCATCAGATGCAGAGAATTCTCCTTTGTTGGCTAGCATTGCAATTCTTTTTCCATTCTTTTTGTGATTACCACTATTGTATTTTGATAAATTAAGCTAAAAATTACTATTCTAATTATCCCAATATTTTCAATAATACCAAAATCATAGGCAACAATGAAATGTAATAGATATATTAGGCTTTATAAACATAAGAACTTTTATACGTCAAAGAACACAACCAAACAAGTGAAGAGACAAAATATGACCTAGGAGAAAATATTTATGAATGTTATATATTATAGAGGCTTTCTATCTTGAATCTGCAAAGAACTTTAGAATTTAACAAATGCAGCAATAAGAATAAACTCAATTAATACATGAGCAAAGGACTTGAACAGACATTTCTCCAAAAAAGATGTACAGATGGCCCATGAGAGTAGAAGTTATCAGAGTCTGAACAAAGCGGAAAAAGAGGGAGTTATTAATGAAGGGAAACAGAGCTTATGTTGGGACCAATTACCAAATTTGGGCACAATTATGATGATTACACAACATTGCAAAGACTTTGAATTGCACACTTAGAAATGGATTAAATGATAACATATATGTATATTCTAACACAATCCATAAAACCATTTCTTAAATATATTTTAAAAGATATTTGTCAAATTGTAAGAAAATATTTTAACTTCTCTAAAGAGTAATAACAAATACCAAAAATATAGAAATAATCCCCAAGCCAATAATAAATAAATAAAAGTGTACAAAGCATGTGTATAATCAATTCAAAGAAGAAACAGTAATTACTTATATACATATGGAAAGATACCTAATATCATTAGTAATGAAGGCAGTGAAAATCAAAACAATGGTTAGACCAAAAAAATTAAATATTTTCAATCCAGTATTTTTATAAATGTAGAAGAAATAGTATGTTTATATATAGTTCATGGATCTGTATGAGGGTACTTCAAAACTTCATGAAAATTGGAATTAAAAGAAATTTATTTTTGAGCAAAATTTTTTTAAAACTTTTATTTAGTAAATATGACTTCCCCCACCATAACTTCCCTCCCACCCACACCCCTACCATCTCCCGCTTCCTCTCCCATTCCATTCACATCAACATTCATTTTTAATTATCTTTATATACAGAAGATCGATTTAGTATATTTTAAGTAAAGATTTTATCAGTTTGCACCCACAGAGAACATAAAGTGTAAAATATTGTTTGAGTACTAGTTATAGCATTAAATCTCAATGTACAGCACACTGAGGACAAAGATCCTACATGAGGAGTAAGTGCACAGTGACTCCTATTGTTGACTTAACAAATTGACACTCTTGTTTATGGCATCAGCAATCTCCCTAGGCTCTAGTCATGAGTTGCCAAGGCTATGGAAGCCTCTTGAGTTCACTAACTTTGATCTTATTTAGACAAGGTCATAGTCAAAGTGGAAGTTCTCTCCTCCCTTCAGAGAAAGGTACCTCCACCTTTGATGGCCTATTCTTTCTACTGGGATCTCACTCACGGAGATCTTTCATGTAGGTATTCTTTTTTTTTTCCCAGAGTGTCTTGGCTTTCCATGCCTAGAATACTCTCATGGGCTCTTCAGCCAGATCTGAATGCCTTAAGGGCTGATTCTGAGGCCAGAGTGCTGTTTAGGACATCTGCCATTCTATGAGTCTGCTGTGTTTCCCACTTCCCATGTTGGATCATTCTCTCCCTTTTTTATTCTATCACTTAGTATTTGCAGACACTAGTCTTGTTTGTGTGATACCTTTGACTCTTAGACCTATCAGTATAATCAGTTGTGAACAGAAATTGATCATTTGGACTAGTGAGATGGCATTGGTACATGCCACCTTGATGGGATTGAATTGGAATCCCCTGGCACATTTCTAACTCCACCATTAGGTGCAAGTCCGATTAAGCATTTCCCAAATTGTACATCTCAAAATTTTTGAAATCTGTGCATATGAGTTGTCCTTCAAAATGATCATGATAAATGCACATTATGAAAAAGTTATGATGGTTTTTTGAATCAAAATATATTGAATTTAATTACTCTATGAATATTTTGAAGGATACTTATGTTGCTGTTGATTCATTCTGAGAGGAAGAGCATGGTGGGGGCAAGAGGCACGGAGTCACCACACAGACCCCAGGAGTCAGGTGAAAGCAGGGCAGAGGAGAGCAGCCTGCAGACTCATTTATTCCAGTTGCTACAGCAGCTTATATAGCCAAGGCAGCCAATCCGGTCAAGGGGTGGTATGCCCTAACCAATCATATCCTGTTGCCAGGCAGTTTCTGTTTCCAGCGGCCATCTTGGCAAGGCCTTCACATTCCACCACATACTTATTTATTAAGTAGCTGTTTTCAAGACAATTTGACACTTGCTCAAAAATAAAAGAGAAAAATAAATTAAACAAATAAATAAATACATACATAAATATTTTAAACCAATAACTATCTTATGAAAACATGTGCCCTTGAGAAATATTATATACTATAGAATGTTCACTCTAGAAATTTTAACAGTAGCACAAACACTGAATACAACCTAAAATTGCATCAAAGGAAAAAAGTATGATACTTTGAAATTAGCATGAAAGTAAACAGAGGTCCTATTTTGCCTATCCTCTAAGTTATGTCTGTCTGCATTGACTTTGAATAATTCTATTAATTGCAGAAAAGGAACACCATACAAACAATTCATTTGCATAATAATAAAAGTGATTTGATACCATTGGAGATTATGACTGGCAATTTTAATTTGTATCTAGTAATTCCTTATGGCATATTAGATTGAAGGTATGAATGTTGGTGTAAATGGGATGTGTATATAAATGTATGTGTGTTCAATTTTTGAACCACTTGTAATGTCTTTGTACTCATTAATTGATGAGTTAACTACAGTTTTTAACAAGCTTTAACTGTAAATTTTTAGACAATTGTTACATTTGTATCACCTTTTCGGATTCCTTTTTTCTTTCTTTTTTTTTTTTTTTTTTTTTTTTGACAGGCAGAGTGGACAGTGAGAGAGAGACAGAGAGAAAGGTCTTCCTTTACCGTTGGTTCACCCTCCAATGGCTGCTGTGGCCAGTGCGCTGCAGCCGGCGCACCATGCTGATCTGATGGCAGGAGCCAGGTGCTTCTCCTGGTCTCCCATGAGTGCAGGGCCCAAGCACTTGGGCCATCCTCCACTGCCTTCCTGGGCCACAGCAGAGAGCTGGCCTGGAAGAGGGCAACCGGGACAGAATCCAGTGCCCCGACTGGGACTAGAACCTGGTGTGCCGGTGCTGCAAGGCGGAGGATTAGCCTAGTGAGCTGTGGCGCCAGCCCGGATTCCCTTTTAACACTATAATTAGGAAAATAGTAAAATAATTGTTTGTCTATATTAAGGAATATTACAGGAGTTAAATAAAAGAAGACTATGGTTTATATTCTGTTATGGAAAGTTCTATGAGAAGTAGAATCAACTAAATAAGTTAGAAAAATGAATACAACTGCTTCTGTGTAAAATTTGCATATATAGTGGTAGGCATTTGGTGCAGTGACTTAAGTCAAGATTGGGATGCCTGCTTCCCTTACCATAGTATGTGGTCTGAGTTCGGTTACTCCATTTCTGATCCAGGTTTCTAATGGACATCCTGGAAAATAGCAGATGATGGCTGAAATACTCGAGTTCATGCCGCCTACTAGGCATTTAGATTAGGTTCCAGACTCTTGGCTTCAACCTGGTCCAGCCCTAGATATCTCAGGCATTGGGTAGGAAACCAGCAGATGGAAGATAAATGCCTGTCTTTCTCTAGCTTTCCAATAAAACCAAAATTAATTTTTAAAAAATAATTTGCCAATGTAGAAAATATGTAATCACAAATATGCAGAAATATAATGTTTTCAAACATTAACTAAGCCTATAACAGAATTTAACATCCAAACATATAAAATTATGTAAATGTGAAATTCCTCTATTACATTAATGACACCAGATTTGCTGTTACAAATCGGTGCATCTGTCACTCAGTTCCTAATAATTGTTATATCTGGGAATTAAAATTGATTTATTTTCTAGCCACTTCTATATGTTGTATTAACAATACAAATAGAGCCATTTATTGCACCTACATCTTAAATAAAAGGAAATACAGAAGCATTTTTCTTTGTTTAAGCTTAAGACACTTTTTGAACCAAGTACACATTTGTCTTAACATTTAAGATGCCCATATTCCATTTTAGAGTACCTGGGTTCAAGTCCCAGCTCTGCTCCTAATTCCAGCCTCCTGCTAACACAGACCTTATAAGATAGTAGTGAATGATATAAATAATTGGTTTCCTGCCACACACATGGGAGTCCTGGATTAAGTTTCCTGTTCCAGGCTTGTCTTGGCACAGAGCTGCCCTTGTGCTGTGTGGGGAATGAACCAGCTTATGGGGAAATTTCTCAGTCTCTGTCTCTGTCTCTCTCTGTCTCTCTCTCTCTGTCTCTGTCTCTGTCTCTCTCTCTGTCTCATAAATAAAATAAAAACTTAAACAATGCTTAATTATAGGAAGTATATTCATTATATAAAAAATACAAATAGAGAAACAGTGTAATTCCAAATAGACATGATTATTCTGGGGAAAATGACTGATAATTGGGTCTAAACAGGATGATATTTCATTTGCACTATCTGCTTCACATTTGCCAACATTTTCTGCAGTGATAATTTACAACTGAAAAGCAAATTCATGCCAGAAAATAAATAAGTGCGCATATATAAAATACCACATTTGTATTTGATACTAAGGCTAGGATAGGTATTAACTGTCTTATCTATCACTCAGAAGTTTGTTTTGCCTATACCTTTGACCAAATAAAATAATTCACCAATTTCCATAATCTTGACAAATTTATTAAAGAGAGGGGAAGTAGGACCAGTAATGCAAATATCCACTACATATTCTGGGCCATGGGTGAGGTGTTTACATATCTAACAAGGTATTTAAATCTGTGATAGCATGTTTACTTATAGCTGGTAGAGGGTACTGAAAACTCTGTTTGTAAAAGGAAGTGTGAGTAATGTAGGGCCCCCTGTGTCCTAACAGCTCTTACAGTGATTTTCATTGAACTGTTGCTCCCTGCATACTATCCTGTAAATTCTACAGGGATAGAGACTGCCTCGGTTGAAAACTGAGCCACTTTCCCGAACCACCACCCCACATCTAGACAACTTTGTTGACATGGAGCTCAAGGCTTTCAGAAATAGGTTTATATTCTTGAAAGCTGTTACAGAAAGAATTAAATTTATGTTTTTATGGGTTTATTTTTATCCTTGCAAACTTGTTAAGCCATCTTCTCATAACTGAAAATTCGTATTCTGTAGAGTCTCCCTCCACTGTCACCCTGAGTGTCTTCCTCTGCACAAGCTAAAGATCTGCTATTCCATGTTGGTCCTCATCCAGGACTACCTTCTGATTTACTTCATAAGAACTCTTGTACCAACTCCTTGATGTTCATGCACCTCTCGGATTTAGTGAGAGGCTACATAATCTACTCACATAGCATCCACCTCTCACCATTTTTATAGAATTTCCCATATTGCTTTGTAATTGCCAACCTTCTATGAAGTCCTTTAGGGCAGTGTTCATTTTTAAGACATATTTTCAGTGCAAAAATAACTCACATGAGTCAACTCGTGGTGCTAGACTGAATGGACCCCTGAAATAGCAAATCTTGAAAAGCACACCATGAATAAAATGAAATCCCTCGATACATAACTGGCGTGCCTTTCTTTATGGAAATGTCTACCTCTAAAGCACAGCATTTAATAATTTAGATTTTCTCCCACTTTTTCAAATCATGAGAGTCTCTAGTGAGAAAAGTTGGTGCTCAGCATTGAAGATTGTAACTACATTTCCAAGGCAGACTCACCTCCCAAGTCTGTCACCAAAGAGCAGGGTGAATTACTGTGCACCTTTGGACGTAATTATCATGACCACTCTGAGGAATCTGCTTGGATACAATATCAACATTTCACCTTCCCCGGCTCCTATTAATGAACACCAATAACCAAAGCAAAAGTGGGTTTATTTATTCCATTGTTTTTCCTCAGCTTTAAATTTTTCAGCTTCTATGTTCCTGGCAACATGCTTCAAAGAAAAGATTGAAAATTGCTTTTAGGCTGAAAGTAGTTTTGAGCAGGCTTAGGAAAAAGAAATCTCATATTTGGAACTCAAAAGAAATATGAGTGATGCCGGTTACAGATGTTGGTTTATATTCATGGCTTACAGCTGGTGGATGTTCATACTTAGAGATTGTTCTAAGATGTAACAGTTGTGTTTTCACAGAGATCCTCAATTAGGAGGATGTCATAGGAAGAGGCCAGTGTGAGTTCTCAGCAGGCCTAGGGGAAAATCTATCCAGTTAGAGGGCTTTTTAATCTGTGCATCTGATTTATCAGTGTGGCCTAACCAAATGCTTTATTAATTCAGAAGGAGTCATGAATTTAATTTATTTTATATCTTTTACTGCTCAGACCAAATACTTTACTAATCATCACATGTGTTTCAACGATTGAGGCATTCATTAAAATACTTGACAGGCTACCTATTAATCTACACATTGAAGCCCACTGTGCACTTTGCTGATGGAATTTCACATTTTATAGACCTGTCTTTGAATTTTGATGATTTGGTTCAATATTCTTAGCAGAGAACTTGGCTTCTTGGGGAATATATTGCCCATTAAAAGTGACACGCTACGGTGATTGGGATGTGTTTTGATTTAACAATTGAGTTTATAATTGTATACACTCCACTAATCACAAAGCTTTCCCTACTGAAAGAGACTTTGGCTCTTGTATTTATGTTGTTAAAAAAAAGTTTTATTTCTTCCATTTTTAGACCCTAGATGGATAGAAAATCTTACTGTATTTCTTAAACAAAATTTTATATCTGTCTATATCTATATCTATATCACCCAAATGAATAAGATTCGTAGTATCTTTGGAACACATATTTTTTCCCTTTTAAGAAATATGATATCTCAAGTTGTATCAAGCTAAGCTAAAATTTTAATAATGCACTATTCACAGACAGGAAGTCAGTCACAGAGGAAGGAGAACCTCATAACTAAATCTGTGAACAGTCTCTGAAAGACTCCAAGTGCTAGATTCGCACCATCGTGGACATTAATACCTGTTTAGCTATCCTCTGTATAATTCTAAGTAAATTGAGAAATTATGTTACAACCCCCTCAAAAAACACTCTTTTTTGACCTTAGTTTTCCTGATGTGATGTCTATTAAGATTGTGAAGTTTGTCAGCCATATTAGTCTGAAATCAACACAAGTTTCAACTTGTATATTTACCTTCGGACTGTGTTTTAACACTGGTTCATCAGAAGTCTCTTGAGCTTCCTACTTTGTGTTAATCACTGAGTGGGATACACTGCCCTTAAGGCAGTGATTGGAAGGTACACATGAGAATCGGAAATATAAATAACTTATCAAAAGTGAAAATATTAAATTTTCAGCAAAATTCAGTACAGTAGAAGAGGGAAAGAGAGGGAAATTACATCAGCCATTGAGTGCTTCCTAAATCAATTGTGGACTTTGAGTGCAGGTTAGTTTGTGCTTAAATTTCAGTCCTGGAACTGCAGAGCTATGTGTTCCTGAGAAAATTTTTAAATCTTTCTATGATAGTTTCCTCCTCTATGCATTGGATACAAATGCCCAACTCAGAGATTGCTGTGAAGATTAAAGGATAAGAGAGTTGCCTGCTATAACTGTGGTAATAAATATGGGATTGTAATTAATACTAGAGAAAGAAAAGGTTATAGTACCTGAAATAGTCAAATAAGGCCTCAGGAAAGAGTCTTATCTTTGAATGAGCAGGTGAGATAAATTTAGTATATTAAAATGATGTAAAAGAAGACATGGAGGCATGAAAGTTCATTGCATGAAGTGTGGGCTGCAAGCGTGTGGGCTTATTGGGACCATCTGTTCTACATAAAGGATTTCTATATCAAAAAGTAGAGGATAGGAACAGCACAGAATCTCAAACCTGAACTCAGAACACACTCAGCTGAGTTCAGGTTTCAGGTGAATTTCAAATCTTTATTTGCTAAGAGCAGTTAAGATATTAATATTCTATGATTGATTTAAAAAGTGTGAATTATGATTACTTTATAATAACTGTATCATAGAGCCATTTCTAGTTATTATTGAAATAACAAAGGAAATATAAAAAAAAGATATTTGAATGAAATTACTTTAGACTGAGGGTTTGGGGCATGGAGGAAATGAGTGTGGAGTTTACTAGATTTTGTTATAAACAGTTTTGTTTCATTTCAAGGTCAAATGAATCTGAAAGGTATTTAAAAAGTTCATGGAAATGCAAATGATGGATTATGTGCAGATTTGGAATTTTTTGTACAAAAGCAATGTAATCAATTAATTCCTGATATATTATCTTCTAAATATATGCAGAAATGCACAAATGAGCAAATTCCTCCATAATGTTGTCACTCTCAGGAATATTCACAGGGACATGGCTACTTTCAGGAAGAGCTAGAGCCAGTTTTTTTTTTTTTTTTTTTTTTTTTTGACAGGCAGAGTTACACAGTGAGAGAGAGACAGAGAGAAAGGTCTTCCTTTCCGTTGGTTCACCCCCAAAATGGCCGCTGAGGCCGGCGCGCTTTGCTGATCCAAAGCCAGGAGCCAGGTGCTTCTCCTGGTCTCCCATGTGGGTGCAGGGCCCAAGCACTTGGGCCATCCTCCACTGCCTTCCAGGGCCACAGCAGAGAGCTGGCCTGGAAGAGGGGCAACCGGGGCAGAATCTGGTGCCCCGACCCAGACTAGAACCTGGGATACCAGCGCTGCAGGTGAAGGATTAGCCAAGTGAGTCGCAGCGCCGGCCTATAGCAAGTTTTGAGATAGAGCCCCTAACTAGAAAATGCCTATTAAGGGGTGTCTCACTTATTTTTATCTCTCTGTTTGATACAGGAAAGAAAGAGAACCATGAACCCAGTTTATGGCAATATCTAATATAGTCAACATTTACTTACACATAAAGAATGCATTTTTGATATGCAAATATTTTCCCCTATGTAGCCATAAAGAATATTATGTACTGATATTATCAGACTTCATGGTTTTGTCTTGCTTCTCAAAAACAAATTATTTGCCTATTATTTTCAGATGCTTCTTTATCATGACATTGTATATGTCTATAAATATGCACATGAACATATGTGCACACATATACACACATATGCACAAATACACTTTTCTTTAAAGATTTATCTATTTTCTTTTTTTTTATCTTTTATTTAATGAATATAAATTTCCAAAGTACGACTCATGGGTTACAATGGCTTCCCCCCCCATACCGTCCCTCCCACCCACAACCCTCCCCTTTCCCACTCCCTCTCCCCTTCCATTCACATCAAGATTCATTTTCGATTATCTTAATATACAGAAGATCAGCTTAGTATACCTTAAGTAAGGATTTCAACAGTTTGTTCCCACACAGAAACATAAAGTGAAAAATAATAGATGATTTTTTTTTTAAATGATGATGAAATCAGATCAGACCTATTGTCATGTTTAATCCCAGTGAGAGTCAAGTTGGGAATTGATAATTTCTTTTTTTTTTTTTTTTTTTTTTTTACAGAAGATCAGTTTAGTGTACATTAAGTAAAGATTTCAATCGTTTGCACCCCCATAGAAACACAAAGTGAAATATACTGTTTGAGTACTCGTTATAGCATTAAATTTCAATGCACAGCACATTAAGGACAGAGATCCTACATGAGGAGTAAGTGCACAGTGACTCCTGTTGTTGACTTTACAAATTGACACTCCTGTTTATGGCATCAATAATCTCCCTATGCACCAGACATGAGTTTCCAAGGCTATGGAAGCCCCTTGAGTTCTCCGACTCTTATCTTGTTTAGACAAGGTCATAGTCAAAGTGGAGGTTCTCTCCTCCCTTCAGAGAAAGGCACCTCCCTCTTTGAAGACCTGTTCTTTCCACTGGGATCTCACTCACAGAGATCTTTTTGCCAGTGTCTTGGCTTTCCATGCCTGAAATACTCTCATGGGCTTTTCAGCCAGATCCGAATGCCTTTAGGGCTGATTCTGAGGCCAGAGTGCTATTTAGGACATCCGCCATTCTATGAGTCTGCTGAGTATCTCACTTCCCATGTTGGATCACTCTCCCCTTTATTTATTTTATCGGTTAGTGTTAGCAGATACTAGACTTGTTTATGTGCTCCCTTTGACTCTTAGTCCTTTCATTATGATCAATTGTGAACTGAAATTGATCACTTGGAATAGTGAGATGGCATTGGCACATGCCACCTTGATGGGATTGAATTGGAATCCCCTGGTATGTTTCCAACTTTACCAATTGGGGCAAGTCAGCCCGAGCATGCCCCAAATTATACATCTCTTCCCTCTCTTATTCCCACTCTTATGTTTAACAGGGATCACATTTCAGTTAATTTTCAACACTTAAGAATAACTGTGTGATACTTGAAAGTCAGTGTTACATAGAGAGAGGAGAGGCAGAGAGAGAGAGAGAGAGAGAGAGATCTTCCATCAGATGGTTCACTCCCCAGATGGCTACAACTGCCAGAGATGCGCTGATCCGAAGCCAGGAGCTTCTTCCAGGTCTCCCACGTGGGTGCAGGGGCCCAAGGACTTGCGCCATCTTCTACTGCTTTCTCAGGCCATAGCAGAGAGCCGGATCAGAACTGGAGCAGCCAGGACTAGAACCAGCACCCATATGAGATGCCAGTGCTTCAGGCCAGGGTGTTAACCCACTGCACCACAGCACCAGCCCCCACAAATACACTTTCTTTTTATTCATTTTTTTTTTTTATTTTTTGACAGGCAGAGTGGACAGTGAGAGAGAGAGACAGAGAGAAAGGTCTTTGCCGTTGGTTCACCCTCAAATGGCCGCCACAGCCGGCGTGCTGCGGCCGGTGCACCGCGCTGATCCGAAGCCAGGAGCCAGGTGCTTCTCCTGGTCTCCCATGTGGGTGCAGGGCCCAAGCACTTGGGCCATCCTCCACTGCACTCCCTGGCCACAGCAGAGAGCTGGCCTGGAAGAAGGGCAACCGGGACAGAATCCGGTGCCCCGACCGGGACTAGAACCCGGTGTGCGGCGCTGCAAGGCAGAGGATTAGCCTAGTAAGCCGTGGTGCCGGCCCTCAGATAGTTTTAAATGTATAACTACTATTTAAATTCATTTCAATTTAAAGTGCATTCTAAGTTTACCTTTAGACTGTGGACCTGATCATACTTTAAAATAATGTAGAATACTCCATGAAAATTATTTCATTGTCTTAAATAAAGTCTTTAATATTTTGCTGAATATATCTATTAATTTTCCTTATAAAACAGCAGTTAAATCTCCACATGAGAAAATTGTTGTAAAGTTTAATAAACATGAACCTAAGAATGAATGGAGATTTTCTTCCAAAGCCGTAAGATGGTCAGTATAAAAATCAGATATAAACTGATTTTTCCTTCCTGGAAAAAAGTCAAGTGGGGCAGGTGTAACGTGTGGTCTACTCAAAAGCCAGACCTTATTAGTTTCACAAGAAAACACTAGGAAAAAGAAGGACATAACGGAAAGCTGGAGCACCAGCATTTAATTCTTAATTGACTCCCAGTAAGATGAATGCAAGAAATATTACTAAGCAGAATGGACCTTGAGTGAATATAATGTCATTTTTAGTTCCAAGGAAGCATTCCAAGTTTGGAGTTGAATGGACAAAGTTATTTAGAATGAGAATCAATTTCTGGATCCTTATTACCATTACAAAATCTCAGCTATTTCCTTCTCAATATGTATTGAGAAAAGTTCTTAGTGCTTGTCAGCTAGACTTCCTGGGGTTCACCAACAAAACCAAAATCCAAGCCAAACACAGAAAAATACTCTTTTATGAAAAGGATTTAATTTTTCATTATCCAGGTTCCTTAGAATCTCTGTTTATTATTCCACTTATTTTCTTCAACATCTCAGTAACTTCAGAGTTTTTAAAATCTGGATCCAGTCATTCATTCTAGCAGTATCCTTCCTTTGAAATATACATAGCAATACTGACTTAGTGCAGTTTTGGTAAGATCAATGTTAAGCCTCTGTGAAACACCTAGCACACTGCCATACGCATATTAGATTAGCAGTTTGTGATGCTATCACCATTCCCTTACCTCCCACCCTATGGCTTTAAACAGATACCACAGTTACACAGTTACACAGTTACACAGTCTTCTGTCCATTGCAGAATACAAAGCATACTTTGACAATGGTTGGAATTTCAATCTCTTTCAATCCATGAATTTTATAAACAAAGAAATTTTGATCCAAAAGCTGTAAGCAAACTAATCTCAAATAACTGGACACATGCTTTTCTGGCATCTACATAGCTGTTTTTAATTAATACTATTAAAGCTATTAGTAGATGATATCAGAACATTTTTTCTCCAGATCATCTTATTAATATCATTTCAAGATGTATACCATTTTAGCTGTGTATCAGTAAGTTTTGTTATCTTGTTAGGTCTAATGGTGCTAAAAAGTGGTGAAGCCATTTTCTTGCCTGCATTGATTGGCTTGTTTGGATGATTATTTTTCTGATTTACAGCTAGACCATCATGATAGTGTCAGGAATAATAAAGAATTCCTGGTATATATAAAGAAGGTACAAACTTTTCCTGTTTGGATAGTATTACATCACTCAATAGCAATATTTCCCAGTGAAAAACCAATAAGCTAGGTTTATATAAATACTTCTACCTGCTATGCACAAGATAATTTAAACATCTTTGAGTTTCAGTCTCTTTATTGGAACCTGAAAAATAGAACTACTTAAAACTGATCAAGATATTTGAGAAGAAAAAATTAAAATAATGTGACATGAAAATCCTTATTACATGGCATAGAGTAGTGTACATGTTTAGCTGGTGCTCAGCATCTTCTCTATTAGACTGTAGAGAGTCCCTGCCATTGGAGAAGGGCTGGAAGAGTTAGAGCCAAACCCATGAAAGTAATGCAACTCAAGGATCCATTTCCTATATAGCATAAAATACTTTTCTGGAGTAGATATTAACTGCGCCTTATTTGCTTGGCTGATACAAGCTACCTGCCAAATCGCCCACATCTTCTCAGCATTTCACTGTGCCCAATACAGTGTTTATTCAAGAGACATGCATAATGTTTCCAAATCTAATTATATCCCTGGTAATTTTCCTTATCTGTATCAAAAAGAAAAGCAAAAACAAAGTTTCACAATGAACTTGAATGATGACCTAATTGTTAAAAAATAAACAAAAAGATTAATTCAACTAATGAAAAGTATACAGAAAACAATCACAGCATTGAGGTCAAGGGCACAGAAGTTTCTCAAGTCTACAGAGGACTCCCTGGAGCTAGCTGTAAAAGATAGCTGATAAAGGACAGCCCCAGACTAAAGCCATGAAATTACCTATCCTTTCCATACGTATGTATCAAAGTGTTTCATCTGCCAAAATAAAATGACAAACACACATCAATATCTGTTTTATGGGTTGACATGATTTATCACTGTACCTTAATTTTAAATGTGTCACGGATCTTTTTATGGATGTCAGGGGTTAAAGTGTGACTTGATGTGATCTGTCAAAGGTTTGGTTGGAAGGAGAATGACAATGAGATGGTTAGGATAGATTATATCTTGCAAAAAGTCTATGGTTCCCCCTTATGGAGTGAGTAGGGTCACCCTTCAATGTGAAACTCAAAGCGGAGCTACACAATTTTCTGCATCCCTCCCAAACTCCATGATTTACTTTACAGGATGATCTTTGAAACTCTGAGTTTCTGTTCCCTACTAATCCTATTTTTATTCTATTGAATAGCTAATAGACAAATAAAACAAAAGTTCAAAATTGTGAATAAAAAAAAAAACTCAAACATCTTATCACAATGATGTAAATAAGTAAATTGCTGTTAGGGGTAGGTACACTGAAAGGTATACTATAATAAACTGGAAAATACTGTAAATAAGGATCATGCCAACCTTGGAAAAATGTCAACATGAAGTGAAAGAAAGCAGCATCCATTGTTTATGTTAGATAATGAGACTTAAGCACATGATAACAGAGGATAATACAGAGAAAATTCTTGTAGAAACATGCAAATTGTTGATAGTGATTGGATGATTTTAAGGCATTTCCCAAATATATTGATGAATACTTGCTAAATTATACTGAAAAAATCATTATTTTTTTAAAGAGTTGAAAAATGCAGTTCTGAGATTTTTAAAGATAATACATTTCATTTTATAACTTACCCACCCTTTTATTGAATTCATGTTTCTCACTTTATTTTCAAACAATGATTTCATGTATATTTTGTTTTCCTTTTTAAAATAAATTTGCCTACAATGATTTTTCTTGAGGAAAGACATGAAATTACCACTTACTTTCACAAGTCGCAAATAGTTCTTAAAATCAAATGTTAAATATTGCCTCTACATATACAAGCACAGTTCAAAATGTTTTTGGAAAAATGGCATTAAAAGATACATTTAGGGGCTAGTGCCCTGGTGTAGCAAGTCAAGCCACTGCTTACAACGCCATCATCCCATATATGCACCAGTTTGTGTCCTGGATGCTTCATTTCCAGTCCAGCTCCCTCCCTGCTAATGTGCCTCAGAAACACAGGAGGATGGCTCAGGTGGTTGGGTTTCTGCACTCATGTAGGGGGCCTGGAAAAAGCTCCCGACCTCCTCATTTCAATTCGAACCAGCTATGGCCATTTTGGCTTTTTGGGGAGTGAACCACTGGAAGGAAATCTCTCTCACTGTTTTTTCCTCTCCTTCTCTCTCTCTAACATTGCCTTTCAAATAAATAAATAAATCTTTTTAAAAGAGAAATAAACTTATTTAGTTTCAATTTTTTAAATTCATGCATAGCTTTTTCTATAATACATATTTTCCACAAAATTTTGGAGATCATAGATATTTAGATGCAAAACAAAGATCTACTTATGAACTAGACATTTATGCTATTTGCTCTACCAAATTCCCTCACAAAAAGCCTTTGGTTTAATTAATTGAGAACCTGATTTATTTCTCAAGTCTTCTTTCTCATTTTTCAGTGCCTTCCAGCCCTTACTCATTGCATTCCTGTAACATGTATTAGAAGTGTGTGACTTTTGTTGAGTTTCTTTATTTTATTCTCAGCAGTATAGGCATTAAAATAAATACATTCATGTCAGTCTCATTTCTTCCTAGAGCCAACCAATGAAGACAGATGACTAAGACAGGAATAACAGTTATAATGGTAATGAAATAACTACCATCATTTGAGTAAACTCTGTGTCAGGCATTTCATGTGCATTATTTCATTTATTGGTATTATTCTCTCTATTTTCAACAGTCAGGAAACTGAGACATAGCAGTGTAATTTAGATTCAAGGACTCAATTGTTAGCTTGGACACAAAATCAAATCGGATTTTTGGTTATGTTCTGTTGGTTTTTTTAAATTAATTTTTTAAAAAGTCAAATTCAGAGAGCCTTGCACCCAGGGCACTACTTGGAGGCTTGGATTGGTTCTGATCTCATTTCCAACCAGCAGCAAATTCAGTAGGATTTGATGCTGCATACAATTGGAAGTTTTATGCAAAGAAAAATGCTTCTCTGAAAAAGCAAAACCACCTCAATGGGCCTTATCATAGAGAGAGCCTTTCACGTTTAGGCCATAGTAAATAAAGCGTTTGAAAGGGCACACATGCTCTTGAGAATAAGAAATCAAAAATTTAGTTATTTATTTACATAAAGATGTTTAAATGTCATTTTAAATTGATCCAAGGATTTGTATATAATTATAGGGTAGAGGATAATAATTTGACACACATATATGGTGTATAAGGAGATTGGGGTAATTAACATTTCCATCTTCTTAGACACTTACATTTTTAAAGATTGATGCTATTTAGCTGAAAGTATATGGGAAAAAGAGAGAGGGAGGGATCTTTCATTCACTGGTTTATTCTCCAAGTGGCCTCAATGGTGGGGATTTGGACCAGGCCCAAACCAGGAGCCCGGAGGTCCATCCCACGTTGATGTCAGGGGCCCAAGTATCTGGAGTGTCATCTGCTGCCTTCCCATGTGCACTAGCAAGCATCTGGATTGCAGGTGGAGCAGCAGAGACTGGAATAGGTGCTGTGATGGGGAATCCTGGCATCCCTGGAAGCGGCTTACCACTGTGCCTCAACTCCAGCCCCTCTTCAAATACTTAGTATCATTATGTGTTGGAAACCTTTGGACTCTTGGTTATTTTGAAATATATAAAAATTAGACTGTGGTTACCTTGTGCACTAGAGAACACTAGAACTAATTCTGCTCCAGCATGTTGATCCACTCTGCTCCTCATCATGGCTTTGAAAAGCAAAATATTTTGCACTAAATATTTGGCACTCAATAGTTTGACTCATATCATGTGGGCTGTCTTTAAAGTGAAGTGCATTCTAAGGCTTCATTCTCATCTTCCTGAAACACAAGAGTTCTCCATGAAGAGATCAAGGGACAACCACTGGGAAGTGCTCTTGGGCAGGTGTTTATACTAGGTTAGGACTAGGGTAAAGCAGTAACTAAGAGGGGTAACAAGAACAGGAGTAGAGAATCTGACACAGTTACTCCTCAGTGCTTGTTTATCAGAGAATGTTCCAGGAATGCTTATCTTAAAACATTGTGGTCAGAAAGAGCCTGGCAAATTTGCAAAAACCCAACTAATTCAAAGTTTTGAACATACAAACTGCTCCCCCTTTCTACATCCTGGGCACTATAAAATCCCTAACAAACTGCTTCTTAGGGTTATAGTTTCTTTAGTGCACTGTCACAGGTAAACACAGCTTTCCTCCCAGCAGTTCCTGCTTGAGGTTACTTAATGACACCTCAAGTGTATGGACTCCTTATATCTGATCACAGAATGCGTGGGATAAGTATGAAATTCCAGCTCCTGATTCGCAAGCATGTAGACCCTGGGAGGCAGTGGTGATGGCTCAAGTGATCTCTACCTCTCCCCATCCTTGTCCCCAGCCACTGCAGGCATTTGGAAAACCAAAGTATGAGGGCTTGTTATTTCTCTACCTGACTCTTGCTTTCAAATAAATATATGAAAAACATTTTTTCAGGCCTACATGGTTGTGTTTTTTAAAAGATTTATTTACTTATTTGAAAGGCAGAGTTACAGAGAGAGGGAGAGACAGAGAGTGGTCTTTCATCTGCTGGCTCACTTCCCATGGCCCAGTCTCCAAGAGACCTCTCTCACTCTTGGTGGGAATGCCCCAGCACTTAGGGTTTTCTTTTTCTGTTGTTCACGGGCAACCCTTTGACCTGTTTGTGTTTGGTGTATCTCAGTGTGAGGCAGCCCACACTCAGGTGAGAGCATGTGTTTCTTCCCTCATTGTTAAATAAACCCTTCTATTTGCACATGGCACTAGTCTCCACTTAGTGTTTCACCTCTGCAGAGACAAGAACCAGGACTGGAATCTAATGTATTCATTGCCTGCATGGTATGTAAAAGCATTTTCAGTGGTGAGAGTGATTAAATTATCTTCCCCCTGAATTTTAATTAGGATTACCAGGATTCTCTGATTGCAGAGGGAACAATGTGCTGCTTATGAGATAGCGAGATCACAGAGATTATCCCATGATGTATCTTTTCCAGGGCATGAGAATCTGGGCCTTGGGAAGGGCACGAGTTCTCAGCATGAAGAATTGGTCCTCTGTCATTCCCAGCTGAGTCCCAATGCTTTGGGTCAACTCTCCTTTCCCTCTCTTAGCTCTTAATCAGGCACTCCATCTTGTTATTGTCCACACACTAGATGGAGGGTGCCTTTAAGATCAGAAATGGTTTTGCTCACATTTGTAATTCCAGAATGGAGAGTTTGTCTAGGCTTGGTAAATGCCCATGGAATGAATGGAGTGGCTCCTCTTTGACCTTCTCAGGTAATCATCCAAGCTCCATGAGAATTTCAGTACCCATATAACTCTGCTCATCTGAAAGGGCTCATAGAGATCATCTGTTCTTGTAGCTTTAAGGAGGACAGTCCAGCTATTCCTGTAAAGGCAAGCATTGATTTACGGTTACAAAAAATTGCATCTGTGCTGAAGTGGTCTTGTTCCCTGGAAACCCTTTGGCCACTGCTGGAAATCCCCAGGCCAGTTTGCATCACAGTGCTAAGTGACATCACAGAGCTAACCCAGGGCTCTATGACACTGGAGTGGGTGTTGCAGCTACTCTCAAGCCTATGGCTGTGACAGTTCTCTTAGAGTATACTCCACTCTTCCTTCCAAATACATCTAGATCTGACCACTCCTCATCTTGGCTGCTTCTACTACTCCAGAAGCTGCCATGATTGCTCAGCTGGCTTCTCACCATCAACTCCTGAGCTGCTCCAACTAAACAACTGTGGTCTTCCAGCTTTTGTGATCCATCCCCTCCATCTTGTAGAGGAAGACTATGTTACTTTTCTGTTTGAAACCTACTGAACCTCCTCCAAATACCATAACACCCAAATTCCAAATTGGCTGCTGGGTCCCTCACCTGGCCTATACCCTCTGCCTTCTGCCTTCCTCTCCTCCTCTCCTCCCACACTCCCCCAATGCCTGGCCAGTCTCATCAGTCTCATGCTTCTTTTTTTTTTTTTTTTTCAGGCAGAGTGGACAGTGAGAGAGAGAGAGAAAGGTCTTCCTTTGCCATTGGTTCACACTCCAATGGCCACCGCGGCCGGCGCGCTGCAGCTGATCTGATGGCAGGAGCTAGGTGCTTATCCTGGTCTCCCATGGGGTGCAGGGCCCAAGCACCTGGGCCATCCTCCACTGTACTCCCTGGCCATAGCAGAGAGCTGGCCTGGAAGAGGGGCAACCGGGACAGAATCTGGCGCCCCAACCGGGACTAGAACCTGGTGTGCTGCGCCGCAAGGTGGAGGATTAGCCTATTGAGCCACGGCGCCGGCCAAGTCTCATGCTTCTTGCTGGAAGCAGGCTCCTTCTAGTGCACTCTGCCTCAGGGCACTGGGGTTTGCAGTTTTCTTTGAATAGCATAACCTTTCCTCAGGTAATAGTGCTAAGCCTCATCCCCTCATTTCTTTCCTGTCATTGTTTAAGTTCAATTTCTCAGCAGGACAGGCCCTAATTACGCTATTTAAAATGAACCTCTTGGGCCTGCATTGTGACATAGTGGGTAAATACTCTGCCTGTGGTGCCAGCATCCCATATGGGTACATTTTCCAGTTCTGGCTGTTCTACTTCTAATCCATCTCTTTGCTATGGCCTGGAAGAGCAGTGAAAGATGGCCCAAGTCCATGGGCAGCTGCACCCACGTGGGAGACCTGGAGGAAGCTATTGGCTCCTGGTTTCGGATCATCCCAATTCCGGCCATTGTAGGCTTTTGGGGAGTGAACCAACGGATGGACAATCTCTCTCTCTCTCTCTCTCTAACTCTGCCTTTCAAATAAATAAATGAATCTTTAAAAAGAATCTCATCCAAGACATCTTTTTTCTTTTCCAATCCCTGTTTTATTTTTCAAAATATGAATCCATATTTATTTATTTATTTATTATGTATTTATTTATTTTTCTGGCATTGCAACATACATTGCGTGGGCAGGGGGAGACAGCACTTTTCCTTTATTTTCATTTTTAATATTGTTTGCCATATCTGCAGTGCCTAAGATGCCCTGTAGTTTCAGTGAATAGATTGTTATTCACTAGATTGAATAGGTGAAGGAAAACACAAAAAATGAGACCCCAGTAATGAGTTAGAAACAAGGTGGTGGGGAAGTATTTCGACGTGTATATCTGCCTCCTTGAATTCAATAGACATGTAGTCAAGGACACAGGAGTGTGACGATCTCTCGAGGTCTCCATGAGGTCCACCATACAGATCTCCACCTGGGTCATTGCACGTTTCTGCCTCTTTCAGTGTGCTGTGTCTGGTCCAAAAGTGGTACCTGTACGTGACAAATATCTCTTTCCAGCAACTTAGTGAGCTAGCACATGAGTAGCACACTCCAGTTCTTGCCTTAGCAGTCCTGGAACTAAGAGATAGGTTTCTGTCATCAGGTCCTGAGTAAGGGTGGACTAGAACACAGTCCATCTATCCATTTCAGACACTCTGGTCAGAAACAAACAAGCACAATTTATACCACAGTTTCCTTCGGTTTTCTTACTGCAGTCTAACCTGGCTATGATCCCCAGAGATAAGCACTGTTCCTGGCACATGGTGGGTGCACAATACACATTTTTGAATGAATTTTAAAAAGTTACAAGGGGGAAGGGAAAAGGGAAGAAGGAATGAAAGAAAAGAAGGAAGAACAATAAAGCAGGAGTGAATATTTTCATCCACATCTAAGTATTCTTTGAGTTTTTCTGGAACAGAAACAATCAGTGGCACAAACCTTGCTATTATATATGAGACTGATCATAAATATTGAGACTAAATGATTTATGCACCACAACAGATAGTTACAATCTTAGTTAAAAACCAAGTAATAGTACGTTGTATATTACTATGTGCTGGGAACTCTTCTGGGTTCTCTCCTCAAATATATTCTATTTTCATGCAACATCAATTACAACAAACAGATAAAAATATTTCTTAAGAGAAGACTACAAGGGCTCAAATCTGAGCTCCATTATTTATGAGTTCCATAGCTTTGAGCAAATTATTTGACTTATCTGAGCTCTGCTTCTCTTATCAATAAAATGAGAAAAATAGTTGTACCTATCCTATACCATGGCTTTTATGATGAAACTTAAAACCTATGTAAAGCCTTTAGGCAAGTACTTGGAGAATTTAATGCTTGTAATTCAGCCTTATTTCTTTTTACTATTGAGTTCTCATGTTGAAAGTATGCTTTAGAAATTTTTGTGCCAAATGTGGGTGAGTAAACAAAAGCTCATACAAATAACTTATTCAAAATGAAATAAATGGAGATGCAACTGTGAAAGGGACTGTAATCCCAAACTTTGCTCATTAGGATACATGCTTCCTGACCCTCCTATATAAATCCATAAGGTAACAGATATCACAGGAAAACATTCAAAAACAATTTTTTTTTTTTTTTTGGTTTCACTCTATCCTTGATTCTGTGTAGTAGCCCATGCAGAGTAGAGCAACAGTGCACCTTCCAGACATACCCAGGGAAACATAGACACTTAGCACTGAGTTAAGAAACCAGGGCACAGTTAATATGGGCAGAGATGGGCACAATAGATGATCCCTGGGCGTGGGCTTGAAGGAGCATGGTCTTAATCTCCTAGACAAAAGCTTTTTTTTTTTTTTTTTTTTTTTTTTTTGACAGGCAGAGTTAAGAGTTAGATAGTGAGATACAGAGACAGAGATAAAGGTCTTCCTTCCTTTGGTTCACTCCTCAAATGGCCGCTACAGCCAGCGCTGTGCCGATCCAAAGCCAGGAGGCAGGAGCCAGGTGCTTCTTCCTGGTCTGCCATGTGGGTGCAGCACCCAAGCACTTGGGCCATCCTCCACTGCCCTCTTGGGCCACAGCAGAGAGCTGGACTGGAAGTGGAGCAACCGGGACTAGAACCTGGCGCCCATATGGGATGCTGGCACCACAGGTGGAGGATTAGCTAAGTGAACCACGGCGCTGGCCAGAGAAAAGCTTTGTTAATCATAGGTGCTGTTCAGCAATAAAAGACTTAGCAAGGAGAAACAGAGAAATAAACAAAGGTACTATCCATGCAGTAATCTCCAGGAACACTGGTGTGGGGACCATTCCTTTGAATTTTCAGAGGGAAATATGAGGAAATAGGTTACCGGCATGTTGGCAATTTGTAGGGGCAGAAAGCTCTAGATCATGTCCAGTGATTTTTCATCCATAGGAACTCATGTTTGTTACATTTAATCCATATTCATTTACTTATTTTGCACAGTCCATGCTTCTTTTGTTCATGAATCAACCCTCAAATTAAATCACTGAAGGATCAAGTTTCAAGTTCTGTTAGGTAGAAGGTCAGAGAGCTGCTGTGTGATAGACAATGGTAACTGATCAGAGATCACTTCTCTACGGACATCCGTCCATTGTTGATACTTTCCTGAATTTTATTTGAATGAGTAGTAAGACACATCCTCTGGGGCTATCCTGTCATTGTGGTTGAAGATGAAAGTTAATATATTAAGCCATCCACGATATACAAGATTTCAACTCAGAAAGTTTTGACTTTATAATTGTGCAAAATTAGCACACATTCATAAAGAACAAACCTTAAATTTTGGATTTTAATCTTATCTTCTTCCAGACCAGTAATATGTGCTACCATATATTCTTACAATTCTGAGCAGAGGCAGCAAGCTACACCTCCCAGTTAGTCATGGGATCACACAGTTATCATATATAAAACACAGTTTGTGTTAGATGATTTGCCAAGCTATAGGCAAAAATAAATGTTCTGAGCAAGTTTAAGGTAAGCCATTCAATAGGTTAGGTGCATTAAATCCATTTTCAACTTACAATTGTTCCAACTTAAAATGGGTTTTAAGGAAACAGGGACATCAGTGTAGATAAGGGATCATCAAAAAGGTCATGGACAATTGGAATTAAAATATAAAAATATTGTTTTTTGTTCAAAAATTAATTCCAGGCATATGGAGGTTCTCCAAACATTCATTGAAATGCACATTATGAAAAAAACTGCATGAATTTTAAATTCCTTGTACCAAAATAAACTAATCTTTAAATTCTTTTTTCCATAATTTTTGAAAACTCTTCATATGAGTATGTACACACATAGATGTCTACATACATATTTATGTATGTGTGTGCATTTTTTAATTTTGATTTTATATTGATTACTTATCGTTGATAAACAAATTACCCCCAAATGTGGTGGCTTACAATAGCATATTTGTTTCTGGGGTCACTTAGCTTGACATGGCTTCGCTATATCTTCTATTTCAATTTCTCTCATAAAGTATTAAATAATATTGTACTCATTAAACAAGGCTCATCTGTTGAAATATCTGCTTCAAAGTTCATACTTATAGTTGCTAGATTCAGTTGATTATGTTTGATGGAAGCCATTTCTCAATTGCAACTCTTCACTTAAAAGTAAAAAATAAAGGACATTTGGATAATTGTTGTAATTTAACAAAATTGCAATGTATACTATTAGAATTAGCATGGAAATAGAGGTAGAAATGAAAGAAAAATAGAAAGATGCATGGCTTTAAAGCAACCCTTAATTGAGAGAGGTTATAAGCTTTGTTGTGTATTTTGATCTAAACAAATACTTCCAGAACTGACATTTCTTTGCAAAGATGTCTCTAAAAGGACATACAAGCTAAATTAATCCCATTTATTGTCATTAGATCAAGATGTCAAGATTAATCAGAAAATGTGTTTGATCAGAAAAAACTATCAATTTTCCTCAGTTTCCGTAATGAATCTAAACATGACTTTATAGAGAAGAGAAAAGACGAGAAGAACATCATGTATTCCCCATTACATGTGTATGAGTGTCAAGAGGACAGGCCAATTAAATATACATCTGTTAAGAAATTTTTTACATTCTCTTTGTTTGTTCTGTATACTCTATCTTATTTTGTATATATAAAACAAAGTCATTGCTAAAGTAACATAGTGCCATTCATTAAAATGAAGCAAAGAATTTTAATGCACATATATATTAAGTTCCACAGTATCCGAAAGTCAATTGGATTGTGTGAGAGAAAGAAAGGCTGGCAGGGGAAGTGCATGGATATTAATATTCAATAGAAAGCCTACGATGGGGACATCATCAGTGGAGAACTCTTTAATTATCAAACCATCTGCTCTGCTTTTTCTGCAGACACAGGCAAAACTCCCAGTAGTTAGTTCAGCTGTATGTAGGTTTGGTGGAGATTATGGTTCAGTGGCTGTATTTAACAGGTGTTCATGCAAAAAAGCAACAGAATTCTTAGAAGCATACTCAATCATTCAGGAATATTTATAAATTCATATAACCAGAGAAAGGCAGAACAAGAGATAGAGTGCTGATACAGAGCAGCACACCCATTTGACATATGTGTGACATGCCCAAATACACAAGCTGGTGATTACAAGTGATGAAAACTATGCATCAAAGGCTTTCCTCCATACATTGTCAAGTTGTGAAATATTTTCTTATCTAATTTCTATAGAAGAATTCATTCAAAAAATCAATTTACAATCAATGACAAGTGAAAGTTGAAATTTAAAATGTAGTACTACTTTTATTACCACCCCCTCAAAATGAAATACTGATGTATACATGCAGCAAAAGAAGAACCATATCTCTAAGAGGGAAACTACACAACTGAGTTGAATGAAATAAACATAAACAAGTAAGAGAATATCCATGTTCATGGATAGGAGTACCAACATGTCAGTTCTTCACAATCTGATATATTTATTCAACACACTCCCAGTCAAAATGTCAAAATAGTAATCAGTTATTGTCTGATATCAACAATCTGATCCTAACCTTTACAGGGAGATGCAGAATGTCCATCATAATATTAATGATGGAAGGGATGATGTTATCTGACTTCAGGACTTAGAAAGCTGCAGTCTTTGAGACAGCCAAATATTTGTGAAAGAGTAGAGAACAGGTTAACAGTGCAGAATAGAGAGTTCACAAATAGATTCACATGAGTATAGTCAACTTTTGACAAAGGAAGAAAGACAATACAATGGAGAAAAGACAGTCTTTTCAACAAATGATGTTGGAACTTTTAATGTTCAGTTAAAAGTGTAAAAGAATAAATTTAAACAAAGATTTTAAATCCTTTTAAAAACTAACTCACAATGGATCATAGTATAAAATTTAAAACAGAAAGTTATAAAATACCTACAGGATGACTCAGGGGAAAATCTTGATGACCTTGGGTTTGGCAAAGACTGTTTTAGATGCAACACCAGAGTCATGATCTATGAAAGAAAGAATTAATGAATTGGACTTTATTAAAACTAAAATAAAAGTTCTACTCATGCAAAAGTTACCATCAAGGGAATGAGAAACAAGCCACAGAGTAAAAATTGCAAGAGATATATCTGATACAGGATTGTTATTCAAAATATACCAAAAAAAACCTTAAAACTCAACAATAAGAAAATGAACCATGCAATTAAAAATTATCTGAACACCTGAATAGACATTTAATATAAAATGATATATAGATGTAAAATAAGCATATAAAAAGGCATTCTACCTCATATGTTATCAGATAAATGCAAATTGAAAAAGCAGATACCACTATACTCCTGTTAGAAAACACAAAATTCAGGTCACTGAAACACCAAATGCTAACCAAGGACTGGAGCAATAAGAACTCTAGTTTATTGCTGATAAAAGATGAAAATTCAACAGCTACCATGAAGAAAGTTTGACAGCTTATTACAAAATTAACTATGCAGTTATAATATCCAGAAAACTCATTAACATTTATCCAAAGAGGTTAAAAGATATCTTCACAATAAAATTTGCACACAAATATTTAAATAAGCTTTAAAGTTACAAAGATATCCTTTAGTAGTTGAATGTATAAACTGATTCATCTAGACAATGAAATATTATCTAATATTACAAAAATTAGCTATCTAGTTATAAAAAGATATAAAGGAAATAAACAGCTTTTATTTAGTATAGTAAAGTAAAATGGAAGGGCTACATAATGTATGATCCAACTATATGACATCCTGGAAAAGTAAAAATGTGGAGACAAAAAAATGATCAGTGGTTTCATGGAGTAGCTGGGGAGGAAAGGATACATAATCAAAAAAACGTAGATAACTTTTAAGGCAGTGAAAGTATTCTGCATGCTACTATGACAGCCAATGCATATTATCACACATTTGTCCAAATGCAGAGAATGCACATCATTGAAAGGAACTCTCCCATAAACAACAGAATTTGGGGGCTAATGATGCATCTGCATGGGCTCATCATTAAGATCCAGTCTTTGGGAGATGTTGATAATGGCAGTGGATGTGCAAGCTGTGGAGTATAAGACACATAGGACAACTCTGTATCTTCCACTTAATTTTTCTTTGAATGTAAAACTGCTCAAAAATGAATTCTATTTTTATAAAAAGTTATAAGCTCATCAATACAAAGGAAATGAGGAAGAAGACAATGATAGCCACGGGATATTAGTAAAAATATGATACTGTGACATAGATGAGAGAAAAACTTGATTTCTAGGATATGAGAATCTAAAATTTAAGCGTGTGGGAAGGAAATTTGAAACAAACAAAACAAATTAGGATGCTTTATCTTAGAAACCCAATAAAAGTCCAGAAATAAGAAGAGCTGTGTACCCATAAGGAGAAGGGTGGCAATGAATGAAGCTAAAGGAAAGTGGTTGAAAATACATAAAAGAAAATAGATCCTCAGTATCACTTTTCCTACTCAGTCCCTAATGACATCTTCACCTGAACAAGTTGAACTGGAAGAGGGCTAACAGCCAAATGGGTCAAGCTGGAGGAGAGTTAATAGCACTTGGGAATAGGGAAAAAAAAAAAAAAAAATTGAAGTGGAGGAGTAGGTTAGGTGCTGTAGCATAGCAGGTAAAGCTGCCACCTGCAGTGCCGGCATCCCAAATGGGTGCCGGTTTAAGTCCCGGATGCTTCACGTGTGATCCAGCTCTCAGCTGTGGCCAAGCAAATCAGTAGAGGAGAGCCTAAGTGCTTGGTCCCCTGCCACTCATGTGGGAGATCAGAAAGAAGCTCCTGGTTTCTAGCTTCGAATTGACCCCGCTCAGGCCATTGTGGCCTTTTAGGGAGTAAATAAGTGGATGGAAAACCTCTCTCTCTCTCTCTCTCTCTCTCTCTTTCTGTTTCTGCCTCTCTGTAACTCTGCCTTTCAAATAAATAAATAAATCTAAAAAAAAAAAAAAAAACTGCAATGGGAGGTGAAACAATGCATTGCCTCTGACAATGGCCACAGAGCTTTGCATGTACTCCCCACATCCACTTCATAGTACCCCCTGCTGGAAATACTGGTCATTATCTCCAGTGAAAAGGAAAACTTCATGACATATTCTTAAATAGAGAAGTCCACTACAACAAAAGCCCCTTGGTATTTAGTAGGCACACTAGTACTTTTCGTGGCTTGACATTGAATGTTAACATACAACTAAAATCACCTACAAGTTAATCAAATTTCAAATATAAAAGAAATCAAAATAACAAAGTCAAATTGAGAAAAAAAAACTATTTGGAAATAAAGACCCATGCAAGAAATTATTTTTACCAAACCAACAGATGTGTTGTAAGCATGTTTAGAAAGACGTAAAATAGTATGGTGTCTAACTATAAGGTGTGAATGTTAAAATGAGAAATATTAATAAATTAGAAGTGCACTCTTAGAAATGAAAACATGATGGAATTTTTAAAATGGCTTCTAATAAACTTATGAAAGCTGAAAATGGAAATAGAACAATGAATACAGAAATAGAATATAGGAGGAGCCGGCACTGTGGTGTAGCAGGTAAAGCCTCAGCCTGCAGTGCTGACATCCCGTATGGCTGCCAGTCAAGTCTGGGCTGCTCCACTTCTGATCTAGTGTTCTGGTATGACCTAGGAGGGTAGTAGAGGATGGCCCAAGCCCTTGGGTCCCAGCTCTGTGGGAGACCCGGAAGATGCTCCTGGCTCCTGGTTTTGGATCCCAGTGCAGCTCTGGCCATTGCAGCTAATTGGGGATTGAACCAGAGGAGAGAAGACCTCTCTCTCTCTCTGCCTCTCCTTCCCTCTCTGTGTAACTCTGTTAATAAATAAAATTTTAAAAATATTAAAAAGATAAATATAGGAAAAAATAGATATTTAAAAGATGTCCAATAATAACAGTGGGATGGGGAAGGAAAATAAAGAAGCAGAGATAGTGAATGAAAGAGAGAGAGGGAACAGGGAAAGAGAGAGGGAGAGAATGTAAAGAGGGCTGGGAGGGGGAGGGAAGGAAAAGGAAACAAAGGGAAGGAAGAGAAAAGTAGGGATAGAAAGGCAAGGGATGGGAAGGGAAGGGGAGGGAAGGGAAGGGAAGGGAAGGGAAGAGAAGAGAAGAGAAGGGGAAAAGAAAACATTAAATGTAAATGTAGTAGGAAGAAATTGAAAAATTATGCAGAGCTGAAATACATGTCTTTTGAAATTGAAAAGAGTTCCCTGAGTTTCCTGAATAATAAATATAAGGGAGAAAATCCACTGCAAAACTTATAGTTAATTTCAGACAAAATAAGGACAAAATGCTAAAAATGTCTAGAAAGAAAAAAATGAGAAAAAAATTAAAAATGAATATTAGAGTAGATAATGACTTTCTCTACAATACAGGGAGCTAGAAGACAGTATAATAGTATTTCAAATGCTGGAAAATAATATGGAATTCAACACAAGAGAAAAATTTCAATACAGTATGAACACTACAAGTTTTCCCAAAAAATCTAAGCATACTTTTTCAGCAACTATTGTGAGTTTCATTGAAAATGGTAAAGTCTATAAAATAGGAAGACATGGGTGGACTTTCCCATGTGAGAAATAATTTTAAAAATGTTTTCATGTAAATGTTTACAAACAACTTTTTAAAAAAGATTTATTTTATTTATTTGAAAGTCAGAGTTACACTGAGAGAGAGAGAGAGAGAGAGAGAGAGAGAGAGAGAGAGGTCTTCCATCTGCTGGTTCACTCACCAATTGGCCACATGGCCAGAGCTGCAAAAATCCAAAGCCAGGAGCCAGGAGCTTCTTCTGGGTCTCCCATGCCGGTGCAGGGGCCCAAGGACTTGGGCCATCTTCTACTGCTTTCCCAGGACATAGCAGAGAGCTGGGTTGGAAGAGGAGCAGCCGAGCCGGCGCTGCGGCTCACTAGGCTAATCCTCTGCCTTGTGGCGCCAGCACACCGGGTTCTAGTCCCGATCCGGGCACCGGATTCTGTCCCGGTTGCTCCTCTTCCAGGCCAGCTCTCTGCTGTGGCCAGGGAGTGCAGTGGAGGATGGCCCAAGTGCTTGGACCCTGCACTCCATGGGAGACCAGGATAAGTACCTGGCTCCTGCCATTGGATCAGCGCGGTGCCCCGGCCACAGCGTGCCGGCCGCAGCAGCCATTGGAGGGTGAACCAACGGCATAGGAAGACCTTTCTCCCTGTCTCTCTCTCTCTCACACTATCCACTCTGCCTGTCAAAAAAAAAAAAAAAAAAAAAAAAAAGGCAGCTGGATCTTGAACTGGCGCCCATAGGGGATGCCAGCGCTTCAGGCCAGGGCATTAACACACTGTGCTACAGTGCCGGCCCTAAGATCTATAAACCAAAGATTTGAGATCAGAATAGTTCTGCTAAGATGGAAAGCAGGGATACCCCCAAGATTTTCCAGTATATTCAACATATCCCAAGGAAAATTTTGTCTTTGGGAGTATATTAGTGATGAGTATATTAAAAATGAAGTAAACCAGACTTAGGTCTTTAATCCATGTTGAGTGGATTTTTGTGTAAGGTGTAAGGTGAGGGTCTTGCTTCATGTTTCTGCACATGGAAATTCAGTTTTCCCAGCACCATTTATTGAATAGACTGTCCTTGCTCCAGGAATTGGTTTTAGATCCTTGATCAAATATAAGTTGGCTATAGATGTTTGGATTGATTTCTGGTGTTTCTATTCTGTTCACTGGTCTATCCATCTGTTTCTGTACCATTACCATGCTGTTCTGATTACAACTTCCCTGTATTATGTCCTGAAATCTGGTATTGTGATGCCTCCAGCTTTGTTTTTGTTGTGTAAGATTGCTTTAGCTATTTGAGGTCTCCTGTGTCTCCATATGAATTTCAGCAAAATTTTTTCCAGATCTGAGAAGAATGTCTTTGGTATTTTGATTGGTATCGCATTGAATCTATAAATTGCTTTTGGGAGAATGGACATTTTGATGATGTTGATTCTTCCAATCCATGAGCACGGAAGATTTTTTCCATTTCTTGGTATCCTCTTCTATTTCTTTAAGATTTTGTAATTCTCATCATAGAGATCGTTAACGTCCTTGGTTAAATTTATTCCAAGGTATTTGGTTGTTTTTGTGGCTATTGTGAATGGGATTGATCTTAGCAGTACTTTCTCAGCTGTGGCATTGCCTGTGTATACAAAGGCTGTTGATTTTTGTGCATTGATTTTATACCCTGCTACTTTGCCAAACTCTTCTATGAGTTCCAATAATCTCTTAGTAGAGTTCTTTGGGTCCCCTAATAAAGAATCATATCATCTCCAAAGAGGGATAGTTTGAGTTCTTCCTTCCCAATTTGTATCCCTTTAATTTCTTTTTCTTGCCTGAAGGCTCTGGCTAAAACTTCCAGAACTATATTGAATAGCAGTGGTGAGAGTGGGCATCCCTGTCTGGTACCAGATCTCAGTGGAAATGCTTCCAACTTTTCCCCATTCAATAGGATGTTGGCCGTGGGTTTTTCATAGATTGCTTTGATTGTATTGAGGAACGTTCCTTTTATACACAATTTGCTTAGAGTTTTCATCATGAACGGGTGTTGAATTTTATCGAATGCTTTCTCTACATCTATTGAGATAATCATATGGTTTTTCTTCTGCAGTTTATTAATGTGGTGTATCACATTGATCAAGATGCGAACATTGAACAATCCCTGCATACCAGGGATAAATCCCTCTTGGTCTGGGTAGATGATTTTTCCTGATGTGTCATTATATTCTATTGGTGAGAATTTTACACTTTGTGTTTCTGTGTGGGTGCAAACTGTTGAAAGCTTTACTTAATATATGCTAAATTGATCTTATGTATATAGAGATAATTGAAAATGAATCTTGATGTGAATGGAAGGGGAGAGGAAGCAGGAGAGGGGAGGGTTGCGGGTGGGAGGGAAGTTATGGGAGGCGGGGAAGCCATTGTAATCCATAAGCTGTACTTTGGAAATTTATATTCATTAAATAAAAGTTAAAAAATGAAGTAAACTAAAATAACACCTGTAATTGATTCCAGGTGAATAAAAATTATATCATACATTTGGTCATACAGTAGTTTATTAACTCATTTAATCATAATGAAAGTAAATTGAAATATTAAGGGTACAGGAACTGTATTTTAATGAGGAGGGTACAATAGAAATAAATATGAGGGACTTCATCCTCATGTTCTAAACATATGTCAAAAGCTATAATTTGCTGAGTGTGTAATGTTGAGAGTCAGGGAGAGAGTGAATGAGTGAGTGAACTCTTTGCTGGTTCATCTCCCAATTTCTGCAATGACTGGGAGTAGGGAGATGAGGGGAAGGCCAAACCAAAGCATGAATTCAATCCAAGTATCCCACACAGAAGACACAACTACTGCTTCCCAGGCTCTGCCTTACCAGAAAAACTAGATTCAGGAACCAGAGTTGGGAGTGGAACCAAGAACCAATATCTGGGCATTTTCATAGATGTGTTAAAGCCTAGGGCAAATGCTTGCTCCAGACGTAATTATTCAATATCTGAAGGGGGGGCCCAGAAATGGTAATCAATATGTTTATTTAGACAACTGAAGTTAATTACCAAGGTAATTACATTTTACCTCAATTTTTCTTTGGAGAAAAATTGGGAGGGGGGCTGGTGCCGTGGCTCACTTGGTTAATCCTCCACCTGTGGCACTGGCATCCCATATGAGCACTGGGCTCTAGTCCCGGTTGCTCCTCTTCCAGTCCAGCTCTCTGCTGTGACCCAGGAGGGCAGTGGAGGATGGCCCAAGTGCTTGGGTGCTGCACCCTCATGGGAGACCAGGAGACCTGGCTCCTGGCTTCAGATCGGCAGAGCGCGCCAGCCATGGTGGCCATTTGGGAGGTGAACCAATGGAAGGAAGACCTTTCTCTCTGTCTCCCTCTCTCACTGTCTAACACTGCCTGTCAAAAATAAATAAATAAATAAATAAACAAACAAACAAATGAAAAATTGGAATTGCTGTGTGCTTACACTCCATGCAGGACCTCTGTTCTTAATGTGTTGTACTATGAGAGTTAACTTGTGAAACGTGTTCTCAGTTTTGTTTTTTTTTTTTATATTTTGTGTGTGTGTGTGAGTGCAAATTGTTGCAGTCTTTACTAGAGTTGATTTTCTGTTTATACAGTTAATTAAAAATGAAAAAATGTAGTTGTGGGAATTTATCTTTGAATACATGCAATGAAAAAAACAAACATTAAAGATCACAGAGTGAAAATTGTATTCAAATATGTTAGAAGAGTTGAGTAATCATATACATTTCTAGAATCTAATAAATAGGAAAATTTGGCTTAATAGCTATTCAATACATCTTCATGTTTGTTTATAAAAGAAGAACTTTGCCCAAAATCTAAATGAATACTGAAATAAGTACATTTCTATCAATGTTGATGAAAAAAAGGAACAAATATTTACTATTGGTGTAACAAAAATTTCCACAGAAATATTATAGATAATAAGAAAATGCTATATAAAATTATTTAAATTTTGTATATTTTTATATAAATGAAGTTATTGTGTACAAAATAAATCAGAGACTGGCTTTGTGACACAGCCAGTTCAACCCCTGTTTCAAATACACAATATTGGAGTGTCATGTTGAGTCCTAGATATTCTGCAGATATTATGCCTGCGATCCAGCTTTTTGGTAATGTGTCTGAGAAGGTAATATATGATAGTACAAATATATGGGTCCCTGTTATCATGTTAGAGACCACAATGGAGTTCTTGGCTCCTAGCTGTTTGGCCACTTTGGGAATGAACTAGCAGATAGAAAATCCCACCCCCACCTCTTTGTTGGTCTGCCTTTCAAATAGATAAATGAAATACATCTTAAAAACAAGAAAAATTAAAAATAAAATCTAATAAATTATAATCTGTCAATATTAAACAAATTAAAAATAAAACAGGTTTATAACCATAGTTGCTGAAATATATTTAACAATATTATTTAATATTTATGATATTTTATAAAGTCTTAGGAAGTGGTAGTAGAATGAAATTTCCTTAATTGAACTAAAAATGCTTACAATTTGTCAGCAACTACCAATTATATGAGCAGATTTGAAAAACATTTTCTAATAACTTAGTAGCAAGGACAACATAATCACCTCCTGTCTATGTTTCTAGTTGGTATTATAATGAATTGAAACAAGCCATTAAGAAATGCATAGAGAGGCACACAATGGTTAGGACTGAAAAAAAACCAGCATGTTATTTTCTACATAAATGGCTACAAACTATTAAAATAATAGTAATTTTATTTATGACATGCATCTAAAAATTAATAGCATTTTCATACATCCTTAAAAAGAACTTCAAAATTTAATAAACGGACACATCTCATTGACCACACAAACATATGTGAAGGTTAGGTAACATTTCTGTCTGATCTTCCATCAAAGCAGCTCCAAAACTTGACCAGTTAAGGTGTATTTTATTGCCACTCTATCAGTAAGGGCCCTATAATTAAATTTAGTAAAAGATTAGCCAATGGGAATGGCACTGTGGCACAGTGGGTTAACGCCCTGGCCTGAAGATCTGGCATCCCATATGGGTGCCGGTTTGTCTCCGCTTCTCCTCTTCTGATCCAGCTCTCTGCCATGGCCTGGGAAAGCAGTAGAAGATGGCCCAAGTCACTGGGCCCCTGCACCATGTGAGAGACCCAAAAAAAAGCTCCTGCCTCCTGGCTTCGGATCGGCGCAGCTCTGGCTATTGTGGCCAATTGGGGAGTGAACCATCAGATGGAAGACCACTCTCTCTCTGTCTCTCTGTCTCTCTACCTTTTCTCTCTCTGTGAAACTCTTTATAAAAAAATTAGCAAAGATCATGACAGAGAAAAATATTATACGTTCTTCAAAGTAATGAAAAATATCTGAATATATGTGCCATATGTCATAACTATGAAGAAACAATATTATAAAGAACAGTTTTCTTCTAAATATCCCATGAACCTCATACAACACAAACCCAAATCCAGAGGATTTGATTACAGAACTTGGTATGGTGATTCTGAAGTTCACATGGGTCAGAAATTGCTAGGATGTTTTCAGAAGGCAGAAGGCAGGGGAGTGTGACTCAGTGAGATTATGAGGATTTCTTTAGAATTTATAGCTATTAAAGTTATGTTCAGCAGATGCTGGAGCAAAGTGAAAATATAGGGTTAGAAGAGAGCTCAAAATTAGTCTCATTGACATGTGAGAAATTGATAGGGAGGGATATACCCTTTCATTGTAGTTTCATTTCCCAAAGTTTTAGTTAGCCATAGTCAACTGCACTCTAAACATGTTAATGTTTGTCTTGATCCTTAAAGCGCCAAAGACCACATTTTCATAACTTCTATTAGACTATATTGTTATAACTGCTTTGTTTTGTTATGGGTTACTGCTGTTCATCTTTTAGTAGGCATAATATTTAAATTTATATCTTAGGAATATATTCATATGCATAGAAAAATACCTAGTATTTATAGGGTTTTGGATACCATCAGTGGTTCCAGGTCTCTACTGGCAATCTTCAATGTATCTCTCTAGGCTAAGGGGATAGTACAGTGCTACTGAGCTAGCATTGCAGATAAAATAGTTGTTGAGAGTAGTAATAATTCAAGAGATTGTTTGGGATGGTTCGCTATAAATATAACAAAATATGAGCCATGCTATAATAAATAACCAATTCTGGGCAGATTAAAAATCTACACAAGAAATGATTTTCAGATTCTGAAAAAGGAGGGAATTAAATGTTGATGTTTTCGGCATCGTGAAAAGTTACAAAAACAATCCATGAATAATATCTAAAAGAAAAGGATTTGAGAAATTGAGTGCATTAAATTTTAAAGATAATAAAGTTGTAAAGCATCTAGATAATAAATTAATATTAATTGTGTAAGTATTAAATGCTTATTTTCATCTTTTATTTTCATCTACTTGAAAGGCAGAATGAGAGAGAGAGAGAGAGAGAGAGAGAGAGAGAGAGAGAGAAAGAGAAAATATTTCCTGGTTCACTCTGCAATTGCACACAAAAGGCGGGCATGGGACAGACTGAAGCCATAGTAAAGAATGCCATGCAGGTATACCATGTGGTTGACAGGGAAGTAATCGCTAGGGCTATTATCTGCTGCCTCCCAATATGCATTAACAGAAAGTCAGCTTAGTAGTGGAGGTGCCAGGACCCAAACTGGTGCTCTGATATGAAATATGGGCATCCCTAGCCAATGAGCTCTTCTATTATTTATCTGATAATAGAAAAGAAACAAAGGTTAAGATTATAACAGTTTGTTCACAAATAGGAAGTTAAATCACCATGACCCGTTAAAAAATGTTCAAATGTTAATTGGGTAAGTGCAAATAAAAACCACAATGTGGTTATGCTATTTTATACATATCATGCTGGCAAAATTAAGTCCGGTAAAGTCTGAACAAATGAAAATACAACTCAGCATTACGATTGCAAGTGTTTCTGACACAGTGGATTATCATCTTTACAATATCTAATATGCTTGAAGATGACATCTACCAATTCCACCCCTTCAAGAAGTTCTGGTAGATATACACAGGAGATCTCTGGAAGAATTCTCATTCTATATTTTTAGGACAAAAATGTTTTTCTGGGGTGTTACTTGGCTCATATATACACATCTTGAAGAGAAAAATATGGCAGGATATTACAAAATTTTTTAGAATCCCTTAGTAGAAGTTTTAGAAATCTCTTGCTTTAGGTTCCAATGTGTATTTTTCTTTTGTGATTCAGCCTAAAAATGAAAAAAAAAATCACATACAATCTGTGTAAAGGGACTGCTCTTCCTAAGTGATGCTTTCATGTTTCCATATCTAGAATCACTTATAGCCTTTGATACAAAGTGAAATTCCCCTTCCATTCTTAATCCAGAGTCAGTCAATGATTCTGGGTTGGGATTTAAACAACCTGCCCAGGTATTTCTGCAGCCTGATTCCTTTGTTGCTTTTTACCGTGTCTCTCAGCAACAGGAATCAGAATCTAGAAAGTGGACCTTCTATGGGTGTCAGTTAATTTTTAGATCATGAAGCACTCTGCCTTCATCTCAGTCATATTCATGGAGTGATGGGGATGTTCACAGAGAAAAACCATTACACAACAGCAAAGCACAAGAAAGTGCTAACAAAATGTTAGCACCTGGTTCTCTGCTCTTGACTGAGAAAGAAAAGAGAAATAACTAGGAGTGATGTCATAGAGGCGGGGAGAACAGTGCTGGAAAAGCAAAGTGGGAGAAACATGAGAGGTGACAGGCAAGACTATCACCTTTATGACTTTGGGAAGGCATAATCTATTTGCTTTTCCTTCACAGTCAAGTCAATCCCTCATATTTTTACATGTTTGTCACAGTCAACCCCCTACCAAGTCCCACTCTTTCACACTGTTGTTCTTAAATATAGGTGTTTTCAAAGTCTTTGAAAATTGTTATGAATAGTCCTATTTCAAAAACATAAGGTAATTGTGGATATGGGCATTTGACCTAGTGGTTGCAATGCCAATTAATATGTCCAGGTCCCATTTTGGAGTGCCTGGGTCTGATACTCAGTTCTACTTCTGACTCTAGCTTCCTGATAAGGCAGACCATGGGTGACAGCTGTGATGGTTGAAGTGCTTGGTCACTTCCACCCACATGGGAGACCCAAACTGAGTTCCTGGCTCCTAGCTTTGGAGTAGGCTCAGTTCTAGGTATTTGGGGCATTTGGAGAGCGAACCAGCAGATGAAAGATGATTCATTCTCTCTCTCTCTCTCTCTCTCTCTCTCTCTCTCTCTCTCTCCTTTTAAATAAACAAAATAATTATTAAATAAATATCAAAAAAGAAATCAGAAACTAATTTAATATTTATGTTAATACTTTTGCACACCCTTTGAATATGTTGGGTCCCCACACATAACATTGTCTATCATGGTAAACAAGGATAAGTTATGTCTGTGCTTGCAAAAGTCAGTGTGCCAAACAACAGGGAACTCCTGGCTGTAGAGAAGCTGTCAGCATGTTGGAGCTTGAGTGTTTATTGCGTGCTCAGGTTTTTAGTGTTCCCACTGTGCTCAAGTGACTCCTAACACTGGCAAATGTTGTGCATTGTCTGTCCTCCAGTCTTCTACCTGGCTTTATTCTACTCCAGGATGCGGTATCTTCTTGGCTTGCTCTGACGTGGATTCCACCAGATCTGGTTGCCTATCACTCTATGTCACTAGAAGTTTCTCGAGTTTGATTCTTTATCATTTCTCAAAAATCTAAGAACTGGGGCCAACATTGTGGCATAGCGAGAAAGCTCCCCCCTGCAATGCTGGCATCCCATTTAGAAACTGGTTTGTGTCCTGGCTGTCCCACTTCCCATCCAGGTCCACACTAATGGTATGGGAAATGCAGCAGAAGATGGCCAAATGCTTGGGCCCCTACTACCTATGTGAGAGACCTGGAAGAAGCTCCTGGCTCCTAGTTATGGCCGTCTCAACCCCAGTTGTTGCAGCCATCTGGGGAGTGAACCAGCAGATGGAAGATTCTCTCTCTCTCTCTCTCTCTGTAACTGTGATTTTCCAATAAATACATAAATCTTAAAAAAAAATCTGGGAACTTCCCATTATCCTTTCAATGCATTCCTTTATTGCTAAAGTCAGCCTGAGTTGATATCATTGGCTAACATAGAAGATTTCTTGGGCATAGCTCAGGAAGCTTTAGCACAGAACTCAGGAACATGCATTTTCAAAAGATTCCTCAGGGGGTTCAAATTCTCAGCTGAACTTGGAGCTCACTTGTCAGAGTGATCCTCAGAGTCTTGCTTTGAAACAGTTTCAATTTCTTGGCTGCACAGTAGGTGCTAGTTTGTAATATCTTGGCTACCAGGACTAGCCTTTGGTGACCTGTCAAGATAGCTAGGTTTTTCATTAGAGGAAATTTAGCTCCATCTACCTCCCATCCCATCTTCAGCCTCTGAGATTCAGGCACTCATCTTCATCCTGCTTTTTTCTAGTGCACAGAGTTTCCCCATTCTCCCAGTTTAAGCTACCAGCAACCAGTAGTGTGAGCACAAGCCATTTTTGTTCTCTTCAAAACTGTATACTTCATTTTCTATGTATCAATAAAAATATCAAAAATTTTGTCTTAAGACGAATGATTTTAATTATGAATATTAAGTTTCATTGCAGGCTCCAGGAAGCTGGTCAGAAGTGTTATTACATTACATAGGAACAAAGTCATATTTTCTATGATGGAGTGTGTCAATGAGTCAATGCAAAACTGTATTTAGGTATTTGAATGGCCTTCTGATGAAATAAAGAATTGGTTCTTGGTTTCTAAGATTTATTTATTTATTTGAATGTTAGAGTTACATATACAGGGAGAAGGAGAGATGGCAAGGCAGACAGAGAGGGGGAGAGAGAGAGAGAGAGAGAGCTTTCCATCCTCTGCTTCACTCCCCAGATGGTCAAATGGCCAAGACTGGCCAGACCAAGATCTTAGAACTCCCATTAAGGTCCCAAATACTTGGGTCATCTTCTGCTGTTTCCCAAGCCATTAGCTAGGAGCTGGATGGAAGTGGAATAGCCATGACACAAACCGGCACCTATATGGGATGCCAGAGATGCAGACAGAAGCTCTATGCTGTACCACAACTCCTGATCCAATTTAATTTTATTTTGAACCTAGATCAATATGTAAATGTGGAAAGGACATCCATTTTACCTCAAACAGAAAGAGGGGAAATCAGGTTTTATTGTATATGCTTATATGTATATTCCATATATGTATATTCCAGTTGATGCAAAGTTCCAGGAAAGCTTATGTTTTCCTCACTATGGGATCTCAGATTTAAAAAGGGGCTGAGATATTCCAGGTTACACTCTTACTCATTTAGAGGCCTTTTTATGGGGCCTGTATTGTGACATAGCTGGTTAAGCCAACATCTGCAACACCTGCATCCAGTATGGGTGCCTCTTTGAGTTCTGGCTCTTCCACTTCCCTTCCAGCTCCCTGGTAATGCACTTGGGAAAGCAGCAGATGACAGCCCAAGTGCATGGGCCCCTGTCACCCACAGGATGACCTGCAAAGAGTTCCTGGCTTGTGACCTGGGCCTGGCCCGTCCCTGGCCATTGCAGAGATTTGGGGAGTATACCAGCAAACAGAAGCTAACTCCCCACTCCCATCCCATAACTCTGCGTTTCAAATAAATACTTTTGAAATAAAATCTTTTTCTTAGACTGAAGCTGTCAACTAATAAATCCATTTTCTTCATGCACACTGTTCCTGCATTTTTCAGTATTCTCATGATTTTTGAGGTAAATGGTTTCAATAGGTTTCCCACATGAGAACTCCCAAGTTGAGAGAGTTGGCTTTGCAATTGCTTGATTTTTAAGTACAGGGCTGGAATTCAAACTCATTCTCTTAAATCCACCATCTTCCACTACTCCTTGTAGTCATGTTTTAAGACACGACACACCCAGAAATGGTGAGTTCCAGAGAATAAGAGATGCATAAATGGACTTTACCATAGCTTCATAAATTTAAGGATCTAGTTGAAAAATTAAATCTGTCCCTGGAAGATCAGGGCTCTGTGTGGACATTGCAAAAACAGAGTGCTCCTCTAGGGCGATCATAGGAAGCCCTCATGCCTCTGTGGGCGTCTATGTGCTATTCCAGGCCTGTGAGGAGTGATACAGAGCTATCTTCCAGCAGGAATAAATGTCTTTAGAACAGGGCAGCACCTTATTCTGCTTCCCAACAGATATCACAGTATTTGAAAGAGATACTGCTCAGTAAATATTTGTGAAGTCCCTCACAGCCACAGGCAGAGTATAAGTAGGAAAAATAAAAACTGTTAACGCAGTGTGGTGGTACCTTCTTGCCCTGTGCTTTTCCAGATCTGAAAGAACTTATGTCAGCACACATCACTCATTTGCAGAATCCCAACCTTGATGGTATTTTCTGCTTTAGCTTTAGGAAATATGGAAAGTTTTGTAGATTGAACACTATGTGAGTGAAGTTGGAAAATTAAGAGTAAAGCTTTTCATTCCCTTTTCTCATAACAGTAACAATCTGAGGAGCTGAGAGATACATGAAACCCAGTATATTGAAGTGAGATATCAGGACGTTTTTCTACCTGGGACCATTCTGAACTTGATGAACAGTTAAATCTCATTATTACTTTGCAATTGCAGAAGCAAATTAACACAATTGCTTTGTGCTTCCTCCTTTAGAGCATCTTCTATGGCAACAACCTAGGAGGAAGATAATTGCATTTTATTCAAAGAGAAATTCTGCTGCTGTGGATTATCAACATGGTCAATGGAATGTGTTCCTTTGAAGACAATAAGGGGCATTACATAGGACTATAAAGGGACATTTACAAACTTATAAAAAGTGACTTCCTTTGGGAAGATGGTAGAATGAGCACAGGCTTTGCAGATATGCCAGAGTTGGTACAAATCTTTTTCTGACACTCAGAAGCTAGGTTGTGCTTTTAGGCAGTTCAATTTTTTTTTTTTTTTTTTTTTGACAGGCAGAGTGGACAGTGAGAGAGAGAGACAGAGAGAAAGGTCTTCCTTTGCCGTTGGTTCACCCTCCAATGGCTGCCGCGGCTGGCGCGCTGCGGCCGGCACATCGCACTGATCCGATGGCAGGAGCCAGGTACCCATCCTGGTCTCCCATGGGGTCAGGGCCCAAGCACCTGGGCCATCCTCCACTGCACTCCCTGGCCACAGCAGAGAGCTGGCCTGGAAGAGGGGCAACCGGGACAGAATCCGGCGCACCGACCGGGACTAGAACCCGGTGTGCCGGCGCCGCAAGGCGGAGGATTAGCCTAGTGAGCCGCGGCGCCGGCCTCTAGTATAATTTTAATACATAGGCAATGCTTGACCAACACTGCTTACTCACACTGTTAAGTAAAATAACATCAATTTGTTGTACAGCTTTGTGGCTAGATAGAGATAACATTGCAGAGTGCATCTTGTGATGTGCTACCTTGGACAGATAATTTAACCTTGCAGGAGTTCAAGTTTCTTTTCTATCAATGATAACACTAGTCACAAATGTTCATAGTTATCAAGAAAGTGAAATTGGTATGAACCATTAATCCAGAACCTAATGCATGCCAGGTGTATAAAGATGTGCTGTTCACCAGATGACTATAGCCAAAGTCCATGGGTGACACCAAGAAGCTGATTTGGGAACACAACAAGTCTTTCTGAGGAAGTGGATATGGTCTAATGGGGAGAGCGCTGGTTAGGAAGCCAGATTTTCTCCATGGTCATCTGGACTCTTCCTTTTCAGGGTTTTGGTATTCCACCTTAAAGGCTTCAGTCATTACAGTGATCATCTGTTGATAGGGTGTTGTTGATCAAAAATATCAAAACTAGAGAGTTGCTGCCTTAAAGACTTAAGAAGTTGGGCTTGTCCTATTTGTGCATGATCTTTACCTATATACATATATATATATATAATATATATTAAAGTTTATTTACCTATTTGAAAGGTAGAGTGACAGAGAAATGGAGACATAGAGAGGGAGAGAGAGAGAGAGAGGGAGAGAGAGGGGGAGAGAGGGAGAGGGGGGAGAGAGGGAGGGAGGGAGAGAAAGAGAGAGAGAGAGAGAGAGAGAGAGAGAGAGAGAGAGAGAGAGACTAATCTTAACTCGCTGGCTCATTCCTCATGGTCACTATACCCAAATTTTGACCAGGCTAAACTTGGCATTCATAAATTCCACCTGAGTTTTCCACATAAATGGCAGAAATTCAAGCTTGAACCATCATTTGGTGCATCTTAGGCACATTATCAAGGAGCTGGATGGGAAGCAGTGTAATTGGCCTCAAAATAGCATTCTAATATGGGAGGCCAACATCACAAAGGACAAGCTTATTCAGCTGTGTCACAATGCCTACTCCTTCAGTTTTACTTTGTGACAGATCTTGACATTACATGAAGGTAATGAATTCAGAGATTCTTTCTAACAGAGAATCAAATACTCATCTTATTAATTGCAAAGTCCAAAGGAAGATAAAATTCACATATTCATTGCTGCCTTATAATTCTTTTCTTTAAGACTAGGGAATTGAGTTGCATATTTCTCTTAATGTGACCATCTTCTTGCATTTCTGTTCCCTTTACATCAAATTAGATATAGTTAGTAACTGACAACCTTGACTTCAATTAATGGTCCTATATGACTACCATATATGTTGCGGCCATATAAAAATAGTCACAAAAACATCTGGAATTTTATAAATAATAATGATTACTACACCAGATTTGGGGCGGGTGCTGTGGCATAGAGAGTAAAGCCACCACCTGCAGTGCCGGCATCCCATATGGGCGCTGGTTGGTGTCTCAGCTGCTCCACTTCCGCTCCAGCTCTCTGCTATGGCTTGGGAAAGCAGTACAAGATGGCCCAAGTCCTTGGGCCCCTGAACCCGCATGGGAGACCTGGAGGAAGCTCCTGGCTCCTGGCTTCGAATCAGCTCAGCTCTGGCCATTGTAGCCAACTGGTGAGTGCAGCAGTGGACAGAAGACCTCTCTCTCTCTCTCTCTCTCTCTCTCTATCTCTGCCTCTCCTTCTCTCTCTGTGTAACTCTGACTTTCAAATAAGTAAATAAATCTTTTAAAAATACACCAAATTTTAGTTTTTATACTTATGACACTTTTCAAAAGGCTCTGCAGTATATATAACCAAGCATTCTATCCTGATGCTAGCCGTCTAATGTATCATGGTCAGATAATGGATTGTTTTGGCTCCTTTTCTGTTGGTTTATTTAGTTATGGCAAGGTCTGACCATATTTCTTGGTAAAAAATGGAATCAACAAACAGGGTAGTAATAACCACTGGTATGGAAGTAAAATAGATACATTCCAAAATTTTGATCTAGTGCTGTGAGCAAGAGCACCATACCATCACCCGCCACGGCTGGGTTTGATTCAAGTTCTTGTCTCTGAGTATGAAAGAATTCTAGGAGATATAAAGTTGTGCAAAAAGTAGGATTTACTTAAAGGGATAGTGCACACTTAGGTGTGACTGCAGGCAACCTTTTTTCATAAGGAAATAAGGGTAGCTGTCCCCACCAATGGTGGAATTGTCCCTTCATAGAGTGGGGCATGACCTAAAAGAATGTTCAAATGGTGAAGTATTTGGGTGAGGCTTGAGTACTGCTCATTTTCTTGTCCCTCTTATTTTGTGAATTTCTGAAGTTCATGGCTTTTCCATGTGATTCTTCAGGTATACCTGGTCATTTTGGTGTCTCATGCATGGAGGGGAGTGAGACTCAGGTGCATGATGGGGAACTTGCGTGCCAAGAATGCACCTATGTTGGAATGGCACAGAAGTGTGTGGAGTTTGGGTGCTGTAGTACTGGGACTCAAAGGTTCCCTTTGCTAGGATTAGCAAAAAAGCCTGATTTCTTCCATCCCACCCCCTAGATGTTGGTGACGGACTTTTCGTGTATCTGGCAAGTGAATCCATTATGGAGGTTCTACACCAATTCTGCCAACTAGTTTCAGAGGTTGTTCTAAGGGAAAATTATTTTGTAGAATCGCTTCTCAAGCCATTACAGACCCTTAAGGAAGAGCTTACATTCTCAGAATGCCAACTTTCTCAACAATCAGAGATGAGGAAGCTTTGGGACAGCCCTGGTATGTCCATCTTGCTAACCTGCATAAATTGTGATAGAATTTAAGAAGGGAAGCAAGGATAAATCCTCAATTAAAAAAATGTGTGGGGAGTATGGACATAGCAGAATGCAATTGCTCAATTGTCTTGGAAAAGGGCCAAGACACTAAGGTTAATAAGGAAGCCCACAAAATATGTGAGTGTGTATTTGTATGTGTTCGTGTGTGTCTTGTGACATTTTTAATGATTACTTTTTTCAGAATATAAACACTACTTTGAATTCCCAACCCTCAAAGTTGAAAGAATTGTATGGTTAGAGCCATCCCAACACATTTTGATGGGGATCTGAAGCAAAACTGGCAGGCAATAGAAATGCTTCAAGGACCAGATGCTACGATTTCAAGTCCCACAGCATCTGCAAAAATGAAAATACCTGTTAGAGATGAGTCACCTTCTGGAGCCTCTTACTCTCAAGTGTCCAGACAAGGGTATTGGTAATTTTCATTATTGCAACATACCCAGGTGAGATGATGTGTCATATCTGCCTTGAGCTTCCCCTGGACTAGGCTAAGTAATGGAGGATGTTGGAGAAGATCCAGTTTGTCAGATTTTAGAGGAACTCCAAAGTGACCTACCTTTTGCAATGTTACTTTGTCATTAAGGTCATAATGGTGAGATTAAAAAAGAAAAAAAGTACTCAGCGTGAGCCATATTGAAAGTGTTCCATAGTATAGAATCAAAATTCCATGGGGGCACCAGGGACTGAGGTGAAAGTCTTAATTAATCAATAAGGGGATTAGTAGATACATTTCAGCTGGAAAATTGTACTTTGGAGGATTATATTTGGCAAGCCACAGCATTACAATCTGTGCAAGGCAATGAGTTGCTGATGTATGATTTCACGTGACCTTATGTATAATTGCAGAAAAAAAGAATAGAGCTGCACCAGCTGCCGGTAAAGAGTGGGGAGAAGTACTGTTCGGATTGATCACATGGGGAATTCATTATGTTTCTCACGAATCTTTTGCAAAGGAGGTATGATGGCCAGCACAAAGCCAGGATCCCAGGGCACCTGATACTCACAGAGCAACATCCACTGGATGAAAGGAGGCAAAAAGATGGGGAAAATGCAAACTCCATGTGCACTGCCAAAGTCTCTTGTGAAGGTCAGGATGGCCTTGTGTGTCAAGCTCTTGTCTGTCCCCTTAGCACAAATCCAGAAAAACAAAGCAGAGATCACAGCCCAGATGTAGAGACAAGAATCCAACAGGGGGTAGGGGTCCAGCATGCAGGCCAGATAAAGCCTGGAAAATCATTTGATTTAGCCATGCCAAATTATCCACAGGTGGGACTTCAATTAAATAAATCTATAGCAGGCCAAATTTTAAGTTGATAATTTTGTGTGTTGAGAGGATGATGCTATAAATATCCAAATGGCCTTTGGCAGAACAAGGGTTTCCCATTCCTGCTAGAAACATGGCAGTGGTAAAGTTGAAATCAAGCAGAAATGATTCTGAGTCAAGAGGTAAACAGATAGGAATTCTTTGCTGAGTATCTGTTAATACTTCTTTTTTCATATACTACATTATTTATAAATTATGCCATTCCAGAAAAATTTTAAACAGCAAAGAAATTAATTAGTGATAATATGAACACTTTATTAGAAAAAAATGAAAAATGTAGTAAAAGGTCTTCTGATATTTGCATAACTGATAAGAGAATATTTAATCACCCCCAACCGCAAAGTTATTTGAAAGTTCTCACATTTTTGTTTTCCCACACGAACACGTGTTGCTTGCATACTTTTTTTCTTTTGACAGGCAGAGTTAGACAGTGAGAGAGAGACAGAGAGAAAGGTCTTCCTTTCGTTGGTTCACCCCCAAAATGGCAGCTACAGCCAGCACGCTGCGCTGATCCGAAGCCAGGAGCCAGGTGCTTCCTCCTGGTCTCCCATGCAGGTGCAGGGCCCAAGAACTTGGGCCATCCTCCACTGCCTTCCCGGGCCACAGCAGAGAGCTGGACTGGAAAAGGAGCAACCGGGACAGAATCCGGCACCCCAACCGGGAGTAGAACCTGGGGTTCCAGCACCGCAGGCGGAGAATTAGGCTAGTGAGCCGCAGTGCCAGCCGCTTGCATACTTTTAAAATAGTCATTCATCGTATGCATCCGAAAGAAAAGCTCAGGCATCAAAAGAACAGGGTATTTAATTGTTAGATTTCATTTTTTGTTAAGTTATGAATGGTTACATATTGGTTTAGAAAATGTTTTCTAGAAGCTGCCTTTGGGCTGTGGCTCTGAGTATCCATTCTGTTCTCTGGTTTCTCTGTTATAGCTTCCTACTCAGATCCATAGTCCATCTGGCCCACTCAAGCAAACAGATTTGTTTGACAATATTCCTACCTATATAAATTAGAATTAGCCCAACCAGCAAATAATTATGATCTTTTCCCTCAGCTTCATGTTATTAAGATAGAGGATAAATGATATTTCAAGTTTCAACTAGATAACAACTGGTAACAAAGAGTTGGCATCAGCTCACAGAATGATGCTATTGCATACATACGGTTAAGACTGAGACTGAACCCCTATAGGGGCAGGACCCAGCCTGTTGTCTGTCTTCCTGAGTGCACGGTGTCCTTATCTCTCCTTTATCAAGGGGGATTCACTGAATTGAACTGAGAATGGTACAACTGGCTCTATAAGTCATTTGCTTCTCCAATGGCTAAAAGCTCAATGGCCAATATTTTCCAGAGTTTTTTGTTTTTTGTTTTTTTTTTTTTTTTTTTTGGATTTATTTATTTATTTGAAAGAATTACACAGAGAGAGGAGAGGCAGAGAGAGAGAAGTCTTCCGTCCGATGGTTCACTCCCCAGATGGCCGCAACAGCCGGAGCTGCACCAATGCAGAGCCAGGAGCCAGGAGCTTCTTGTGGGTCTCCCACATGAGCGCCGGGGCCCAAGGACTTGGGCCATTCTTCTATTGTTTTCCCAGGCCATAGCAGAGAGCTGGATTGGAAGAGTAGCAGCCGGGACTAGAACCGGCGCCCATATGGGATTCCTGCGCTTCAGGCCAGAGCGTTAACCCACTGCGCCACTGCACCACAGCACCTGTCCTCAGAGGTATGTTTAGGAGAATTCTAGGACCAGACAGGGAAATTCCAGGTCTGGGGCAGAAGTTAATGACACCTACATGTGACCCCCAGACAAACCGAAGCACACCTGGCCACCATAAGTTCTCTAATGACCACAGCAATACTGACCCATCAAAGGAAAGTTACAAACACCACTAACAAACCAGGAATTTGGACACTGAACAGCTGAACACACACTTTTTGTTTCAATCTCAATCTAAAAGAACCTTCACCCACACTTCCTTGGGGAGCCTAGAAATGAAACCATAGTTGCTAAGTTCCTTGTTCTGCATTTAGAAATAAACAGCTACTTTCTTCCACCACCCTGTTGTCAGTGATTGGCTTTTTGCATGTTCAGCTAGCAGACTCAGGTTTGGGGATTCTATAATGGCAACTCCAACTAGTCTGGGGTGCTCTGCAAAATAATCATTTTGTATAGAATATTGCAGATGATTTGATGCTAAAGACAAGAATGATAAAATTATGTATTATATACTAATGTTTATTATGTAAATGTTCTATTATTTACTAAAATGGTAAATTTAGTAATTATTCATAGTCACTAACACCAAATTTTAGAAATTATCATCTAGGGACACAAAATAATGGTAATTGTGAATGCATTCACTATTATTTTTTGCATCAGTTTTTTTCTTTCTTAATTATTACAGTAAACAAGTGAAAAAATGAAATTTTTCACAAAGAATATCTAGTGCAAAAATTTTATTTAGATTGGCGGACAAATTATCCATGTCTGAGGATATTAAATCTAAAATTTCACAAATTAAATTATAGGGCTTGGCAGATGATAGGACCTTAATGAACACTGGTTTTTTTCTTTATCCTATTTTAGTTTCATGCTCAAGACAATGGGAGTAAAGAATTTTGAAATACCCAAACAGTAATGACACAGATTCTTGGAACTCTCTTTTTCTATGTATTTTCACAAGAAAGGGAATTTCCATGTTATTTTTCATAAGCCAAGAGTATTCAGCCCAGTACTTAGAAAGTATTCTGAAAACTAGAGCAAATAAAGAGAGTCTACTGGATTCAGACTGACACATTTTGATGTGCTAATGGAACCTATATGCAGTTATCAGCTTGGAATCCCCATCTATTCAAGACTTTATTTAGATGATTGAAAAGAGAGTCACTTAAATGTGAGGAACTGTGAAACTAACTGGCAGATAGATGAAAAATTTGGCATATTCCATCCATTTAGAGATTAAATATTTAATCTTTTGATAGCAATGTCCTCATTGCTGAAAGTTTGAGCATTATCAATAAATGCTCCTCAAGAATTCATACTCTTCCACTAACCCACGAAGTGGCCACATTGGTAAAAAAATCGTAATAAAGGCTGCTTCCTGTGTTGACACTTCTGTATAGTATCAGTTTACCTATTTAATTGTTCTAACAGTGAGCAACGGGGACATTAGCAAATGCATTAAATGGTTACTGAACTCCTTCTGTGCCCAATTGTGAACTATTTAGGGAATAGAAATATAAGATATGGTTGCCAACATTAAGGTACTCTCAATCTAATTGCAATGATAAACGGATACACCTAGATAGACTTGTCCTGAGAATGTAAGCAAGCATCAACAGAGACTCACACTGCTAGAAATCATATTGTTTTAGATTTTGGAATTAAGCCAGTCCCAAAAGGACAAATATCATATGTTCTCCCTGATCAGTGACAAGTAACCGAGCACCAAAAAGGAAACCTGTTGAAGTGAAATGGACACTATGAGAAACAGTGACTTGATCAGCCCTTGTCCCGACTGTTGATGTACAATTTAATACTTTATCCCTTTTAGTATTTTGTTGTTGTTCTACTTAATACTATTGGTTGAACTCTGTAATTAACACACAATTATTCTTAGGCATTTAAATTTAATTGAAAAGTGATCTCTGTTAAGTATAAGAGTGGGAATAAGAGAGTGAAGAGATGCACAATTTGGGACATGCTCAAGCTGACTTGCCTCAAATGGTGGAGTTAGAAATGTGCCAGGGGATTCCAATAAAATCCCATCAAGATGGCGTGTACCAATGCAATCTCATTAGTTCAAGTGATCAATTTCAGTTCACAATTGATCACACTGATAGGTCTAAGAGTCAAAGGGATCACACAAATAAGACTAGTGTCTGCTAATACTAACTGATAGAATCAAAAAGGGAGAGAATGATCCAACATGGGAAGTGGGGTACACAGCAGACTCATAGAATGGCAGATGTCCTAAACAGCACTCTGGCCTCAGAATTAGCCTTAAAGGTATTTGGATCTGGAGGAAGAGCCCATGAGAGTATTTTAGGCGTGGAAAGCCGAGACACTCTGGCAAAAAACAAACAAACAAACAAACAAAAAAAAAACACAACAACAACAACAACTAAAAACTAAAAGAAAGATCTCTGCAAGTGAGATCCCAGTAGAGAGAACGGGCTGTCAAAGAAGGAGGTACCTTTCTCTGAAGGGAGGAGAGAGGAGAGAACTTCCACTTTGACTATGGCCTTGTCTAAATAAGATTGAAGTCAGCAAACTCAAAAGGCTTCCATAGCCTTGGCAACTCTTGACTAGAGCCTAGGGAGATTACTGACGCCATAAACAAGAGTTTCAATTTGTTAAGTTAACAGGAGGAGTCACTGTGCACTTACTCCTCATGTAGGATCTCTGTCCTTAATGTGTTGTCCAATGTGAATTAATGCTATAACTAGTACTCAAACAGTATTTTACACTTTATGTTCTGTGTGCGTACAAACTGATAAAATCTTTACTTAATATATACTAAATTGAGCTTCTGTATATAAAGATAATTGAAAATGAATCTTGATGTGAATGGAATGGGAGAGGGAGTGGGAGATGGGATGGTTGCGGGTGGGAGGGAAGTTTAGGGGGGGAAGCCATTGTAATCCATAAACTGTACTTTAGAAATTTATATTTACTAAATAAAAGTTTAAAAAAGATAAAAAAAAGAAATCATATTGTTTTAGATTTAGATAAGATGATGGTGAGCAAAATCCATGGAATTAAGAATAATGAGTTTTGCAAGCTAAGAAAGTTTCTCTGGATTTGATAAGTTTTGAAATGTGCCTTGATAGACAAACGGAACTGAAAAATGAGCAGAATTCACAGCAAGGTAAAAAAAGGAGTATTCTACTCCTTAAATTACAGGAAGTTGACTCAGCCAAGCACTTGAGCACTTGTAGAAAAGGTGACACTTTTGTAGAAAGGATTTGAAAGTTGGAGAGGTAAAAAGGCAGAGTGTGAAATGGTCACGAAAATCTGCCAAGGGGATTGTATTCCTGAGAGATGGTGTTAAAAAGAGTCAAGAAGGCAAAGGAAAATAGGAATGGAAGCTCCTGTGACTTTGGATTTGTGATTAGATTCCCCTTAGTAAAATTTGTCTGAGTCCTATGTCTTTTCCAGAAGGGATATGCATCAGGGATGCACGTGCTGTCTTCTAAATATACTGTCAGTGGATAAGGCTGTCTCAGTTACCAACCCATCACACTGAAGATGACTTCCAATAGTAAAAACAAGTTGTTACCTTTAATCTACTTATTAAATTCATTTTGAAATGTCCACACTTCCTCCAGAATACTTCCATTAATTTAATTAATGAGGCAAGAATGAACAAGTATCCAGAAATTTCCTTAATGATTGACCTTGATCAACTCATAAAGCACTGTCTGGCTCCTAAATCATAGACTGCAAAATAGAAGAAATTGGTCAAATATGACTGTTCTAATATATTTACTATACAGAATTAAGCATCTCATCACTCAATTCTCTTCTAGGAAAATATTGAATTTGCAGGAAGGGAGCTTTAGGGAGCAGAAGTGCATGGTAAAGAGCGTAAGACATGAGTAGAAGCACATGGCAAGTGTGAGAAGTATCAGAGAGGAAAAAACATAACAGAAGATTATGAGGCATGATAAATAATTACTCTGGACACTGTAAACATTGAAAAGATTGGAGAAGCAAGACAAAACCACATATGAGAATCTACAATATGATTTTTTAAAATTATTTATTTACTTATTTGGTAGGTAGAGTTATAGACAGTGAGAGAGAGATACAGAGAGAAAGGTCTTCCCTCTGTTGGTTCGCCCCCCAAATGGCCGCAATGGTTGGAATTGTGCCTATCAAAGCCAGGAGCCAGGTGCTTCCTCCTGGTCTTCCATGTGGGTGCAGGGGCCCAGGCACTTGGGCCATCCTCCACTGCCTTCCCATGCCACAGCAGAGAGCTGGACTGGGAGAGGAGCAACTGGGACTGGAACCTGGCGCTCATATGGGATGCTGGTGCCACAGGTGGAGGATTAACCAAGTGAGCCACAGCGCCAGCCCTTTTTAAGATTACTTTAAAAAAGTTGTGATATATAAATGACTTAGGGCCATACTAAAATATCAAATTCCAAATGTAACTACAAACATAGGTTTTTTTGCTATTAAAATCCACATGCGGTGGGGGGCACTGTAACAGAGGATTAAAGCCCCAGCCTACAGTGCCAGGATCCCATATGGGTGCTGGTTGGAGTCTTAGCTGCTCCACTTCTGATCCAGCTCTCTGCAACTGTGCCTGGGAAAGCAGCAGAGGATGGACCAAGTCCTTGGTCCCCTGCACCCAGAGGAAACTCTTGGCTCCTGGCTTTGGATAGATTCAACTCCAGAGACTGCCACTATTTGGAGAGTAAACAAGCAGATGGAAGATCTCTCTCTCTCTCTCTCTCTCTGTGTGTGTGTGTGTGTGTGTGTGGTGTGTGTGTGTGTGACTACCTCTCTCTGTAATTCTGTCTTTTGAATAAATAAAATAAACCTTAAAAAATCATATGCAGGGTTGCATACATCTCAGCAGTACTGTCTTTGTATACCCTCTTTCTCCTTCTAGGAATGTGAAAAAAATGGTGATAAGATAGATAGTTAGATAGAAAATGAGTGATTACTCTGTCAAAAAAAAAAATTGACCTAAATGAAAGATCTCCACCAGTGAGATCCCAGTGGAAAGAACAGGTCATCAAAGAAGGAGGTACCTTTCTCTGAAGGGAGGAGAGAACTTCCACTTGGACTATGACCTTGTTTAAATATGATCAGAGTCGGTGAACTCAAAAGGCTTCCATAGCCTTGGCAACTCATGACAAGAGCCTAGGGTGATTACTGATGCCATAAACAAGAGTGTCAATTTGTTAAGTCAACAACAGGAGTCACTGTACACTTACTCCTCATGTAGGATCTCTATCCTTAATATGCTGTACATTGTGATTTAATGCTATAACTAGTACTCAAACAATATTTTTCACTTTGTGTTTCTATGTGGGTGCAAACTGTTGAAATCTTTACTTAATATATACTAAACTGATCTTCTGTATATAAAGAGAATTGAAAATGAATCGATGTGAATGGAAGAGGAGAGGGAGCGGGAAAGGGGAGGGTTGCAGGTGGGACGGAAGTTACGGGGGAGGGGGAGCCATTGTAATCCATAAGCTGTACTTTGAAAATTTATATTCATTAAATAAAAGTTAAAAAAAAGAAAAAAAAAGAAAAATGAGTGAGTAGAAAGACAGAGGCAGGTAGATAGATAAAATATGTCTCAGGTACTATCTTCAAAAATATTTTTATTATTTCTTTTTAATTTGATAGAAAGAGTGAGAGTGCGAATGAGAGCAAGAGTGAGAGCGAGAGCAAGAGCGATTAATCAGACATGGAGAAATCTTTCATCTGCCGGTTCACCTCCCAAAAAGAGGGGGCTAGGTCAGAATGAAACCATTAGACTAGAACACAATCCATTTCACTGGGATAGCCATGACTAAGGAGCTGGAGCCATTTCTGCTGTCTCCTGGAGATTTTATTATAAGGGAACTAGAATATGAAGCAGATCCATGACTTAAACCCAGGCATTCTTTTTTTTTTTATTTTCTTTTGACAGGCAGAGTGGACAGTGAGAGAGAGAGAGAGACAGAGAGAAAGGTCTTCCTTTGCCGTTGGTTCACCCTCCAATGGCTGCCGCGGCTGGCGCGCTGCGGCCGGCGCATCGCACTGATCCAATGGCAGGAGCCAGGTACCCATCCTGGTCTCCCATGGGGTCAGGGCCCAAGCACCTGGGCCATCCTCCACTGCACTCCCTGGCCACAGCAGAGAGCTGGCCTGGAAGAGGGGCAACCGGGACAGAATCCGGCGCCCCGACCGGGACTAGAACCCGGTGTGGTGGCGCCGCAAGGCAGAGCATTAGCCTAGTGAGCCGCAGCGCCGGCCCCAGGCATTCTGATATAGGATACAGGTGCCTCAAATGACCACCCACCCCTCCATCCTTTTTTCAGTGGAAAAATCAAGACTTAAAAGTAACATAAATGCTCAAGCTAGGCAGAAGTCACTTGGGAAGAGGATTAGAAAAAGCTTAGGGGATCCATTATTGACAGGACCCACCATGAAAATCCTGAAAGTGGGTCTCTCAATAAAATATGACATCTGAGGCTCATATCTAAACAATTGGAAAAGTGGTTGCAATGAACCACACTGAAATCAAAGAGAAAAATGACAGTGAGTGCATTTAAAGATGGAGCAGAATGAAAGTACCGTGTTGAGAAGGTCTAGGGGACACAAGACCAAGCATCAGCTACCAGAAAGTTTCAGCAAATGTACTCTTGCTGAGGGTGCAGGGTTTTCTTGAAGTGCTTTGGCTGTTCCTCTCATTTGGAGTGGTCAGAGATGGAAGTGGTGAGTACAAATCTGCTGGCAGAACTGCCCAGAACACAGCTTGAGAAGACCAGAGTCCCCAGCAATCTCACGGAGAATTTCTCACCATAAAGAGCAATGTGCTGTCTGTTTCTGAGGCAGAAGAAATACGCCCTTATGGGATCCATCACTGTGGCATGGCAGGTTAAGCCACAGCTGGTGATGCTGGCATCCTGTATCTGAGTGTCTGTTGAATCCTAACTACTCCATTTTGGATGCAGCTTTCTGCTCATGTGACTAGAGAAGCAATGGAGGATGATGCAAATGCTTGGAGTCCTGTTACCTGGTAACAGATGGAGTCCCTGGTTTCTGGCTTTACCTTGGTCCAGAATAGCTGTTTGGGAATGAATCAGCAGATAGACGATCACTCTGTCTTTGCCTCTTTTTTTCCTGTCACTCTTTCATTAATTAATTAAAAATAAAAGATATTCTTACAGGAAGTAACTGGGAATAAAACAAAGAAAGGGCAAGAGTAGAAGGAAAATATGTCACAGAAAAGAAGATTAAAATGGAGATTCATAAGACAGTCTATATTTGTAGACATTTCTGAAAATTTTAAAAATATGTATTCATTTGAAAGACAGAAACTTTCCACTTTTTGATTCAGTTTTCAAATACCTTCAATGATCAGGAACTGGGAATTCAATTCAGGTCTTTCACCTAGGTGGCAGGACCCCAATTATTTGATCCGTCACTGCTGACTCCCAGATTCTTGCATTAGATGGGAGCTGGAATTAGCAGAAAGAAACAAACATTGAACCCAGGCAACTGGTTCAATGGTATCCTAACTGGCATCTTAATGCCTCAGCCAAATCAGATATAAGAGGGGAGTTAAAAGACAGAAATGAAAAAAGTAAAAAGAAAAAAAAAGGAAAAAATACATTAAAATGACAAGTTTAAAAATTAGGTAATATGTATATGTTCTATGTATGAAAGTTCATGGAAAAATGGAATTCCACACATAGTTTTGTTATGATGTACATTTTTCTCATAGTTCTTGAAAATTTTTTATTTAAGTACATGTCCTCAAATATTAGATTGTACACTTACGTTCTCTATTTGTTTTGACAGCTTATTCGCAAAGAAGCATTTAAAATAATCCTGGCAATGAAAAATTCAATATAGGCATAATTGGGATTTCTAAAAAAATACTATTTTAGTGTATACAAATATATCACATCACCAAGCCACTGCTATTAAACATCTTATTATTACTAGGGACTTATTTTGAATACTAAAGCCAAGGGAATGAAAAAGAGGAAGGAAAAGGTAAACATTGAGGAGGCAGAAATTATCAATATTCACAGACAATGTGATTTAGAATATGAAGTTGAAGGAATAATGATATTATTCTTAAGATTAATAAGTGTTCAACAGATAGATTTGATGGATAAAAGTGGAATGGTGAAATTAATTTTAGATTATAGACAGTCTCTTATACATTAGGTAATAAAATGCTAAATGCATATATGTGTGTGTATTTGTATTTGAAATCACTTTAATAATATAAAATGCTAGATACCTAGAATTCTATCTCAATAAAGCAACAGTACTACTGAGGGACATAAGATACCCATCAATACCAAACTCTAAATAGTACCTGTATAAATGAGATCAAACTGTTAACAGTTGCATCAATCCTTATTGCACAAAAGATGATTATTTCTATGTTATAAAATCAATTCCAAAAGAAAGAAATAAGGATTTTTTCCCATGGGTGTTTATGTCAGTAGAGCAGATTCTATTATTTGTGCACAAAAGTGAAGAACAAAATGTAATGAACTGGATTGAAATGGACATTTTGAGATTCAATTATTTACATCTTTGTCTTTTCTGTTGCGGTACAGTGTATTTTTTTCATACTATTTGTTGAAGTCTTTACTTAGTGTATGGTTATCCTCATGAGTATTAAGTACATTGAAAATAGATCTTCGTAAAAATTAAGAGTGAGAATAGGAGAGGGAGGAGGAAGGGTTGGAGAGTGGGCAGGAGGGAGGTAGAGTTGAGGGGGTACCACAGTGTTCCTGAATCTGTGTATATGAATTATATGAAACTTCTATAACTGAAATAAAATACTAAAAAAATTCTTGAAAAGAAAAAAAAATGAAAAAAAATTTCTTTTGTGAGTAGTAACACTCAGACCAAAGCCATAGCAAGAAAGAGAAAGTGATATTGGCACAGGAATAAATAAATGGAACAGTTGAACAGACAGTGCCTATAAGCTCTTGAAACACAAATACGGCAGAAGAGGAAATTTTTAATAGCACATGAGACTAGTTGATTTTATATTTTTCCAACAAGTAGTATTAGCACTATCAAGGTCTCTATTTATTAATAAAATGACATTGGATCCCTTATTCTTACCATGTTCAAAAGTCAACTGCAGGTGTATCATAGACTCAAGTATGAGAAAAGCAATTATGACTCTATAAGAAAGTAATCAAGGAATGCCTGCATGATCTTGGGCTGGAGAAGGGTATATTAAGAAAGATTCAGAAAATCACTTACCCAAAGGAAATGGCTGATAAATTAGAGTATATTAAAATTAGGAATTTACTTCATACAAAGGGCACAAAGTGAAGAGAAGAGGAAAGCAGAGAGAGAGAGAGAGAGATTGATAAAAGATTTTTTTTTTTTTTTTTTTTTTGGACAGGCAGAGTGGACAGTGAGAGAGAGAGACAGAGAGAAAGGTCTTCCTTTTCCCTTGGTTCACCCTCCAATGGCCACTATGGCCAGTGCACTGTGCTGATCCGAAGCCAGGAGCCAGGTGCTTCTCCTGGTCTCCCATGGGGTGCAGGGCCCAAGCACTTTGGCCATCCTCCACTGCCTTCCCGGGCCACAGCAAAAAGCTGGACTGGAAGAGGAGCAACCGGGACTAGAATCCGGGGTGCCGGTGCTGCAGGTGGAGGATTAGCCTAGTGAGCCACGGCGCCGGCCTTGATAAAAGATTTTAAAACTTATCAGTAGGCATTTGCTAAAGGACAATTTCCTTTATGATTCCCTTACTATAGACAATAGCCTTATGGAAAAAAATTCCACTTCTAATGATTATAAAAGAAAGAATTAAACCTGTAAGACAACATCAGTGCCTTTAGATAAGCTAAATACATTTCATAAACAAAAACATAAAATGAATATTGATAATATTAAATTGTTGAAGAAGATTTACAACAACAGATATTCCTATGCTGTTCTGATGAGAGGATAAACTGTTTCAGCATGTGGATCACATTTTGACATTCTATAAATGACTGAATACCCATTTGCCCTGTAAGCCCATAATTGAATTGCTGGGTAATATCCTAAAGAAACTCACGACCTTGCACATTAGGATCTATACACAAGAATTCTTTTAACAGCATTGTTTCCTGAGCTTGAAACAACTTATCTTTGCATCCTTTAAAAACAGCATTGATGATTTTTCTATATGCATACAATAAAATCATATATATAGAAACTGAATGAACTGTAGCTGTTTGCAACAATATGGATGGATCTTACCAAATATTAAGTAAACAGGACACAAAAAATCACAAAGTATTAATATAGAGATAAAATATTTATATCTTTTTTATCTTTTAAAGGTGGAAAAGTGAGTGGGAAGACTATATGGAAAAGTATGGAAATAACCAGATAAATGATCCAAAATAATCTCTTTAAATGGTGATATTATTGTGCCCTAAAATAAAAGATTTTAGGGGCAATTTTTTCTTGTCAATGAAACTCTTTAATTATCTGCAAATTTCCTTAGTTTGATTATGTTTCATAAGAAATAATTTTGATTTTTACCACATAAACACTGAGATATTATAATTTAAAGTGACAAGTATGATCAAAAATATTACTAGGACTAGAATATTCTATAACAATATAATAAGAGGGCATTATTATTATCATGTGTAAAAATATTTATCCTTTAGATTTCCATCAATAGGAACTTTTACTTAATTTTAATTATTCTCAGTTTTTATTTATCAGTTTTATTGTATTTTTTATTTTCTCAAAGACTTATTTATTTATTTAAAGTCAGAATTACACAGAAAGAGGGACAGACAGAAAGAGAGAAAGAAGATCTTCCATTTGCTATTTCACTACCCAAATGACCACAATGGCCAAGGTTGGGCCAGGCTGAAGCCAAGAGCCAGGACCCTCATCCAGGTCCCCCAAATGGGTATGGGGCCCAAGCTCTTGGGTCATCATCTGTTGCCTTCCCAGGCACAACATAGAGCTAGATCAGAAGTGGAGTGGTCAGAACTTGAATTGATGCCCATATGGGATGCCAAAGTTGCAGGTGGTGGCTTAACTTTCTATGCTACAGTGCTGGCTCCTTTTTTTTTTTTTTTTTCTTTGACAGGCAGAGTGGACAGTGAGAGAGAGACAGAGAGAAAGGTCTTCTTTTTGCCATTGGTTCACCCTCCAATGGCCGCCGCAGCTGACGCGCTGCGGCCGGAACACCATGCTGATCCGATGGCAGGAGCCAGGTACTTATCCTGGTCTCCCACGGGGTGCAGGGCCCAAGCACTTGGGCCATCCTCCACTGCACTCCCTGGCCACAGCAGAGAGCTGGCCTGGAAGAGGGGCAACCGGGACAGAATCCGGCGCCCCGACCGGGACTAGAACCCGGTGTGCTGGCACCACAAGGCGGAGGATTAGCCTAGTGAGCCGCGATGCCAGCCTTTTTTTTTTTTTTTTTTTTTAAGATTTATTTATTTGAGAGTAGGGTTACAGACAGAGGGAGAGACAGAGAGTGATGTCTTCCATCTGCTGGTTCACTTCCCAAATGACCTCAATGACTGGAGCTGAACTGATCCAAAGCCAGGAGCCAGGATCTTCTTCCAGGTCTCCCACGTGGGTGCAGGAGCCAAAGCACCTGGGCCATCTTCATTTGCTTTCCCAGACCACAAGTAGAGAGCTAGATCAGAAGAAGAGCAGCCTGGACACAAACCGGTGCCCAAATGGGAAGCTGGCACTGCAGGCAGAGGCTTAACCTACTGCTGCACATTGCTGCCCCCACCCTTTATTGAGTTTTAATTAACAAAGTTGTGTGGCTTAAGGGGCACAGTGTAGTGCTTTGATATGAATATATAGCTAGATTATTACCACAATCAAATTGGTCAAAACAATTATCATATCACTTAACTACCATTCATGCTTCATTTCATTTTGGTTGAAAATATTGAATAGCCCCTCTCAATATTTAGACCACAAAAAATAGAAAAGAAAATGGGTCTGTTTTTTTTTCTGCTATCATTACCCCAACCTTGCTCATATCAAGAGTAGTAATGTTTCATCAATCTCATAGCCTGAAAGCACTTAAAACATTGGGGAAAATGGAATTAAAAGATAATTTTTGTGTGTGTCACTTTTCATAATATAACTTTTTCATGATCTTTTTGAAGACCTTTGCATTTCAGGACTTGAGGATGCTGAACATATCTGTGTAAAATGCATCCTATCAACATTTATAGTCATGATTGATATTTGAGCATATTTACAAGTATTGGTTTAATTACTGTCTTCAAGTTCTCTTGGTCCCTAGAAAAGTCATATCAGTTTCTATTGCTATTCAAGAAATCACTCCAAAATTTAATAGCTTAAAGGCAACATGCATTTATTATTTCACTCATTCTGTATGTTGGGAATCTGAACACATCATGGTTGAATGCATATTTCTCAGGTTCTCTCACAAGGTTGTAATGCAGATGTTAGCCAAGACCACAGTCATCCTAGAGCTCAGTGCTAGAAAAGAGCCTCTGCTGGCCAGTTCACTTGGTTCTTGCAGAATTCAGCTCCTCTTATGCTATTGGAGTGAGGCCCTGGGTCCTGAATGGATGCTAACTGGAGGCTTCTCCCAATTCATTGCCATTAGGATCTCACAGTAGAGCTATCCTTAACGTGGTAGTTGGCCTCCCTAATAAGCAGCCAGCAACATAATTCAGACAAAATAAGCAAGATGGAAATCAGAGTCTTTATTAACTAATAGTGAATGTGGCATTGCTTTTTTTTTTTTTTACTGTGTTCCATTTATGAGATGAGAGTTACATGGTATACAGCACATACTCTAAAGAAAAGGACTGCACAGGGCATTTATACCAGGAGGTGGGGATTTGGCCGGTCATCTAGATTTTGTCTTTGTAACATTACAGGTTACATAATGAATACCTGAAAGGACAGGACAGTTGAATGGGAGATTGAGAATACAGTGTGTTCCACCATAACACTACACAGTTGTTGTTGATTATTATCCTGAGGACCTTGCATCATTGAGCACTTGTCCTACATGATTCTTTGGATCAACAGCAAGTAAGTGTGGATGATTTTCTAGCTCCAGCACTTTTACCTGAGCTTGAGTCTACTCATCCCACAGATGTGATTCTGAGAGAATGGCCAGCACTGTCCCCTCTTATCTTCTGTCTTTCACTAGTGCACCTCTAGAAGTTGTCCCACTGAAAGTCAAAATCAGGTGATGAACAGAAGTTAGCAGCACTTTGCTGTCATGCACTGTTCTCAGATAAATATATTAACACATTTCTCCTTCTACTTATTTCTATACAAAATTTATTCTGTTTCTGGCAACATTTATGCTGATGTGAATGAAGCCTTTCCTGGGAGGCACATTTTATTGCTGCTGTGTGTCTTCCTTCTGCCTTCTCTTCTTCCCCTCCAGAAATAAATATTTTATTCACTTGGCTATCTGAGCAAATATGTTCTGCCAGGCACAATATATGTATATTTCAAATAGCATCAGAGGAGTGAATTCATGTTCTGTAATATATACTTTGGGGCATTATGTCACTCCTCTTGGGACAAAACAAGTTTCTGGTTACAAAGGAAAGAAAAACCTCAAAAAACAAAACTGCCAGTAACTGCGAGATAAGTTTTCTTAGCAGATGAAGCACATTCTTTACTATCTGTGGCATCCTTATAAGATCTGTGTATTTATATTTGTTATTCAATAATAGGTTTAATGACTGATTTCTGATTAATTAAACCCTCATGAGGAACAATTTTACATCAAGGAAGCATGTATTTGGTGGTAATGCATTTTTATCTTTGGAGTTCTCAAAACCATGTGGTGGTGGCCTAGCACTGAAAGTTACAATCCATGAGTCTTTTATTTATTACTTTCAAATCCACATTTTGGGGGCTGGTGTCGTGGCACAGTGAGTTAAATTGTCATTGGTTATGCAGCATCCCATATGGGCCCAGTTTCCTGTCTTGGCTGCTCCGTCTCTGATCCAGCTCCTAGCTAATGCACCTGGGAAAGCAGTGGAAGACGGCTCAAGTGTTTGGGCCCCTGCACCTATGTGAGAGTCCTGGGTGAAATTCCTGGCTCCTGGCTTTAGCTTGGCCCAGCCTTGATTGTTGCAGCCATTTGGGAAGTGAACCAGCAGATGGAAGGTCTCTTTCTGTGTGTAACTGCCTTTTAAATAAATGAATCTTTAAACAAAAACTGCACCCTGGGACTGGCATTATGGCACAGTAGATTAACCCACCGCTCATGATGACACCCATATGAGTGTCAGATCAAGTCCTGGTTGCTCCACTTCAGATCCACCTCCTTGTTCATGTGCTTGGGAAAGCATTGGAAGATCACCCAACTATTTGGACCCCTTTACTCACATGGGAAACCCAGATGGATTTCCAGGTCTTGGCTTTGGCCTGTTCCAGCCCTGGCCATTGTGGCCATTTGGGGAATGAATCATCAGATAGAAGATCTCCCTCTCTACCCTTCCCCCTCTCCTCTCCCTCTCTCACTTTCTCATTTTTCTCTATCTCTCCCTCTCTAACTCTGCCTTTCAAATAAATAAATCTTCAAAAAACTTACATTCCTCAGCTGTACATTTTTATGAAAGCTTTTTTGTGATGACTAAATAGTAATACATGAAGACCACTTAGTGTGAAATATATAATAAGAATTATATTTTTAAAACTATTATGGTTGCTCATACTGTCTCTCATTTTTGTCTTCAGTTTTTTTTACTTGTTTCACCCTGTCCCCAAGTACTCACTTGTTCATATTCCATCTCACCCTGCAAATGCTTATTAAGGACTTGCTAATTGACATGTACTCAGATAAGTGTCACTCGTATTTAATAATTCAGGCACACTACCATTATGATGCTCCAAGACAAGTAGAAGAGAGAGCGTTGCAAAACATCAGTTATGACAGCACAGGATAAAGACAAGAGTATAAAAGCAGTATGCCATTCCCATCAAGAGAAATTGACCAAGATTTTGGTCCTCAAGTATAATTTTAAACAATTTCAGGTAGGACAAATGCATCAAACAGCAAACAATTTCAAAGACTCTAGAAATTAGTCCATCAATATTAATAATCACTATAATTGCCAATTCTCTAAACATACCAATGAAAAGGTAGAGATTGCTAGCACCTATTAAAATGGACAATAAGCATGTCTGTAAAACTTTTACCACTCTCAATACAGACTGACAAGTTAAAACTAAAAACAAAATTGTGGAAGGTTTGATATAACAATTAAGCTGCTGGTTGTGAGGCCCACATTACATACCAAAGTACCTGGGTTTGAGAACTGACTCTGTTCCCCATCTTATCTTCCTGTTAAAGTGCACCCTGGGAGACACTGATGATGGCTCAAGCATTTGGGTTTCTGACATACCTGTGGAAGACCTGTTCTCAGCTCCTGATTTCAGTGTGCACTATCTCTAGTCATTGAATACATTTGGAAAATGAACCAGGCAAAGAAAGTGCATATGCTCTCTTCCTCAAACAATTGAATTGAATTGAATTGAATTGATCAAATAATCCAATTTTATATATGCATGCTCACACATACACCCACACAAATAATGTATGATTTTACTTTTTATGAGGCATCTAACATAATCAAACTCATAGAAACAGAAACTAGAAAATTGATTGCAGAGGAAGAGGAGATAGTAGTTCCATGCATGTAGAGGTCATGCAGAATGGGGCTCCAGGGATTTGCTATACTGCAACAAGCATATGGCTGACAACACTGTACTGAGCCCTTGGAAAATTATTGGGACACTGAGTTCTACGTTGTGTGTGCCCGCATGTGGTTTGCATAATAAAAGTATCAAATGGTAGGGCCTGTGCTGTGGTGTAGAAAGTTAAGCCGCCACCTGCAGTGCCAATGTCCCATATGGGTGCTGGTTCATGTCCTGGCTGCTCTGCTTCAAATCTAGCTCCTTGCTAATGTTCCTGGATGGAAGATCTCTCTCTCCCTCTCTCTTTCTCTCTCTCTGTCTCTCTCTCTCTCTCTCTGACTCCCTCTCTCTCTCACTGTAATTGCCTTTCAAATAAATAAATAAATCTTTCAAAAATATCAAAAGGTAAAATGAGAATGATATACCATGTTAACAGCAATAAAAAGAAAGCTGAAATAGTTATATTAATTACATGCAAAAAAGGCTTCAGAACATAGGAAATTAGTAGGGATAAAGAGGGGAAATATGTAATGATAAAGAAATTAATTCTTCAAAAAGTCATAAAACCTTAAACACTGCACAATTTTCCAAGGATAATGTCAAATTCATGAGACAAAATCCTATGGAATTGAAAGGATTAGACAAATCTACATTTTGAGTGATAGACACCAACACTTCTCTGTCAGTAGCTGACAGATCAAGTGGGAAGAAAGTCGGTAAGGATATAAATGATCTGAGCAGCATGTAAATCACCGAGATATAATTGGCATCTATAGAACAGCTCATCTAAAACCAGAGGGCTACACATTACTCTCAAGTTCATATGAAACATTCACTAAGATGGATGACATTCTATGGCACTGACACTATGGCATGGTGGGTAAAGCTGCTGCCTGCAGTGCTGGCATCCCATATGGGTGCTGGTTCGAGACCTGGCTGCTCCTTTTCCCATCCAGCTCTCTGCTATGGCCTGGGAAAGCAATGGAAGGTGGCCCAAGTCCTTGGGCCCCTGCATGCACGTGGGAGATCCAGAAGAAGCTCCTGGCTCCTGGCTTTGGGTCAGCGCTGCTCTGGCTGTTGCGGCCACTTGGGGAGTGAGCCAGCAGATTGAAGACCTCGCTCTCTCTTTCTCTCTGCCTCTTCTTTTTTCTGTGTAACTCTGACTTTAAAGTAAATAAATAAATCTTTAAAAAAAGATGGATGACATTCTGGGCCACAAAACACACATAAACAAATGTAAGATAATGGAAATAATACATTCTCAGGCCACAATGGAATTAAAATAGGAATCTGCAAGAGCTGGAAAAATCCAAATTGAGTAACATTTTTTTTAAGATTTATTTTATTTATTTGAAAGACAGAGTTACAGAAAGAGGTAGAGCCAGAGAGAGAGGTCTTCCATCTGCTGGTTCACTCCCCAGATGGCCGCAATGGCCAGAGCCAAAGTCAGGAGCCAGGAGCTTCTTCTGGGTCTCTTACATGGGTTCAGGGGCCCAAGGATTTGGGCCATCTTCTACTGCTTTCCCAGGCCATAGCAGAGAGTTGGATTGGAAGAGGAGCAGGTAGGACTAGAATCGGCTCCCATATGGTATGCCGGTGCTTCAGGCCAGGGCATTAACCCTCTGTGCCACAGAACCGGCCCCAAGTAACATGTTTTAAACAGCCCAACAGTCAAGGAAGAGTCTCAGGAGAAATTCAAACAATACCCATTGCTAAATAAAAGTAAAATGCCAATTCTCAAAAAATTGTGTAATATATATATATATTTATTTATTGATTTTAGGAAGCTTTTATTTAATAAATATATATTTCATAGGTACAACTTTTGGAATATAGCGGTTCTTCCCCACCCCCGTACCCTCCCTTCCACCCTCTCTCCCGTTCCACCTTCTACTCCCTTTCCCACCCCATTCTTCATTAAGATTCATTTTCAATTATCTTTATGTACAGAAAATCAACTCTATACTAAGATTTCAACATTTAAAGCAGTGCTTAGAGGGAAGTGTAATTGAAAATAGAAATACAATAAACAACACCAATAAGACAACTACTGGTTAGCTGAAAAGATGAATAAAAATAAATAAACCTCCTTCTGGTATATCCAGAACAGAGAAAACAAGATGACCAGGTCAGTTGATATTAGGCAGACTTGATCAGAAGCTCTGTGCAAATGGCACACCAGGCACAGGAACTGAGTGGCTACAGTGGTGAATATGTGATGTCTACATAGGCTCCACAGCATGAATTGCCTCTTACTGAGCCTCTTCTGTTTCCTGTCACTTCTGGATGGAAAGTAATCAGCTTCAATACTGAATTTCCAGTATGCTACAGTTCCTTGGGGAGACCAAATGGGCCCTAGATAAATCTACTTCAGTGGATCTCTCCAATCTTGGGTTTATTTTCCCAGGAATACGTACTGAATCTCAGTATAGTTTGCCTTCACAAGTAGTACATCCTCATTGAATTTTATTATCTGTGGCTTACAAAGTCACTGATCGACAGGCATTAAACCCCATACAACATATCTTGTGACAAGGGCATTCAGTTTGTGATGAAGGAGCTGCCAGAATAGGCCTATCACCACAGGCTCCACTGGTTGCATTTCATCATGCATCACTACAAAACAGCCCAATAGAGTGTGAAATGGCCTTGATATCATGGATGGGCGGACAATTCAAAGACAATACTCAGTAACAGTGTGGTGGTTCTCAAGAATGAGGTATACTCAACAAATCAGAAACCTATATGGCACTGTGCTCCAATGGGAAGAATGTAAGTGTCTAGGAACCTGCTGGATAGAAGCACCATTTACCACTACTCACAATGGCATACTAAGGAATGTCTGCTTTCCGTCTCCATGCTGTAGGCTCGGCAGAATCAAAGGCTGTAGGCCACAAATGGAGAGCCCACATGCCAGTTGACACAAGCAGGTTTCTAAAGACAGATGACAAGCCAGCTTGCAATTTTGGTGTTCACAGACCAGCATACAAGAAGAAGCATCACCACCATGACAGGGCAATTGACTACAATTAGCTGTAGCGTGTAAGGCTGCTGTTACACAATGGAACTGTAAAAAGTATGTGTGGGACTCAGACAGAATGATGGACTTCTTGTTACTATGGTACACAACTATGAACTCAACAAGTGCTGAAACCCAGGCCTGGGAAAGCCATGGTTACCAGGGACTCAGGCTCCCCAGCACTAATGATACGGGGTCACAAAAACAGGCAAGGCTCTTGGGCAACACAGACAAAAAGTGAGGGCAAGGAGAATGTAGCATTGGGTGCAGGGAGGAAGGCCGAGGGTCATGGATGAGTGCACTGGGACCACCTGTAAAGTTGGAAATGTCATTCATTCCACTCAACTTTCCCTTCAAAATCCTCCTTAGGATTTTCCTCCTTAGGAGGAAAAGCCTCTTGAACATTCAGGGTCTGGGTGGAGTGGCAGTCAAGAGGATACTGTGTTCACATCTCCCTGGAGGAAGGATCTGATGTTCCTTGGCAAGGAGATGCCTCAGCCTTCAATCTGAGGCCAAGGCCTTAGGGAGCACTTGAACAATGGCAAGAAGGCAGTAGGTCTGGCCATTCCTGTCTAATAGGACTCTTCTCCACCATGAGGTCCTCCTTTTGACATCCTTCCCTACTCTCCTTACTTTCCAGGACATCAAATCGACTCTAGAGTCTTTCTCTTAAAAAATATTTATTTATTTGTTTGAAAGGCAGCAATTGGAAAGTGAGCATGCGAGCGAGCGAGAGAGTGAGTGAGAGAACCTTTCATCCATTGGTTCACTTCCCCCATGTGGCTGAACGGCCAGGGGTGGGCCAGACTTAAGCCAGGATCCAGGTATCCTATGTGGGTTGCTGGGGCACAAGCACTCTGGCTATCTTCTGCTGCTTTCCCAGGAGCAGTAACAGTGAGCTGGATTGGAAGTGGAGCAGCTGGGGACAGTATCTCAGGCAGCCCTGTGCTACAATGCTGGCTCTGATGTTGAACGCAGACTGACCTATTGGGCTTCCTCTTCTTTCATTTGCACCAATAGCTCTGTTGTACTCTGATTGATGTCAGCAGCATTCTCCAGGAGATTCAAACTTATATAACCGTTAAAATACATAGTAATAACATGCAAAAATCCCACACATGTGTTTATCATTAAGCTATCTAGTAATGAGCAAACACCTTCTGATTCCTGTCCTTTACCTTTATCAGTACTTTCTGAGAAAAAAAATGTAAAAAATAAGAAGAAAGCAGAAAGCAAATTGTTTATTAAAATAAATAAATAAATAAAATTGATAAGTCTTGCTCATTTTAACTGTAATAAGAACCATTTCAACAAGCTATAACATCATCCGCTGGTTCTTCATCATCTAGTTTTTCGAAGACTTGAATATATGTGTTTACTAAACAAGCTTTCCTTGAACAAATTAGAGTAATGTGTTTTTGACTTCTCCAAATCTTCCAAATAGAGCTGTCATAAAATGAAATAAAACCATACATTTAAATTTTTCTTAAATACAAACAATTCTATTGAAATGCAAATTTCTTAGCTGTTTCACACTAATTCTTATCCCCAGCATCATCTTCATTGTCAGTGTCATCTGATGCCAGCAGCTAGAAGAGTTGGGTGCCTTGTAGTTCTGTGAGAAATCATTAGGCACCTCAGTGGCACACAGTTAAGCTGAACCGGCAGAAACCTATTAGAACTCGGTTATTTAGTTTATCCCCTGAGTGTCTGCCCAATTCCTTTCTTGCTTTAGGAGCATTGCTTTTGTAACTTTGAAGTTTCCTTTGAATGGGGAATTTGGCTTTGCAGGACCTGGACCTGAACCCACATGGCTAGGTGGAGCTACATCTCAAAATTAAATGCACTCCAGTGAGTAGTGATTCTGAAGAGTGATTTTCACAGTCATCTGCATTAAGGATTAGGCACTAGGTCGGCTGTGGTTTTATATCTTGTCTCTGCTATGGTGTTTCCTTTTTCTGTCATCCTATCTATCAATTTGAAGACAGTCAAACTAAGGTTAAATTAATCATTTTTTTTTAGCTCAGCATGTACACTTCTGAATTTTTACTGTGAGATTTATATGAATTTATGAAGTTACACTGTTTACAGACCCATTTCTATGGATTTTCTTTGCCTCTGTGATTTATCCCATTATGGCTAATATTTCTATCCACAGACAAAAAAACTGTCTTGGCATTTACACTTTCCACATAAACAAATCTATTAGGACTCTTCTCATGTCTTTTATTTATTAACATAATTTATTCTATTCTAGATTTTTCTCTCTGCAGCTACTGCTATCATCCACATTCCCCTAGAATATATATTTTATTACAGCTATATTTCTTTGACCACTTTAAGTTCCTCCCAACTTAGAAATAAATTTTTTCATTGAGATGCCCATCAGATAAAATATTTCTCACCAGACATATATTTACACAGGTTGCAATAGAAAGGTAAATTCGTTTCATATTGTGGACCAGAAGAGTTGCTAGCAACAATAAATCTATGTCAAGAAGTCTATGATGCGTATGTGTGTGTGTGTGTGTGTGTTCACTGGTTAAATCCGGTATAGAGTACCCATCCTTATTTGTTAGTGGATAGCCCCTAAAGTAATACAGAGTTATTATCTTAAGGAAGATACCATGTGCAAATGCAAAGCAATCTTTGATTGTACCTTCTTAGACTGCCTCTTTATGTATTTATGAATTTGGATATGCTTTATTTTTAACTCTTTTAAAATTTTCAACAGATTTTAGTTTTTAACCAGTTCAATATAGTCCATAGATACAATTTTAAGAATATAATATTTCCTTCCTCCCTCTCTCCCCTTATACTCCACCTTTCTCCTTCCTTCCACCCCTCCCTCCCTCTTTTTTGTCTCTCTTTCTTTTTTTCTTTCTGTCTTTAATTTTTTGAGATAACATTTTTAAGTTACATTACAGTCAAGAGCTTAATGCTTCACTTAGTAAAGAGTTCAACATGGGCCAGCACTGCGGTTTAATGGGTTAAGCCAACTCCTTGAGGACCACCATCTCCTATGGATGCTGGTTTGAGTCCTGGCTGCTCTGCTTTCAATCCAGCTCCCCATTAATGTGACTGGGAAAGTAGCAGATGAAGATCAAAGTCCCTGGGCCCTTGCTCCCAGCTGGGAGATCCGGAAGATGCTCTAAGTTCTTGGCTTTGGCCTGTCCCAGCCCCAGTCATTGTAGCCATTTGGGAGTAAACCAGTGGATGGAAGTACTCTCTCTCTCTCTCTCTCTCTCTCTCTCTCTCCCCTTTGTATGTTTGTGCTCCTTCTTTCTATGTAACTTTGCCTCTCAAATAAATAAATAAATCTTTAGAAAAATAAAGAATTTAATAAGTAAAAGTCAAAGACTCTAGTTTAGTGCAAATATAAGCAAAGTCAATAAACAATAATCAAATGGAAAGATGACGATTTCACTCATTTACAGCCAATTTTATAGTAATCACAAATTATGAAACTGTGTTAGTATAACCTTCTTAACCATTGGTTAAACAAAGGTATAAAAGTTTTTAAAAAATATATTTACTGCAGTATTGATACACACAAGCATTTCTCTTTTGGTTTTTGTTTTTGATTTTTTCCATTTTTAATTTTAGCTCCCCCATATAAGGGAGAACATGCAGTATTTGTCTTTCTAGGTCTGGCTTATTTCACTCAAGATCACATTCTTCAGTTGTATCCATTTTGCTGCAAATGTGAGAATTTCATTTCCTTTGATACCTGAATAATATTCCATTGTGTGTATATATGTCATTTTCTTTATGAATTCATCTGATGATTGACACCTTAATGGATTCCATATTTTGGCTACTGTGAACAGTGTTGCTATAAACATGGTGGTGTAGGTAATGCTTTGGCTCAATGTGGTCATGTCTTTTGGGTATATACCCAGTATTCGGGTTGCTGGATCATATGGCAAGTCTATTTCTAATTTTTAAAAAGAAATCTGCATATTCTTTTCCACAGTGGTTGCACTAATTTACATTCCCACCAACAGTTTATAAGTGTTACCCTTTCTCCATATCCTTACCAGGGGTAAGGTGATATCTCATTGTGGTTTTGATTTGCATTTCCCTGACAGCAAGTGATGTTAACATTTTTTTCATTTATTCATTGGCTATTTGCATTTATTCCTTAGAGAACTGTCTGTTGAGGTTCTTTGTTCATTTCTTAACAGGCCTGGTTTTTTTTGTTGTTGAGTTTTTAAAGTTGCTGATATATTTTAGATATTAATCATTTGTTGGATAGGTAGCTCACAAATATTTTTTCCTATTCTGTTGGATGTCATTTCACTCTATTGATAATTTCCTCTGTTATGAAGAAGCTTCTGAGTTTTATATAATCCCAAGGGTTTAGCTTTGCTTTTGCTGCCTTTGCTTCAGGAGTTTTATCCAAAAAGTTGTCACCTACACCAATGGCTTGGGATATTTCCCCCACATTTATTGAGGAATACACAAAAGCTGTGATCAATGCTTATTCATCATGATACTTTCTCCTTTTTGCTCTTCTCTTCCTCTGACAATCTTTACAATGTTAGTATACCCATTTTAAAAGTCTACATGAACTTCATTTTTTCTACTTTAAATGGGTAATAACTTCACAACATCGTTATGCTGTATGTAATGCCACTGCAATCTTCTTAAGAGTTATAGGAAACTCTACAGTAAGTCATGACTGTCAGTTCCTGATTGTTTGGAAATTTTATCAATTAAATATATTTTATTTTGAGAACTCTAAAAATTTAATTTCCTTTTTGGTTCAAATGTTGTAGTGTTTTGGAAGGAGACATTTTTGTAGTAGGGATTTTAGTACAAGAGCAACCATTTTTGAGTTTATTAACTATTGAGGTGTACCTGAAACATTGTTGCTTTTTGAAACAAGGAATGCTTTTGGGTTTCTCTCAGATTTGCAAATTCAATAAGATAATTTGGAAACCTCTGATATTTAACAAGTTCAGGTTGTGAACTCAGTCAAATTTTTTTTTGGAGACAATAACAACAATCATATCTCAAATAATTCTAGAATTCAGGGAAATCTATCATTATGCGATTCTAAATCACTAATCACTAAACAGTGATCTGCTAATGCAATCCAGATGTTCTGCTTTAGATTCAACATTGATAAGTTATTTATTCTTTTTTACATGGAAACACATGCAAGGATATTACAATTTGGCTTTTGAGGGTTTAGAAGACTATTGAATGGGGAATGATTGCCCTAGACAAATGTTTCTTTGCTTTCAACAGATAAATTCCTGATCTGTAGAGATAAATCTCAAGTCAATGGGTTTATCCAAGATCTGTACCAGACAGTCACCACAAGCAAGAAAACATGATACCTTATGTCTCTATATTGTTGCCTTTGTGTGCTGCAAGAAAATGAACTACAAGCAAACCCCACACGATCAGTTTCTGATTCTGTACACTGGATCCATCCTAGTCACATAATTCTTCCATAGAGGAACTTTCCAAAGAACAGTGTCTCTGCCAAGAAAACACATAGACATTAGCTAAGATTTGAGTTTCTTTTATTACATTGATTTATTTTTAAGATAGAATTGAGAGAGAGAGAGAGAGAGAGAGAGAGATCTTTCCATTCACTGGTTCACTTCCCAAATATCCACGATGGCTGCAGCTAGGCCAGTCAAAAACCAGGAGCCAGGAGCTTCTTCTGGGTCTCCCACATGTATGCAGGGCCCAAGACATGGACCATCTTCTGCTGCTTTTCCAGGCACACTAGCAGGGCACTGAATCAGAAGTGGAGTGGCTGGGTCTCAAACCGGCACCCATATGGGTGGCCAGTGTCACGTCCTGTGGCTTTACTGACTATACCACAGTGTTCTCCCCCAAGAGTAGAATCACACACTTATAAGCTTTCATTTGAAGTATATCCACTCTCCACTATTCACCTCTCACTGTGTCATTTGTGTGCACACATGGGTGTTTTCTGGCATGAGGGCCCCCCAATTAATTTTCTTCTGGTTACTGTTATTTTTCCCAGAATCCTTTTATTTAAGGTATGCAAACTTCATGCATTTCTCAACTGGTTATTGTTTTTAATTAATAAATTTCTCTTTGAAAAACTAAAAAGAAAAGAGAAAAAATCATACAAGATCCTTCAGAGACTCTATTCTTTTCATTTGCTTCTTTAAAAGATTTATTTTATCAGCTGATTTGAGAGCATAATTGCATCACATTCTCTCATTAAATAATTGCAGAACTCTGTGCTTCTCTCTCTCTCTCTCTCTCTTTCTCTCTCTGTGTGTGTGTGTGTGTGTGTGTTAATGAGAAAAGACAGAAACCTTAAATATATGCTGAAGTTGTCAATGAGTGAACACTGCCTTGTGTCCTGGATTGATGCTAATTCACTGAAAGATTTAATCATGACATGGTGAACTTCACAAATAAAGTGAAAATATGGTCAGAATCCAATGTAGCCCAACATCTCAGACATCCATTGCTAATCCATTTTAGGGGCAACCACAGAACAGCCTACTAAGTAACTCAAACCTAAAAAAAAGTCAATTAAAACCTGTAACATTGCATATAAGACCTGCTTCATCTGGGCAGTGTCTACTGCTCTAACCTAATCAACTTTTTTATTAGAATGAAGTGCTTGAAGAAGGCTAAATTTATAAACAGGTAGATTTTGGTTCATGATTCTGGAGGGAGAAGTTGCAAATTCCAATGTTCACATTACATACAGTGGGAGCATACATGTCTCTATTGATCTATTCATCTACGGTTTCACACTCTATATTTATGAAGAGGCCAGGATTCAGTAATGGGTACACTAGCCTAATGACTGAATCCAATCTGAATCACTTTCTAAAGTCCTCACTTCCAACAACACGATGGGATCATGTTTCTGTTCTCTTAGCACTTTAGGAGTTGTGGGTTTAGATTTCTGCATGAGTTCAGAAGTGAAATAATATTCATGTCCCCTATAGCCATATCATAGCACATATAGCCATCATGACTTCCTAGCAAATTAATCCCTTTTGTCTTGATTCTCCAGGGTTCCTCTTTCTTAGTATCTATCTCTATTAAACTTCTGTTTGCTTCTTAACGTAATGGATTGTGAAGCACTACAGGTCAACAGCTGAGTTCTGCTCATGTTAGGGTGTTCAGTGCTTAGCAAACTGCTAGAACCAAATATATATCATAAATAAGTAACGGGGTATATGAATCCATGATCCATGAACTTGACTCTTTGAAGCTTAAATTTTAAAAATCCTAGGAAAAGATAATGTGGTCTATTCCCTATTTATCAGGATAGATATAATAATGCTACAGAAAAAAAATTATATTTTTAATACATTTTAAAGATTGATTTTATTTTATTCCTTAAATTTTTTATTAATATAAAGAAAAATGATTTTATGCATTCCAAAGGTATAGTTCCAAGAATATAACCACATTTCCCTCATTCTCCTGCTACCCCCCAATCCCCTTGCCTTTGAAAGACAATGTTACAGACAGAGAGGGAGAGGTAGGGAGACAAAAGATCTTCCATCTGCTGTTTAACTCCCCAGATGGTTGCATGAGCCATGACTGGGGCAGGCCTAAGCCAGGAGCCAGGACCTCCGTCTTGTTCTCCCACATTGGTGGCAGGGCCCAGGAAGTTGGGCCATCTGCTGCTTTCCTGAGTGCATTTGCAGAGAGCCGGATTAGAAGTAGAATATCTTCAACTCAAACCTACATTTATAAGGAATGCTGGCATTGCAGGCAGCAACTTAACCTACTGTGCCACAATGCCAACCTCTCCAAATCTTAATGCTATGCTTCTAAATAATATGCAATATGCTGTATATTCTGTAAGAGCTGCCCAGGTCAAGATTCTTCTTGGTGATCCAGGCAGATGGTAACTCCATCACTATGCAGCCTCACTCTAGAATTATGTTCTCCTAATTTGACATGACAAAAAACAGGTTGCAAATAGGGTCTCCTATGATCTATGGAAGATTTGAGTACAAGGTAACATGCCCACTCATCCCGCCTAAGCTGGAATTCACCAGAGTCATGCCCGAGTCCAAGGAAGAGAGGAGATACAATATTTCCTTGGCCCAACAAGAGGAGACAACCACATGTGGGTGAATCTTTTAACCCTACCCATACTTAAGTGGATGAAATTGGGGTTATTTTCTTAATTTGGATTATGGAAAACAGATAAGAGTACAAATAAGTCATAACCGAATCATTTGTGAGTAAATTGTAATCTACCTTTATGGGATTCCAATTGCATTGTTCAAAAGGGGATAACTATCTGTGGATCTTATAAAATAACAGAATAACAGGGTTTTCACAGAGAGGGAGGGAAAGGAAGGAATACAGCTATTGCATGTGACAATGAATTGTAGGAATTACTTAACTTAGGGAACAGGTAAGTTAGAAATTGTAACTTTCCTTAAATGGCTAATGTTGTTTTATATGGGTGGACTTGGGGCAACAGATAGGAATACACAAGTGGTGCACAATGTGCTTACAGGGAAGGGATTAAATATATTTAATGGGTCACATTTTTCAGATCTAATATAATACTGCAGAAAGCTTGCTGAGTTAGTGCTCAAAGTTCTACACTCAATTATATCAGAAATACTTGTTGGTTTTTAAAGTCATCCAAGTAATGTGTGCTTCACTTTATTGATTTATAGCATGGAGGGAAAATTAAGGACTTCAAGTCTCATATATCTTCTAATTCTAAAAGCAAGCAAATAAGTCATCCACAAGCATTTTCATATATTCTTCCATACAGATCAAGTGTGATGGTTTAATAAATTCATTTTGTGGTGTTACTTTAACACCACCTTTTACCTCCTTCCTCATCTCTGCATATCTTTGCCTGCCTTTATTTGATGTACCTTCTGCCTTTAGAAGATTACCAGGGCTGGTGTTTAGTCTAGTGGTTAAGATACCTACATCCCACATCAGAGTCCTTGGGATAGACTCCTGACTCCAGTTTTCTGTTAATGTGGACCTTTGGAGGCAGTGATAATGGCTCAAATAATTGGGTTTCTGTCACCCATGTGGGTTAAATTCCCAGCCCCTGCCTTCAGCCCAGCCAAGGCTATCTCTCTGATTCAGTACATGGGTTCTCTCTCTCTCTCTTTGTGTGTGTGTCTCTCTCTCTTTCTCTCTCTAACTCTGCATCTAAAATATTTTTAAAATTTGAATACCAGATGTTAAATAGCCTTTTAAATATCATTAGTGACTAATTGAAGCTTTCTCCTTGAAGCAATCATAATAAGTGAAAGGACATTGAAATGCATACTGAAAGTCCAGTTGTCCAAGTAATGTATTGTTGGCATGAAATACTCACTTTGCCATGGAGTTCTCAGATTTGCAACCAACACATGAAAATTTCCCTAAGTTGTGCTTTAATAATAAAAAAGAACAAATATCTCAAGCTAGTAATTATTTAGTTCTGACTTTACAGGAGTTTTCAACACTATGTTTATTTATTTTATACAGGGATATCTGAAAATATAGGTAGTAATAAAATGTTCATATATTTGTACTTTATAAACCCATATTAATTTCTTTTTTTTTTTTTTTTTTTTTTTTTTGGCAAGCAGAGTGGACAGTGAGAGAGAGAGACAGAGAGAAAGATCTTCCTTTTTCCGTTGGTTCACCCCCCAGTGGCCACTGTGGCCGGTGCGTTGCGGCTGGCGTACCACGCTGATCTGAAGCCAGGAGCCAGGTGCTTCTGGTCTCCCATGGGGTGCAGGGCCCAAGCACTTGGGCCATCCTCCACTGCACTTCCAGACCACAGCAGAGAGCTGGACTGGAAGAGGGCAACCGGGACGGAATCTGGCGCCCCAACTGGGACTAGAACCTGGTGTGCCGGCGCCACAGGCGGAGGATTAGCCTATTGAGCCGCGGCACTGGCCAATAAACCCATATTAATATGTGAAGACAAAATGTTGTCAAAGAAACAGATTTTTCTACTTTTTCCATATGTATATAATATATAAACATATATATATATATATACGCACACACACACACACACACACACAGAGACACAGACACATAAACATTGGCTCCTGGGGGAAAAAAGTCATTTTCTTAAAAACTCAAAAATCCAACAAAAAATTAAAGTTTTTCATTTGTTGTTATCTAGGGTCCAGTATTTATCTAAATGTTTCTGCCTGATACAGACTTCACTGTTGCAACAGCAGCTTCAGTTTTTGAAATCTAATCTCGAAACAAGAGACAAACAGATTCAGTTCTCATTGACCTTCAACAATTGATTAGTGGAAACCAAAAGGCCGGATTCGAATTTAGGGTCAGTCACACAGGCACTTCTGTAGCCCTGGAAGTGATGCCTCTGAGCATGTGTCTAACAACTTGGGCTGCCCTAACAAACTATCACAGACTGGGTGGCTACACAAAGACATTGATTTCTCACAGCTGGAAAGGCTGGAAGTTCAAGAGTAATGTGCTCACGAACTCTTTCCCTTGTAAGGACCTGCTTTCTGTTTTACAGACAGATGCCTCCATCTTGTATCCTCACAAGTAGAGCTGGAGAGAAAGAGAGAGGGAGAGACAGAGGGAGAGAGAGAGGGATCTGGTCACATGATTTACTTACCACCTAAAGCCGCCACAAAATAGCATAACTGCATTGAGATTTTCCAGAGAAACAGAAGTAATGGGATAGACAGATGGGCAGATGGATAGACCAAGAGATAGATATATAAGATCATATTTAATGGAATTAGCTCATATGATTACAGAGACTGAAAATCCCACATTTTGTCTGCAAGCTGTAGAGCCAAGAAGTCCAGTAATGTGATTCTGTCCAAGAGCAAAAGTCTGAGAAGAGGATTGGGATAGGGTGCACTATGGAGTCCAAAGGCCTGGGAGTCATTAGCTTCAGGACCTGAGAGCAGGGGGTGAAGCACTCTCCTCTGCAATGTTCTCACAGACATGCTCAGAAATAATGTTTTATGAGCCATCTGCATCCTGTAGCCCAGCTTCATTGACCCATAACATTAAGCATTACAACCACATCAACATTTACATTCTCAATATATGAATGGGATTGGGGGGTATCATCCAAACCTTTAGTCCATAGCAATATGGTTATCACAGAAGTGTTCTATTCTCTCTGGGCAGATCAGAGATCCAAGTTCAACGTGTCACTGGAAATGGTGTTGGGGGTTCTTGTCTTTGCACAAGACAGTATTCAGACTTGAGACAAGGAGTAATGGTAAGCAATGGAAAAATTTAAGGAAGCAAAGTAGATGAGGCTGGGGTGAAGGGGTGGAGGATTCAAGAAAGAACCGAGAACCCAGTGTGTATTCAGAGTGGAGATTTTACGAATTTGGGCGTGAACACTCCATTCTCCTCCTCCTACACTTATGGGGCATTGCTGGGTGGAGGGCTTCCTGGAATTCCTTCCTGATCTCCATCAGCCCAGTGATACCTGACCTCATGGCTCCCCCTTCGTGTCAGGCAGTGGGAGTTTGCCTGAGTAACCCCCAGGTGGAGGTCTGGAGGCCACCTAACAAGGTTATTGCATTTGCTACCTAACAAAAGGGCTCCTTCAGAGGTTTCCAATGTTTTATGCCCTATGCATTGCAAATCATTTCCAGTGGCAGGAGCTGGGTGTATGGTTAAGACACTGCTTTGAACATAACATATCCGAGTGCCTCAATTCAAACCCCACTTCTGCTAAGGCACATTTGGGGAAGCAGCAGTGATGGCTCAAGCAGTTGAGCAGTTGACACCCATTTGGGAAACTTAGGTTGAGTTCCTGGCTGCTGTCTTCTGCCTGATCCAGCTCTATCTGTTGTTTTTGGGGAAAGAATCATTCATTGAGATATCTCTTCTCTTTCTCTTCTTCTTTTTCTTTCTCTTTTCATTTCTCTCCCCACCAACTCTAAGAAATTAATTTTTTAAGAAGAATCACTTTGACCTCTTCTAAGGTTTTATTTTCCTGCTGCTCAGACACACGGTTCATGACCTAGAACAGGCAATCCAATTTTCAGCTCTCTGATGATGCTATAGATTAGAGGGGAGTGTCATGGAACCCAGTAAGAATGAGCTTCGTACAAAGAAAAATAGAGTTTCAATAAGTGCTTTTCTATGTACCAGTTGTATTGTCTTGAATAAACTATTTTTTCACCCCCTTCCTCTCATTTTCAAAGTTCTAAAAAAAAATGCTGCTTTCAGTTTGGTGTGGCTGTGCCCAGCTTTGGGATGAATCATGTTTGGTCTAGGCCAATCCTATCAGTTCTAACAAGCTTAAGAGCAAGCATGTAACCGATTGTGGTCAAGCAAATAAAGATGCATCTGCTTAACCTCTGTGCAAAGGGGTGTTGCTCCTTTATGAAGTATATGCCGGACCTTCTCTCGGGCAAAGGTTTGATTAGGAGATTTGGAACAGGGAGCCCCAGCCACCGCCTTATGGACGTGAGACATCTAGTTTGGGCATCAGTTGCTGAGCCAGTTCTGGGAGAATGAATTTGAGAACCTTTATTAAGTTCACAAAAGGGCTCTAGCAGCAGTTAGCTGATTGCTGCTCCATGTTGTTATATGGATTCATATTAATGTCCGACCCAACTCAGTTTTCAGTTCATACTCTGGGGCTGTCAGTGACAACACAGTCAGGCTTAGCTCTGTAGGTGGTGGTGCTTAAGACTAAGGAGGCCACTTGTCTCTCAACTATTTTTTATGTTGTTCTGTTCTGGGTGGAGGGAGGACTATGTGTGGCCAGAATCATCTCTTGAGTTTCCTCCCTCCTTTTCAGGGGACCCAGGCCTATTTCTCTCTGCTTCCTTCTCTGATAAGTAATTATTCAAATTTCACAGACAGCCTCTGCTGTATTTAATTAGGTCACAAATCAAAACTTATCCCAAACAAAGCTGTCATATCTACAAGGTGATTTTTCAAATTCCCTTATATATCTTCATCTAATTATTAGTCCAAGTAATATCAGTCAATTTCTAACACAGATGGTGGTATAAGAGCAACAAATTCCGTCTGGACCCACCAGATGGTCAAATCGGATTAAAGTTATACAGATGGAAGTTATGGGTTTTGGAAAAAAAAAAACCTTCTTTTTCTTAAATGACAGCATAACACTCATCAATGATGAAATCTTCCTTCGCATATAAGCGCAGTACAGAAGATAACCCAATTCTTACCACTTAAATTATTCCCAATTTTACAGTGGCTAAGATTGATAATTTCTTTTGGAATAATATTAATATAATATCAGGAGGGATAGATAGCTATACAAATTAGAGGTATAGGTTTTTATTACAATGTAAGATTATAAATCTATGTAATCTGAAGGGTGTAGATAAATTAGTCATGTTGGTAGATACATAAGTTAAGAGGTATCAATAGCTATTTAACTGAGGGTGTAAATGTTTTTTATAAATCGAAGTTATAGTATTTTTATAAGCTTAGGAACATAGATTATCACATATGTTAGGGGAATAAATATTTAATAAGTGTTGGAGTGTAGATATACAAGTTTGGAAGTATATACACCTACAGAAATTATGAGTAAGGGTATCTATTTAAATTAGAGTGTAAACCTCTTTTTAAGGTTTATATTTACTGTTCTATTCTGATAATTCATGGATCATATCTTTGAGGACTGGCTGCAAAGATATAATAAAAGTCACTCTTATTTTGGGGCCGGTGCTGTGGCTCACTTGGTTAATCCTCCGCCTGCAATGCCGGCATCCCAAATGGTTGCCGGGTACTAGTCCCGGTTGCTCCTCTTCCAGTCCAGCTCTCTGCTGTGGCCCGGGAAGGCAGTGGAGGATGGCCCAAGTGCTTGGGCCCCTGTAACCGAATGGGAGACCAGGAGGAAGCACCTGGCTCCTGGCTTTGGATCAGCGCAGCGCCAGCTGTGGCGGCCATTTGGGGAGTGAGATAACGGAAGGAAAACCTTTTTCTCTGTCTCTCTCTCTCACTGTCTAACTCTACCTGTCAAATAAAAAAAAGTCACTCTTATTTTAGAAAATTTTATTTAAGGTATACGATCTTCATATTAACAGATTGAGGAGCATAGTGATACTTCCCACCCTGTTCTCCATCCCACCCAGGTTCTAATACTTCCTCCTCCCTCTCCTATTTCCACTCTTAATTTTTACAGAGATCCATTTTCAGTTTACTTTACACTCACTTTTAGTTTTTTTTGTTTGTTTATTTTATTTATTTATGTTTTTTGTAACTTTACTAGGAACTCAAAGAAAAAAAACACTTTGTGGTTTTCTAATGATCACGTCTTAGAAATCAAGCAAGTTTATAGCTTGAACAGATGCAGTTTAGTGACAGATATGATCTGTCTGTTAGATTTTCAATTACAGAGATCAAAGTTCAAGTCTTTACACCCCTCATGTGAGGAGTCTTCAAAATGTTCATATAAGGGTCAGCATTGTGGCGAGGTGGGGGCTACTCACCACCTGCTACAGCGGCATCACAAATTGGAGTGTTAGTGGTGAGTCCCAGCTGCTCCATTTCTAATCCAGCTCCCTGCCAATGCACCTGGGAAGGCAGCAGATGATGCCACATGTACTTGGGTCTCTGTGGGAGATTCAGATAGAGTTTCTGGCTCCTGACATTAGCCTGGCCCAGTCTATGCTGTTGTGGCCATTTGGGGAGTGAACTCTCTCTCTCTCTCTCTTTCTCTCTTTCACTCTTCCCCATCACCATCATTTGGCCTTTCAAATTAATAAATCTTTAAAAAAAGTTCGTGGAAAGTGCCCATTCTCCTTTAATTCCATTTTTATGAACTTTTAAATCAACCTTTGTATTAGGTTGTGACTTGCCTTACTATTCATAATACACTAAAATAACTGATTAATTGTAAAGAAGCAGTACAGGAGATTAGAATATCTCCCAGATTTTATCACTGATGTGCTTCTCCCATGGACCCTTAAGTCTGCCATGTGAAATCATGGCTATAGAGGAGCCTGTGGTGTTGTGAATTTATATTGTGAAGTTCATAAATGCATTTTGAAGACACTAAGAAGGAACAACACAGAGGATGCACAAGGAGGAGGGAATAATATAAGCCTTTTCAGGTCTTAAGAAGCAGGGGGCTAACATAGAAAGGGATGGATCAAAATCATCAAATGCAAAGTCATTCTTATTACAAATTCAAACTATTATCTCAGCTAATGTCCTTGCAGTTTCCTTGTGCTATGTACAATGTGATGGTGAATATTGTACTAACTTACTAAGAGTCTACTATTCTCTATGAGACATTTCAGTAAGTTGATACAAAAGCAGTTGGAAGTCATTAGCTAGAAAGGATCTTATTTCATCTTTCTAACAATGAAGCATAATGGATACTAACTTATCCACTTTGCAAACGTGCTAAGAATAACAGAAATTCAGTAACCTATGCAAGTTTACACAACTAATTTAACAAAGGCACATAGGTAGAGCTAGTCAGTTGCTTGTAATCACTAAGTTTACATATTATATTTCAAAATCTGCTCAGCAATGTTCTTACTCCTTCGAAAGTTGTTAGAATATATTCCTGGCCACATTGTTTATTTTAATTTTGTTGTGTATCCCTCTTTGGGCCCTGCTTCCCACAGATGGTCTAGCACATTGGATAAACGTTCATATACCTACTTTTCATAAACTCTTCTTATTTTCTAGATTTGTAAGTCTGTAGCCCACCTAAAGAGATGCAATAGGCCTGCAACTTTGATCTCATGAATACAAATGAGTTCTCACCTTCATGAAGCTCTGTGCACTTACTGATGAAAGGGTGTGCTATAGTGTGGCATCTTATCAGAGCTCAGACAACACTGCTTACAAAGGGAATATAAGAGAATCAATCAGACAGTTATGTAAGTAATAAAAATGGCATGAAGATAAATCATATTTTATATCATCAATGGGGGAACAAATAAGTTTTTGGGTCAAAATCATTGACTTAGGTAAATAACATTTTGTCATTCCTCTGATAGTCATAATATCTGTTCTGTCTTTTTTCACTTCGAATCTTAATTTTGGTCCTCATCCTTTCTTAGTCTTTCATAACAGATTCCTTGCTTAAATTAGTGCCCCCTCTCTTCCACAATATCCTCTACATGACTTTAAGAGGGACAATTTTGAGAGGCAAATTATATATATATATGTGTGTGTGTGTGTGTATCAGTTCTTTGTGCAATTATTGCATATATACTGATTCCCTAAAAATTATAATTGACATTAGGTACAAGAGCTTTATAGTGATTTCCTAATGACTTCCTTCCTATTGTCTTCAAAACATATTGTTCTCTTCTCTAGCTACTCTGAACATTACAAGTCTCTAAAGCATCTTAGATTTGTACACCGTGAACCCATTGAATTTGGACGCCCTTGCTTTCATTTCCCATAGAAATGATTCTAATCCATGTCTTAGCACTTAGCTGTATTGTGATATTCATGATCAAAGCTACTGACCTCCAAAATCTACCTTGAGAACCCTTGCTTGGTTTTCTCTAGGTCTGCTATTAGATCAGTGACATTGGAAAAATATATTAACCTTTAAAAAAATGCTGTGCCGTTGATTGCTCCCTGTTGTGCCAAGTTCTGCCAGTGCCCCTGTGTGACCACCCAGGGCTCCCTAGCCATGGCTCATGATATGCCTCATCTCCCTCAAATGCAGAAACTAAATAAGGCCCACATGGCCTTGCTACCCTGATGCAGCTGATGCTCATCTGATGGTCAGTACTGTGCCACGCTGTGAATTATTTTCTCACCGTGGCCTCTGTCATGACACGTAGGATGTCTCATGATAAGAGTCGGCATATTTGTCTGTCTTCCCACAGCAACTGAAAGTGCCTTGAGGATGAGATCTCTGTTGATTACACCATTCGGGCCAGGATCTGGAGATATCCTTAGCAAAATAGAGGTAGTTGACGAATGAATGAACGGATGAAATTACATAAGTCACAGATATGAACCTGGTGGCTTTACTGAAACCTCCTTCAGCAAATGCACTCAGGCAAACTTCCTAGAGCAGCTGATGTGTTTCCTAAGACAAACATCTGACTCATTTCTTTATTTTTTTCATTGTGGTGTGTATGTGCGTGTGTTTGCACATTCCATTAACTCAGTGGTTCCCTTTTATCTGTTGTTCTGTTTTTCGCAGTTTCAGATAAAGTCAAGCATAGTCCAACAATAATAAATGGAAAATTCCATAAATAAAAAAGTTTTACCTTTTGTTTCTAGTAGTGTGATGCAATTTGATGCTGTCTTATTCACTCTTATTTATGTTATGAATTATCTCTTTTCCCAGTGTGTATACTCTGTATATGCTGCCTGCATATATATATATGGTACTGTAGAATATACTTTTGAGAGAAGAAAACATAGTCACATCAATTTGATTTTTATGTATTATTATATAGCTTTATTTTTATTATTGGTTATTATTGTTCTTTTGTAAACTATATAATGTTATATATGATGTGGTCAGGTCACCATGCTATGGAATACCAAGACTAGTTTGTTCTGTCTAATTTGTTGTGGCATCCATTACTTAAACTTTTCCCCTATTATCCTAGGTTTTTTTAAATTTTATTTATTAACTGAATCAAAGTTTAGCCTTGAAATGTGTGCTTATTTTCTATTTCACTGCTTTTTTCTCATCATTATTTCCTTCCTTTTATTAGTGATTTAATTTAGTTTTCTTCTTAAGCTTTTTAAAATTGAAACTTTGACACTTGCTTTCAATTTTTTTATTCTGAATACAAGTGTGTAAAGTTATACATTTTCCACTGATCATTGCTTTTGGTTGCATCTCCAAAACTGATATCATTTATTCTAATTGTCATTCACTTTTAAATATTTTCTAATTTCCTTTAGGATTTCTGTGTTTTTTTTTTTTTTCCAATAGCTTATTTAGAAGTGTGCTGTTCAACTCCCTGAGGTCTGAATATTTTCTAGATACCATATTTTTATTATCTTATCATTTACTTCTGTTATTAACAAAGAATTGACAGTATAGGATTTTGATCTTTTGAAATGAATTAAGGCTCATTGTATGTCCTAGCCAAAAATAAGTGTTGTTAATACTGTGCTGAACTGAAAAAGAAACTCTGCTCTATGTATGTACATCAGTAAGCATAATAGTTTTCATACATAGCATTATCTATGATTTCAAGTATCCCATCCTCTGCGAGCCTGGGAACATACCTCTTGTGGATAAGAAGGTACTATTTTTTGTATAGACACATATATACATATACAAATGCACATGTGTATTTAGCAGCTTCTAATCAGGTAAAACCTAAATGAATGCTACAATGATACTTTGTGAATAAGGCCTGCTCTGCCTCCTTTGCACGTGATCAAGCTTCCACACAGAAACACGGACTGCCAGTGGTTGAAGAGAGCTGCTGGGCTTCAGACAAGTGGAGCATGAGCAAGTGAAAACGTCACAAAGGTTCTTTCCATTTCCAAGTTGCCTTTATCTTGGAGTAGCACTTGCTGGTTTACTATAAACCACTGACTTCTTTTCAGAGACCCAATAAAGTTACTTTTGGCACTTCTGGCTTGTTTTGGGGTTTCTGTTGGATGGGATGAGAGGGCAGGAGCTGCCTACTCTGCCATTTGCCGACATCCCTCCAGGCACTGCAGTTATGATTTACGAAGTACATAACCACCACTTTATGCAGCTTTTTTTCACCACTGCTATTGCTATGATTTAGCAAGTGCATTATGCTTTCGACTTCTTAAGAAACCTCGAACCATTGGGGGGCATTATTTCATGTTATACACTGTTATCTATCCACAGCTCATTAAGGACACATTGTAACACTTCAGAGAATTTGGGAAGAAAACTGCCAGTGAGGAAAAATGGCAGAGCGAACCTTGGCAAGCCACCTCAATTACCAGAGGCCATTTCTGACAGGTGAGTGAGTGGTCATGATGCATGCCAAGAAAGTCTTGTCCCACATTAAATCTTGTTAATTTTCAAAAGCAAAGGAACATAAATATTATGCTATGAGAGTGTAACACAGAGATCCTCAAGAGTAAATAAAAACAATGTAAATTGGATATTGATTCACACATGAAAATATGATGCTTCAAGTATTCACTGTAGGAATATATAGCTAGAACCAACCTGTGAATGCTTATTTGTTGCCTGTTTCTTGAAACAACTTGTTCCAGACACTGCCATTTACACGGGATTTCAAGAAAATTTTTTCTACCTTGTTCCACTAATCCTTGAAAGGTGTCATGAAAAACTGCTAAATCGAAAGTCATTCTTCCCCAGGCCAGCGCTGTGGTGTGGTGGATAAAGCTGCCACCTACAGTGCTGGCATCAGATATAGGTGCCGGTTCGTGTCCCGACTGCTCCACTTCTGATCCAGCTCTCTGCTATGACCTGGGAAAGCAGTCGAAGATAGCCCAAGTCCTTGGGACCCTGCACCCGTGTGAGAGACCTGGAATAAGCTCCTGGCTCCTGACCTTTGAGTGGCCCAAGTCAGGCCATTGCAGATATTTGGGGAGTGAACCAGCGGATGGAAGACATCTCTCTACGTCTCTGTCTCTCTGTAACTCTGTCTTTCAAATAAATAAATAAATCTTTAAAAATATGAAAAAAAGAAAGAAAATCATTCCCCTTCAATCTTCTTAAAGCCTGAAGAGGCCATAGTGCTATATTACCAGGGTTACACTGAGGCAAATGGAAGACACTCAAGAAGAGTAGGCTAGATGGATGGATGAATGAGTAGAAGTAAAACAACACCACAGACCTTAATTTTAACAAACACTTAACCACTGTATGTGAGCTGCTTTGACAGAGTAGAACCTTGAGAAGTCCCACCCTGAGATCCAGTTTGCACTCAACAGCTGGCCTCAGTGAGTACTGTGACAGCAGTAGTCACACACCACACACACACACATACACACACAGGTGGGTTACAGAGAGGAGTTGCAAGCCAGCAGCCCTGCAGTATGCAGAACCTCTCCTGTTGGAGAATGCCTGGTAAGGAGGAGGGCAGTGAAGGAGAAAACCGCCAGAGGCATTTTTACTTTCACCTGTAGAAAACTGAAGATGGGGTAGGAGATCTAAGGTAACCCCCAAGGCATTTCAGTGTTTCAATCCCTGAAGAAGGAACATGCAGGAGAAGAAAGTGAAGCCCTTCCACGGGTCTCCAGACCTTCAAACTTGGCCTCATGCGTTTCAAAGTCTTTGAGAACAGATCGAAGGAAGCCTGGAAAATATCAACAGTTTCATCCAAAAGATATAAATAATTCTTAAAACTCAACAATAGCAAAGTGAAAAGCCTGATTGAAACCGGACGAAAGACCTCAGCAAGGAAAGTACACAGGTGACCAATAAGCATATGAGTAGGTACTCAACATCTTATGTTGGTAGAAAATTACAAACTAAAAAGCAATGACATAGCATCGCTCACCTTATAACATGGTCAAAATCCTGACAATTGACAATGTTAGCCAGGATGTGAAGGAATAGACATTTTCATTGCTGGTGGGAATGCAAACTGGTAAATACACTCTGAGAAAACATTTTTGCAGTTTCTCACAAAACTAAAGAGTCTTACAACATGTTTTAGAAAAGAAAAGGTCAGTGTAGGAGAACTAGCCTCTAAAAGCTGTTAATCTGAAAAGATGGACAAATGAGTAATAGAATGAAATTTATCAAGAAATTATAGACAGAAACATGAAACAGGATAGAAAATTTAGAAATAAACCTACACAAATGTAGTCAGCTGTTCCTTAAAACATGCAAAAGCAATGCAACAGAGACAGAAAAAATTTTCTGGCAATGAGAACAATTGCATACCCATATATTATAATAATAATAATAATAATAAACTGCCTAGTTATGTATCTCCAGCATTACACAAAGTTTAAATTAAAATGGATTTTAGTCTTAAATATAAAACCTGGAAACAAACTTTTTTTTTTTTTTTTGACAGGCAGAGTGGACAGTGAGAGAGAGAGACAGAGAGAAAGGTCTTCCTTTTGCCGTTGGTTCACCCTCCAATGGCCGCCGCGGCCGGCATACCACGCTGATCTGATGGCAGGAGCCAGGTGCTTCTCCTGGTCTCCCATGGGGTGCAGGGCCCAAGTACTTGGGCCATCCTCCACTGCACTCCCTGGCCACAGCAGAGAGCTGGCCTGGAAGAGGGGCAACCGGGACAGAATCCGGTGCCCCAACCGGGATTAGAACCCCGTGTGCTGGCGCCGCAAGGCAGAGGATTAGCCTACTGAGCCGTGGCGCCGGCGGAAACAAACTTCTTAATATAAGCATAAGATTCCTTTATGATACTAAATTAGGCAATCAGAGATATTTTTAACAGAACACCAATAAAGAAAAAGTTGTAAAAATAAGAACTGCGGCCGGCGCCACAGCTCAATAGGCTAATCCTCCGCTTGCGGCGCCAGCACCCCGGGTTCTAGTCCTGGTCGGGAAGCCAGTTCTGTCCTGGTTGCACTTCTTCCAGTCCAGCTCTCTGCTGTTGCACGGGAGGGCAGTGGAGGATGGTCCAGGTCCTTGAGCCCTGCACCTACATGGGAGACCAGGAGAAGCACCTGGCTCCTGGCTTCGGATTAGTGCAGTGCGCCAGCCGGAGCGGCCATTTGGGGGGTGAACCAACAGAAGGAAGACCTTTCTCTCTCTGTCTCTCTCTCTCACTGTCCACTCTGCCTGTCAATAAATAAATAAATAAATATAAGAACTGCAAAATTAAGATTTCTACTTACCAGAAATTGTCATTAAAATGTTGAAAGACAAGAGCTGATGTTGTGGAATTGCAGGTGAAATCACTGGCTCTGTCTCTGGCATTCCACATAGGCACCAGTTCAATTCCTGCAGGCTCCACTTCATCTTCAGCACTTTGCCAACGTCCCTGGGAAAGCATTGAAGGATGGCCCAAATCCCTGGCCTCCCTGCATCCATATGGGAGACCCAAATAAAACTCCTGGCTTTTCTGTAGCTATTTAGGGAATGAACCAGGAGATGGAAGATTCTCTTTTCTTTCTTCTCCTTCTCTGCCTTTCAAATCCATAAATAAATCTTTATAAAATCTTGAGACAAGCCACCCATGGATAGGAGAATAGATATGCGATATGCAGCCACTTTACCTGATGAGGAAATTGTGTCCAGACCTGGATAAAGAACTCTGGGAATTACTATTATGTTATAGATGCAGAATCCAAACAAAGGATTGTGTTAAAGATTTTGTCTTAGATATGACCTGTGCAAGAGCCAATATTGGGATACAGTGTAATGTTTCCATGATGCGCACATTGGAAGATGAGCAAGTCAGCTTGGTTAACATATTCATCACTTCACATACTACTCATTTATTTGTGAAACATTTAGAATCTTCTCTTTGGCAATTTATAAAATATTTATTTATTTATTGTATTTAAATATCAGAGAGAGTGAGCTGAAGAGATCTTCATCTGCTGGTTCACTACCCCAATGACAATAGTTGGGACTAAGCCAGGCCAAAGCCAGAAGGAGCCCAGAAATCTTTCCAGGCCTCCCACATGGGTGGCAGGGGCCCAGAACTTGAGTTGTCCTCTGCTTCTTTCCCAGGCATATTAACAGGGAGCTAGATCAGAACTCCAACCTATATTTCTCCAAAGTATGCCGGATTTACATGTGGCCATTTAACATGTTGTGCCATGATGCTAGCAGGCTCTGGAAATTTTGAAATGAGTAATATATTGTGCCTTATAAATATATGCAACTGTAGGGGCCAGCACTGTGGTGCACTAGGTTAATCCTGCAGCACCTGCATCCCATTTGGGCACCAGGTTCTAGTCCCGGTTGCTCCTCCTCCAGTCCAGCTCTCTGCTGTAGCTTAGGATAGCAGTGGAAGATAGCCCAAGTCTTTGGGCCCATGCATCTGCAGAGATCAGGAAGAAAGTCCTGGCTCCTGGCTTCGGATCAGCGTATCTCCGACCATTTTGGCCATTTGGAGAGTGAGCCAATGGAAGGAAGACCTTTCTCTCTGTCTCTCTCTCTCTCACTGTCTGTAAACTCTGTCAAATAAATAAATAAAAGCAATTGTTATTTGCCAGTTAAATGCATATTTAAATTAAAAATACAAACCCAAAGATATAACAATAACAAAAGTATATCAGAATCACCAAGAGAGTTGCTTCAATATGCATATTTTACTTAAGACAAATTATGATAATCAATGTGTAATAACTCGGCTTCAATATACTCTTCTTTGGTGACATTATGAACACAAAGGACAATAAAAAATGTGCTATTTTGGACCAGCATTGTGGTACAGTTGGTTAAATTGCCCTGTGCAGCAATGGTATTCCATATGAGTCTTGACTGCTCCACTTCCAACCCAACACCTTGCTTATGCACCAAAGAAAGCAGCATAAGATGGCCCAAGTATTTGGACTCCTGTATCCACATGAGACACCATGATGAAGCTCCTCGCTTTGGTTTGGCTCAGCCTTGGCTGTTGTGGCCATTTGGGGAGTGAATCAGCAGATGGAAGACCTCTCTCTCTCGCTTGCTTACTCTCTCTCTCCCTGTCTCTGTAACTCTGACTTTCAAATAAAATAAATAAACAAATGAATCTCTTAAAAAATGTACTGTTTAATAAAAAATCAAAATCAGTGCTGGGGCTCTGTTTGCCAGTGTATGTAATTAAGAAAGTGTTACTCTACATATGTGTAACAGCTTTACCTGTTGCTAACTGAGGAACTGCATTAGAATCTCAAAGTACATATGGGTGTTTTGAAAGCTTGGTTAGTGGCTCTTGGGTAGTGAGTAGTGGCTCCATGGATGCTGGTTTTCTATAAGTCTGTCAAATTTCTTTGAGCATTAAGCGAACAATATGTGAAATTGCCTGCAAAAAAAAGAGACAAGATTCAATTAGAGACAAGATTCAATACAGGAATAGTGGGTTACTTTATGTAAACAATTACATTCTGCATTCTTCAAAACTTACAACAAAACTTTGTGCTAAAAAAATTAGTGGGGACTATAGGTATAATAATGTATCAGGTAATTTAGGTTACTAAAGGCATACATTTTTAATGCTCTCATCACAGAAGATGGTTGATAATTTGATGGATGTGATCATTTGCTTGATTGAATCTACAATGTCTACATGGATCAAAACTTCACCTTTTATCCCATAAGTGTACACAATTATGTGCCAAATTAAAATAAAAACAAGTTTTTTAAAAAGCAGAGAAATTATACATATATGTAGCAAGGGCAAACATATAAGCACTTAAGGGTATCAAAATTGTTTAAAACCAATAGTTTTAAATGCAAACTATTGTCACAGTGAGCTTCGACTCTACACTTGCCAAAACATCTATGACTCAAAAGACTGGAAATAATAGCATCCTTTCCTGTTGAAAGGATGTAGAAAAAATGAAACCATTATACATTGCTATTGGAGAGATACAATTATATTATCGCTTTGGAAAATACTTTAGCAGTTTCTTATAAAGCTACTCATAATATTCCCATATCATACCTCAGCACCTCCCCTACAGAAGAGAAAGCCTACTAGAAGATTGTGTATGAGTATTATTATATCAGCTTTACTAATTGTAGCCTGAAATTTAAAGCAGCCCACATACTTGTCAGTATGTGGTGAGTAAGCTTAAGAATGCCCATCAATGAAAAACTATTCAGCAAAAAATCATAACCAACTACTGATTCATGTAATGGTGTAGATGGATCTCAAAAGCATTTTGTTGAAAAAAAGGTCAGTTACAAATAATTCATAATGCATAATGCTGTTTACATTCAAGTCTAAAAAAAGTCACAACTGCAGTAGCAGCAATGATTTGTGACTGCCTGTTACAGGAACTGAGAGGGAAGTTCTTCCTTAAGCAGACCTGAGAGTGTTCTCCAGAATGATGAGGGAAAGTCAATATCTTGATTTTATTGATGACTCTGTCTCTGTCTCTCACAACTATAGTGGGACTCTCCCCACACTAAAGATATTTTTAAAAGTTGGCCTAAAAGAGAGAATTAAAATATGCTTATTTTGATGCAAAATATTTTTAAATAAATGCACAATGCTTTCATTCTATGAGTTTTCATGAACTTTTTGATGAACCAGTCATATGCATAGTCTTCAAATTTTTGAACCAAAATAAACTTTTTTTTTTGTTCAGAGGATGTGAACATTTATTTTGATTTTTCTTGTGCATATGTGTGGGACAGAGTGTGATAATTGGATACATATGCTCAGTATATGAAGATCAAATCATATTAGTAAGCATTTCCTGCTCCTTGAACTTTTTTTAAAATTTTTATTAATATGATATTTGTAAATATTGATGAGGTTAAATATGATACTTCAAACCATGTGCACAACATGTGCTGATTGAATCATAACAATCACCTTCTCCTTCTCTTTGTCATTTATGTTTGAAGCTTTTGAATTCCTCACTTCAATTGATTCATAAGGCACAGGATGCATTTATGTGACTCCCTGTGCTGTGTAACACTAAGTACTTATTTTTTCCATATAACTCTATTTGATAAGTTAATTTCATTTTCCAGGGACTTTTTTAAAGATTTATTTATTTATTTGAAATGCAAAGTTACAGAAAAGCAGAGAGAGAGAGAGAGAGAGAGAGAGAGAGAGAGAGAGACCTTCCATCCGCTGGTTCACTTCCCAAATGGCTGCAACTGCTGGAGCTGCACCGATCTGAAGAGGAGCCTCCTCTGGGTCTCCCACATGAGTGCAGGGCCCCAAAGACTTGGGCTATCTTCCACTTCTTTCTCAGGCCATAGCAGAGAACTGGATCAGAAGGGGAACAACCGGGATTTGAACCGGCACCCATACGGGATGCCGAGACTACAGGTGGCAGCTTTACCCACTAAGCCACAGCACCGGCTCCTTCTATGGACTTTTAAAGTATCCTGGCGTATTTCCAGGTGTGTGTGCATGGGTTGGGGAAGGTATTTTTCAAAATCCCTTAAAGCAGACTCTAGGAGCTATATTTTTTGTTATTTTTTGGAGGAGACCAAGATGGACTTCCAGGATCCTAGCTTCTGCCTGGCTCAATCTTGGCCATTGCTATCATTTGGGGACTAATCAGCAGATGGAAGATTCTCTCTCTCTCTCTCCCTCTCTCTGTGTGTGTTTCTCCTTCCCTCTCTCTGTGTCATTCATATAAATAAGTCTCCTTTAAAAATCCATGGTTTAACATAATGAAATGATTTTACAAGCCAATATAATTACAATAACACAATATGATTTTACAAGCCAAATGTAAGAAAACAAGTTCTTTGACACTCCTATAATTTCCCTCATTTAGGGGCCAGTGCTGCGGCATAACATGTTAAGCCACTGCCTGCAGTGTCAGTATCCCATATGGGTGCCGGTCCAAGTCCCAGGTGCTCCACTTCCAATCCTGCTCTCTGCTATGGCCTGGGAAAGCTGTAGACGATGGCCCAAGTCCTTGGGCCCCTGAACCACATGGGAGACCCAGAAGTAGCTCCTGGCTTCAGCCTTTGTGGCCAACTGGGGTGTGAGCCAGCAGATGGAAGACCTCTCTCTTTTTCTCTCTCTTTCTCTGTCTCTCCTTCTCTCTGTGTAACTCTGCCTTTCAAATAAATAAGTAAATCTTTAAAAAAATCCCTCATTTACAATTTCTAGCCTCTTAATTAAACGCTGGTCATCAAATTCATTATAGATATTAATTTGATCTCAAATTGAGTGAAAGTCCAAACATTATGGAATCTAGGTATTGAAATATTCTATCTTTAACATAACACAAGAATAGAATCCAGTGGTGTAAGAATCCTGTGATGTAAGAATTAGCTATTTCACACAGATAACTCTCATGAGGGAGACCAGGATTGAGTTCCTTATGATCAGCTATGTTCTTGGCCAGCTCCAGCCATTGCAAGCATTTTGGGAGTGAAGAAGCAGATGGGAGTTTTCTCTCTCTCCCTCTGCCTCTAAGTAAGTTATATAACATTTTTAAAAATAATTTTTAGGCTTAATTATAAATCAAGAACAGCTGAATAGGAAAATACAAAGCAGCTAGAACAGAGTCAAAATACTCAAACAATGTAAGTATTTATTCCAATAATTTTATTGGTAAAAAAACTGATGTTGAATGTAAATCAAACTAAAATCAGATGACACAGTTTACACTATCTATCTGATCTTTAAATACCTTCAGACTACTGTGACCTTTATATATTTATTTACATTCATTTCAGGAAAAGGTGAGTATATGTTTACTTAATACTATCTACACTAATGACATTCTAATGTGTTTATTGATAATTAACATTTAAAATGAACTATTTAATTGAAATATTCTCAGAGAATTGACCATTCCATTAAGCATGGGGACCTATGGATTATCATGAGATCAACGTAGTAAAAATCACTACCTACAATGTGAGTTCCTTGCAAAAAGTCCTACTGATGTTCCCTTTCAATCAGTATGCTCCTACTTTGCCAATGTTAACCTTTATCCTCACTTCTAATACTCAAGGCTAATTCTTTTGTTGAAAATCATATAAATGAAAACCACAGCTTATATTGTTTGGTTTCTGACTTTTTATGCTCCAGATAATGTTGCAATAATCACCCTCATGATTTTTTTAATCATTGAATGCATTCATTTTAACATTGTATTAAATTCCAAGTACTCAGTGTTACAATGTATTTAATCATTCTACTATCGACAGATATTTTCATTGTTGCTAATTTTGGGCTAAAATGAATAGCACTACCATAAGCACCCTTATCTTTCAGTCGACATGTTCTTTTGCTTACATATCTAAAAATAGAATTGCCATATCATAGGTAATTCCTATGTATAAGTTTGGTAGATGCATCCAAATTAACTTTCAAAGCCATCATATAAAATGTATTCTGTCTTTAAAAATGGGCAACGCACTTTAATACACATTTATCTAAATAGATATATAAATAATTAATAAACACATGAAAAACTGATGACTGTCTCTGATATTTAAGGAAAAGGCAAGTCAAAGCCAGAATGAAATAGTATTTTGTACTAGAATTACTACTGTGATAAAAATAAGAAGGGAGAAAAGAGAAGTCTCATATATGGCTGTGCAGAATGTAACATGGCTCACCTACTCTGGAAAACAATTCAGTGGTTCTTCAAGAAGTTAAGCATAGAATTATCATATTATATCCACTCATCTCTCATTATACTCACTATATTTCCTCCACTTTTTTCACAAGTTAGCTGTAGTTTTTAAGACTATTTATTTGAAAGGCAGTGTTACAGAGAGAAGAGTGGGGACGAGATATTCCATCTACTGCTTCACTCCACAAATGACTGCAGTGACTAGGGCTAAGCCATGCAGATGCCAGGAGCCTGAGCTTCATGTGGGTCTCTCATGTGGGTGCAGGGGCTCAAGAACTTCAGTTTCCCAGGCACATTAGCAGGGAGCTGAATCAGAAGTGAAGCAGCTGGGACTCAAAACAGTGCCACATGGGTTGCCCACTTAATCTGCTATGACACTGTGCTGGCCCCAGTGATATACATTTGAAAGGCAGAAAGAGGCAAGAGGAGAGAGAGTGAGTGATTTCCCACTCACCAATTCATTTCCCAAATGCCCACAGCAACCAGGGCTTGACCAAGTATAAACCAGGAACTGGCAAATCAGTTTCCCATATGGGTGGCAGGAACTCAGCCATTTGAGTTATCACGTTTTGCCTCCCATGATGTGCAATAGGAATCTGGAATAAAGATCTAAGTTGAGGGTAAGGGGAGTCCAACATTTTGATTCAGTGGGTCAAACCACTACATGGAATCTGCATTCCCATATCACAGTGCAGAATTCCCATATCACAGTGCAGGTTTGAGTTCAAGCTGCTCTGCTTCTGATCCAGCTTCCTGCAAATGCACCACAGATGACCTCTGCTGATGGCCTAAGAACTTGGGTCCCTGCTCCCCATGTGGGAGATCCAGATGAAATTCCAGGCTTCATGCTGTGGTATGGCCCAGCTGTGGCTCCTGTGGTTTTGGAGATAAATGAGCCAATGGAAAATTCTCTCTCTCTCTCTCTCTCTCTCTCTCACACACACACACACACACACACACACACACACTTTTTGCCTTTCAAATAAATTAGTAAATCTTTGGAAAAAAAGAAACAAGAGCTGGGCCTCAAACTTATGAATATCAGATATGGGCTGTAGATATCCAAGCTGGTATCTTAACACTTCCAGCAAACACTTTCTCCTTGACTCTTTAAAAATATAGTTACTTCTTTTTATTTATTTATCTAATTTTTATTTATTTATCTAATTACTCACTGTGTTGTTCTTCACAGCTGAGCAGATGAAACAAATCTGAAGTTATATTTGTCATATCCTGGTAATTTCGAGAGAAGGGATTTAACAGAGGTAGATGTAATGTACGTATTTTGTTAAAAATTAGGTAATGCTGATGAACTGACACAATATATTTCAAATGGAAATGTTATATCCAGTGTTTATTATCTTAGAGAGGGTAGAATCTTTCCTTGGAAGCCCAAGCTATCACAGAAGTTCGAATTCAACAACTGCTGAAAAATGTCTGTTCTATTTAATATGACTGGTTTAATTCTGTAATTAATACACAGTTATTCTTAAGTGTTGAAATTTAACTGAAATGTGATCCCTGTTAAACATAAGAGTGGGAATAAGAGAGGGAGGAGATGTACAATTTGGGACATGCTCAAGCTGACTTGCCCCAAATGGTAGAGTTAGAACCATACCAGGGGATTCCAATTCAATCCCATCAAGGTGGCATGTATCAATGCCATCTCACTAGTCCAAGTGATCAATTTCAGTTCACAATTGATCATAATGAAAGGACTAAGAGTCAAAGGGAGCACATAAACAAGTCTAGTACCTGCTAATACTAACCGATAAAATGAATAAAGGGGAGAGTGATCCAACATGGGAAGCGAGATACTCAACAGACTCATAGAATGGTGGATGTCCTAAACAGCACTCTGGCCTCAGAATCAGCCCTAAAGGCATTCGGATCTGGCTGAAAAGCCCATGAGAGTATTTCAGGCATGGAAAGCCAAGACACTCTGGCAAAAAAAAAAAAAAAAAAAAAAAAAAAAACCAAAAAAAAAAAAAAAACCAAAAAAAAAAAAAAACAAACCCTAAATGAAAGATCTCTGTGAGTGAGATCCCAGTGGAAAGAACAGGTCTTCAAAGAAGGAGGTACCTTTCTCTGAAGGGAGGAGAGAACTTCCACTTTGACTATGACCTTGTCTAAACAAGATAAGAGTCAGAGAACTCAAGGGGCTTTCGCAGCCTTGGAAACTCATGACTGGTGCATAGGGAGATTACTGATGCCATAAACAGGAGTGTCAATTTGTAAAGTCAACAACAGGAGTCACTGTGCACTTACTCCTCATGTAGGATCTCTGTCCTTAATGTGCTGTGCATTGAGATTTAATGCTATAACGAGTACTCAAACAGTATATTTCACTTTGTGTTTCTATGGGGGGGCAAACTGTTGAAATCTTTACTTAATGTATACTAAACTGATCTTCTGAAAAAAAAAAAAGAAGAAGAAATTATCAGTTCCCAACTTGACTCTCACTGGGATTAAACATGACAATAGGTCTGATCTGATTTCATCATCATTTAAAAAATCATCTATTATTTTTCACTTTATGTTTCTGTGTGGGAGCAAACTGTTGAAATCTTTACTTAATATGCTAAACTGATCTTCTGTATATAAAGAGAATTGAAAATGAATCCTCATGTGAGTGGAAGGGGAGAGGGAGTGGAGAGGGGAGGGTTGCGGGTGGGAGGGACATTATGTGGGGGAAGCCATTGTAATCCATAAGCCGTACTTTGGAAATTTATATTCATTAAATAAAAGTTAAAAAAAAGAAAGAAACTGCCAACCCAAAAGAAAAATGGGACCAAACAGAGAGCATTTAGTAGACACTCAAATTGTAGATGGTGAAAATCATATTTTGCAGGGGTCACCTTGTGAAGAGATGAAGCATGGGAGGACAATTGCAGGTCAAGACACTTCTTCTTACTGAGATGTATAATTTATCAAATAAAAAGAGGTGAACAGATCCTCAGAAGGATAAAGACCATGCATATTTTACAAATACTTCCCTTGTGATTTAGGTGTGGCTGTATTTTGGGGAGAATTCTCATTAGAGAGTTCTTCACCTCATCTGTATGAAATATAAACCCATCAGCAGTTCATTCCATGAATTAATGACAACTTCTTAAACAGTGGAAACTGAAAGTACTTACTTGTATGAATTAGAAAACTTGTGGGTGCAGTGACTGCAAAATTCAACTTATATCAACTTCTCTATATTTACTGATTGTGACAGCAGGAACTCTCAAGTAAATAGAAAATTTCATCCTCTCAATGTCCCCCAGGTCTCACTCCCCTGCCCTCTCTTAGTGTGTGTGTGTATGTTATGTGTGTGTGTGTGTTTAATTTTCTGAATGGCCAATTCTGAGACAGAATCTCTGTTTTATAGTCAAATACACACCAACAACTTCACATCTGCATAATAAGTGCAATACAAGATAAGGTTACCTAAGATAGGTTCACAACTCCTTGATTGAAGCTCACTGCTCTAGGTGATGCTGATGCTCTTTTCTGACTTGCCTGCTGTGGCCAAAAGAAGGAGCTACATTTTTGGGGTAGGATGGTCACATAGCAACCCCTAACACTAGAGGTCCCCATACATTTATTGCATTTGAATAGAGGTCTCTTAAAAAAAAAAAAGTGGGAATATGTTACTAGAAATTAAGTGTCAGATACTTGTAAAGTAAATTCAATAGATAGACAGGAGTTCTTTCCCTGGAAATGTGATTAGATTATGTAATGGTCTTCAGTTTTTAACCAAATTTGAGCTCACTGAGATTATAGCCTACGATCGATTCTCAGGAAACCATCTGTCTAGTCACAAATTCCTGAGATGTGACCTCTTACATTTGAGTGCATTTGTACTTGGCTTTCCTTCCATGCAGATATTCTCTGTTTCTGCTTCAAAGACTAATGATTGACCATCTCCTCATAGAAGTCCTGTTGACTTCCTAAGGTTGTGTTAAGTATATATCTATTGTATTATTATAACTCCTAATGCTTACACACAACAGTGGTACCTATCACAGTGCCCCGAAAGTACACTTTAGCTCTTTAATCCATGGGATTTTTAGGTCTTTGGATGTGAAAACTGGAGATTTACTTTAGCTTTTTCAGAGTCTACCATAATTCCTAATACATATTGAAGGTGAATGTATACCTTTCCCAACTGTAGGTTAAGGATAAAAATATTTTACCTAAAAGAAGCATAAATATTTTTTGTAATCTAACACATTTGCATGGCTCTTGCTCCCTTCAAGTATAATTTTAACCTCTGTCATTCTTCTATTTTATTATATTAACTCATTCTGATTCTGTAGAATCTGAAAGATGTTGGCCATTCTAGATCATATAAATAGTCATCCACTATGTTCTCAAACTGTCCCAGAATCTTTAAAACATAACTAATGTGAAACTCACAAAAGAATTTTCAGCGAAGCACTAATATCCCCCATTTTTCTATAAAATAAAGAATAGAACTGAGATGGCTAGATTTTTGAAGTTCTATCACCATTAGTGGCATGGCTATATAAATGATTTTCAATATATCTAAGCTTCACTTCACTCGAAATAATTATCAGTATCTACTCACTAGGTTGTTATGAAGGTTGGAAAAATGACTATGAAGTTCTTATCACCACTGGTGCCACATAACAACTCCTCCACAAATTTAGGAATTATTAAAAATAGGCGAATGAAGTCACCTTACTAGGACATAATTTGTAAATAATGGGACTAATATTCAGACCATAGCCCTTCTCATTGAAAAATCTGTGTTGCTAATTGGTAGACTTCATTGTCTCTAATTTCAAAAGCAGAACCTGTAAGTAGGAATCAAACCTTACATTTATTTATTTTTATTTTTTAAAGATTTATTGATTTATTTATTTGATATCAGAGTTACACAGTGAGAGAAATAGAAGGAGAGAGAGAGAGAGAGAGAGAGAGAGAGAGAGAGAGAGACAGGTCTTCCACCTGCTGGTTCACTCTCCAATTGGCTGCAATGGCCGGAGCTGCGTCAACCAGGAGCCAGGAGCTACTTCCAGGTCTCCCGTGTAGTGAAGGGACTCAATGACTTGGGCCATCTTCTACTGCTTTCCCAGGCAATAGCTTAGAGCTGGATTGGAAGTGGAGCAGTCAGGACTCAAACCAGCACCCATATGGGATGGCAGCACTGCAGGCAGCAGTTTACCCGCTACACCACAGCACCCCTTACATTTAATGTGGGCAAATGAAGTTTATGTCCAATGTATTAGGCAACCCTCAGTTCACAACTATCACTTTGTCAACAAATTCACTTCCAAGTAAGAGTTGACACCAACTGGGAAAAAGAATAGCTGCTTAAAGTAACAATAATTATCAATAAGGAAAGGTATACAAACTTGAGAATTGTGGAGAGGGAGAGGGTATAAAAAGAGATAAAAATGTGACAATTAAAACTTATTTTCTTCATTATAACTGTGGCAATGGCTGGACTAGAACGTGGGGATTTAAATCCCCATGATGAAACAAATCTGGGTGCACCCCAAGATGGCAGTATAGCAACAGGACAATGTCACACAGGGTAAAATAGGTACTCAAAAAGGAAAGCAAAAACACAATGGAGATATATCCATGGGAAATTCATGAGGCCAACAGAGACCGGACAAGTCCATGCTGAAAGAGCAAATAAGAAAGGGAAGCAGTGGAGGTGCAGCAAAGGTGCAGACTTGGGCAGCTGGCACCAAACCCCAGCAGACCAGGTTAGATGGGAAATATCATGTCCACAGAACTGTGACAAGCAGTGGGATGGGGAGCTTGGCAAACTGCTTTTGAAGTTCCACATGGGAAAAAAAGAGAAGGTATAGAAGAACAAACAGAGAGGTTGGGCACCCCCGCCCCCTTCTCCATCTTCCCCAGACCTGAGGCCAGCTGCAAAAAGCCATCTTGATTGTTTACGTTTTTGAAGATAAGGAGGTGACTGCTGCCTTTGGCTCTTGTGCACATGCCCTTCAATTGTGGGGTCTACCTCACCACAACCCCCCCACCCAGGAATGAGAACCACAAGATTTCAGCAGAATGTATTCCCTATCACACAAGCAGTACTACAAAGAGATGTCCTGAATATTGAAATTTCAAGGCATTCCACCCACCATTGAGAAGCAAGTCAGGCCCCAATAGGCAATGCTACGTGCACAGGAGCTTGTACCACCTCCACCATGATTCTTAAGTGAGCAGTGCTCAAGTAGTTGGCACTCTGTGCTTCCACTTGCAGTGCACACATAGCAGCTTGTAACAGAGGGAAACCCCACCACAAGAGATTCTCCATAGGGGGAAAAAAAGAAAAAATACAGAAATGCTGAAAAACAGAGGAAAAACTAAATAAGGAGAACACTATGAGCCCCCCGCCAAAGGACCACTACAACTCTTCAATAATAGAATGTGAAAATGAAGAGATCGAGGATATGCCAGAAATGGAATTCAGAAAATTAATCATCAGATTACTTAGAAGCCGTGAGATGCAAATTCATGATCTAAATCAAAAGTGCTCCCAAGAAACTGAGATATTAAAGAGAAGTCAGAATGAAATACTAGAAATGAAGAATTCAATAAATCAAATAAAAATGTGATGGAAAAACCTTAAAAATAGAATATGTAAGACAGAGAAAAGAATATCAGAACTAGAAGACAAATTTGTGAAAATATCACACCAAAAAAAAAAAAAAAAAGAAGAAGAAATTAGAAAACTAAAACACAGTTGGAGATAAAAAAGATACTATCAAATACCCAACATATGGATCCTAGGGAGTTCTGGAAGGTGTGGAAAGAGAGAAGGGATGTTCTAGTCTTCTTAATGAAGCAATAACAAACAATTGTCCCAATCTGGAGAAAGAAAGCAACATCCAAGTACAGGAAATACACAGAACTCCCAACAGACATGAACAGAAAAGATCTTCACTATGACACATTATAGTAAAACTCCCTACAGTAAAACATAAAGAAAAGATCTTTTTTTTTTTAAACTTTTATTTAATGAATATAAATTTCCAAAGTACGACTTATGGATTACAATGGCTTCCCCCCCCCATACCGTCCTTCCCACCCACAACCCTCCCTTAAGATAGGCACAAGAGAAACACAAAATCACATTCAGAGGAATCCGGACTCTGAATTAGACTCACTCTAGGCTTTTCATTGGAAAACCTAAAGGCAAGGAGAGAATGGTGAGATGTCTTCCAAGTATTAAGAAATTAAAAAAAAAAAACCTGTCAAACCAGAATACTGTATCCTACAACGTTCATTTATGAATGAAGGAGAAATAAAGATCTTCCAAAGAAATTGAAAGAATATGTAACTATTTGCCCATCCCTACAAAAGAAGCTCTTGGACATGCTGCACACAGAAACAGGAACATCACTATGAAAGAAGATGAACACAGAAAATGACCCAGTAAAAGGACAAAGGAAGTCCTAAATACAAAATTAGGACTATTTATGGGAACATGGTAGTGCAAAATCAGTACTTATAAATAGTCACCCTGAATGTAAATGGCCTCAACTCCCCATTTACATTGATAATTGTTATATCTTCCTGTTGAATTGATCCCTTAATCATTATATAGTGTCCCTCTTTGTCTCTCTTAACAGTTTTTGTGGTAAAGTTTATGTTGTCTGATATTAAGATGGCTATGCCCGCTCTTTTTTCATTTCTGATGGCATGGTATATCTTTTTCCAGCCTTTCACTTTCAGTCTGTATGGATCTTTGTTGGAAAGATGTGTTTCTTGTAAGCAGCAAGCCAACTGCCAGCGACAGCCGGGTATGGGCCCGACGCTCCAGCGCCATCCATTTTCAGGGCTAGTTGATTTGGCAGGTGAGTTGTTACACATTCCTTAGCGGATTCTGACTTCCATGGCCACCGTCCTGCTGTCTATATCAACCAACACCTTTTCTTGGGTCTGATGAGTGTCGGCATCGGGTGCCTTAACCCGGCATTCGGTTCATCCGTTCATCCCACAGTGCCAGTTCTGCTTACCAAAAGTGGCCCACTAGGCACTCGCATTCCACGCCTGGCTCCACGCCAGTGAGCTGGGCTTCTTACCCATTTAAAGTTTGAGAATATGTTGAGATCGTTTCGGCCCCAAGACCTCTAATCATTCGCTTTACCGGCTAAAACTGCGGGGTTGCGAGAGCGCCAGCTATCCTGAGGGAAACTTTGGAGGGAACCAGCTACTAGATATGCACCTAACTATAGGGCACCAGTTTATCTAAAAGATTTGCTAAGGGACTTAAAGGGAGACTTAGACCCCAATACAATAGTACTGGGGGACTTCAATACTCCACTCTCAGAAATAGATCAACAGGACAGAAGATCAACAAGGATACAGAAGATTTAAATGACACTATAGCCCAAATGGATCTAACAGATATATACAGAACTTTCAATCCTACAGCTAAAGACTTTACATTCTTCTCAGCAGTACATGGAACCTTCTCTAGGATTGACCACATACTAGGCCATAAAGCAAGTCTCAGCAAATTCAAAAGAATTAGAATCATACCATGCAGCTTCTCAGACCATAAAGGAATGAAGTTGGAAATTAGTAACTCAGGAATCCCTAGAGCATACACAAACACATGGAGATTGAACAACATGCTCCTGAATGAACAATGGGTCATAGAAGAAATTAAAAGAGAAATCAAAATTTTTCTGGAAGTAAATGAGGATAACAGCACAACATACCAAAACTTATGGGACGCAGCAAAAGCAGTGTTAAGAGGAAAGTTTATATCAATAGGTGCCTACATCAAGAAATTGGAAAGGCACCAAATAGATGAGCTTTCAATTCACCTCAAGGATCTAGAAAACCTACAGCAAACCAGACCCAAATCTAGTAGGAGAAGAGAAATAATTAAAATCAGAGAAGAAATCAACAGGATTGAATCAAGAAAAACATTACAAAAAATCAGCCAAACGAGGAGCTGGTTTTTTGAAAAAATAAACAAAATTGACACCTCATTGGCCCAACTAACTAAAAAAAGAAGAGAAAAGACCCAAATCAATAAAATCAGAGATGAAAAAGGAAATGTAACAACAGACACCACAGAAATAAAAAGAATCATCAGAAATTACTACAAGAACTTGTATGCCAGCAAACAGGGAAACCTATCAGAAATGGATAGATTCCTGGACACATGCAACCTACCTAAATTGAACCAGGAAGACATCGAAAACCTAAACAGATCCCATAACTGAGACAGAAATTGAAACAGTAATAAAAGCCCTCCCAACAAAGAAAAGCCCAGGACCAGATGGATTCACTGCTGAATTCTACCAGACATTTAAAGAAGAACTGACTCCAATTCTTCTCAAACTATTCAGAATAATCGAAAAAGAGAGAGTCCTCCCAAATTCTTTCTATGAAGCCAGCATCACCTTAATTCCTAAGTCTGAAATAGATGCAGCATTGAAAGAGAATTACAGACCATATCCCTGATGAACATAGATGCAAAAATCCTCAATAAAATTCTCGCCAATAGAATGCAACAACACATCAGAACGATCATCCACCCAGACCAAGTGGGATTTATCCCTGGTATGCAGGGATGGTTTAATGTGCGCAAAACAATCAATGTGATACACCACATTAACAGACTGCAGAAGAAAAACCATATGATTATCTCAATAGACGCCGAGAAAGCATTTGATAAAATACAACACCCGTTCATGATGAAAACTCTAAGCAAACTGGGTTTGGAAGGAACATTCCTCAATACAATCAAAGCAATCTATGAAAAACCCACAGCTAGCATCCTATTGAATGGGGAAAAGTTGGAAGCATTTCCACTGAGATCTGTTACCAGACAGGGATGCCCACTCTCACCGCTGCTATTCAATATAGTTCTGGAAGTTTTAGCCAGAGCTATTAGGCAAGAAAAAGAAATTAAAGGGATACAAATTGGGAAGGAAGAACTCAAACTATCCCTCTTTGCAGATGACATGATTCTTTATTTAGGGGACCCAAAGAACTCTACTAAGAAACTATTGGAACTCATAGAAGATTTTGGCAAAGTAGCAGGGTATAAAATCAATGCACAAAAATCAACAGCCTTTGTATACACAGGCAATGCCACAGCTGCGGAAGAACTTCTAAGATCAATCCCATTCACAATAGTTACAAAAACAATCAAATACTTTGGAATAAACTTAACCAAGGACATTCAAGATCTCTACAATGAAAATTACAAAACCTTAAAGAAAGAAATAGAAGAGGATACCAAGAAATGGAAAAATCTTCCATGCTCATGGATTGGAAGAATCAATATCATCAAAATGTCCATTCTCCCAAAAGCAATTTACACATTCAATGAAATACCAATCAAGACACCGAAGACCTTCTTCTCAGATCTGGAAAAAATGATGCTGAAATTCATATGGAGACACAGGAGACCTCGAATAGCAAAAGCAATCTTGTACAACAAAAACAAAGCTGGAGGCATCACAATGCCAGATTTCAGGACATACTACAGGGCAGTTGTAATCAAAAAAGCATGGTACTGGTACAGAAACAGATGGATAGACCAATGGAACAGAATTGAAACACCAGAAATCAATTCAAACATCTACAGCCAACACATATTTGATCTAGGATCCAAAACCAATCCCTGGAGCAAGGACAGTCTATTCAATAAATGGTGCTGGGAAAATTGGATTTCCACATGCAGAATCATGAAGCAAGACCCCTACCTTACACCTTACACAAGAATTCACTCAACATGGATTAAAGACTGAAATCTATGATCTGACACCATCAAATTATTAGAGATCATTGGAAAAACCCTGCAAGATATAGGTACCGGCAATGACTTCTTGGAAAACACCCCAAAGCACAGGCAGTCAAACCCCAAATTAACATTTGGGATTGCATCAGATTGAGAAGTTTCTGTACTGCAAAAGAAACAGTCAGGAAAGTGAAGAAACAACTGACAGAATGGGAAAAAATATTTGCAAACTATGCAGCAGATAAAGGCTTGATAACCAGAATCTACAAAGAAATCAAGAAACTCCAAAAAAACAAAACCACCAACCCACTTAAGAGATGGGCCAAGGACCTCAATAGACATTTTTCAAAAGAGGAAATCCAAATGGCCAACAGACACATGAAAAAATGTTCAAGATCACTAGCAATCAGGGAAATGCAAATCAAAACCACAATGAGGTTTCACCTCACCCCAGTTAGAATGGCTCACATTCAGAAATCTACCAACATCAGATGCTGGAGAGGATGTGGGGGAATAGGGACACTAACCCACTGTTGGTGGGAATACAAATTGGTTAAGCCACTATGGAAGTCAGTTTGGAGATTCCTCAGAAACATGAATATAACCCTACCATTCAACCCAGCCATCCCACTACTTGGAATTCACACAAAGGAAATTAAATTAGCAAACAAAAAGCTGTCTGCACATTAATGCTTATTGCAGCTCAATTCACAATAGCTAAGACCTGGAACCAACCCAAATGCCCATCAACAGTAGACTGGATAAAGAAATTATGGGACATGTACTCTATAGAATACTGTACAGCAGTCAAAAACAACGAAACCCGGTCATTTGCAACAAGATGGAGGAATTTGGAAAACATCATGCTGAGTGAATTAAACCAGTCCCAAAGGGACAAATATCATATGTTCTCCCTGATCGGTGACAACTAACTGAGCACCAAAGGGGAAACTTGTTGAAGTGAAATGGACACTAAGAGAAACAGTGACTTGATCAGCTCTTGTCCTGACGGTTGATGTACAATGTAATAATTTATCCATTTTAGTATCTTTTTTGTTCTAGTACCATTGGTTGAACTATGTAATTAACACACAATTATAATTAGGTGTTTAAATTTTAACTGAAAAGTGATCCCTGTTAGGAATTTTGAAAACAATATGCTGAGTGAAATAAGCCAATCCCAAAGGGACAAATACCATATGTTCTCCTTGATAGGTGACAACTAACTGAGCACCAAAAAGGAAACCTGTTAAAGTGAAATGAACACTGTGTGACTTGATCAGCCCTCACCCTGACTGTTGATGAGCAACTTGATATGTTATCCCTCTTAGTTTTTTTTTTTTTGTTTGTTCTACTTAATACTTTTGGTTGAATACTGTAATTAATACACAATTCTTCTTAAGTGCTGAAACTTAACTGAAAAGTGATTGCTGTTAAATATAAGAGTGGGAATAAGAGAGGGAAGAGATGTGCAATTTAGGACATGCTCAAGCTGACTTACCTCAAATGGTAGAGTTAGAAACATACCAGGGGATTCCAATTCAATCCCATCAAGGTGGCATGTACCAATGCCATCTCACTAGTCCCACGGATCAATTTCTGTTCGCAATTGATCATAATGATAGGACTAAGAACCAAAGGGATCATATAAACAAGAATAGTGTCTGCAAATACTAGCTGATAGAATAAAAAAGGGAGAGAATGATCCAACATGGGAAGTGAGATACACAGCAGACCCATAGAATGGCAGATGTCCTAAACAGCACTCTGGCCTCAGAATCAGCCCTTAAGGCATGCGTATCCAGCTGAAAAGCCCATGAGAGTATTTCAGGCATGGAAAGCGAAGATACTCTGGGGAAAAAAAAAACATAAACAAAAACAAACCTAAATGAAAGATCTCTGCAAGTGAGATCCCAGTGGGACGAACGGGTCATCAAAGAAGGAGGTACCTTTCTCTGAAGGGAGGAGAGAACTTCTACTTTGACCATGGCCTTGTCTAAAAATTATCAGAGTCAGTGAACTCAGGGGGCTTCCATAGCCTTGGCAGCTCATGACAAGAGCCTAGGGTGATTACTGATGCCATAAACAAGAGTGTCAATTTGTTAAGTCAACAACAGGAGTCACTGTGCACTTACTCCTCATGTAGGATCTTTGTCCTTAGTGTGCTGTACATTGAGATTTAATGCTATAACTGGTACTCAAACAGTATTTTTCACTTTACATTTCTGTGTGGGAGCAAACTGTTGAAATCTTTACTTAATGTATGCTAAACTGATTTTCTGTATATAAAGAGAAATGAAAATGAATCTTGATGTGAATGGAGGGGAGAGAGAGTGGGAAAGGGGAGGGTTGCGGGTGAGAGGGACGTTATGGGGGGGAAGCCATTGTAGTCCATAAGCTGTACTTTGGAAATTTATATTCATTAAATAAATGTTTAAAAATAAATAAATAAATAAATAAATCTAAAAAAAAGAAAAAAAAAAAACCTCCCCATTTAAAGACACTGACTGGCTGAATGGATTAAAAAACAAAACCAATCTATCTGCTGCTGACAAAAAACACATCTGACCAACATAGATGCACACAGACTGAAAGTGAAAGGATGGAAAAAGATAATATGTGCTAACAGAAACCAAAAGAGCTGATGTAGCCATCCTAATATCAGAAAAAACAGACTTTAACATGAAAACTTTTAAAAGAGACCAGGAGGGGCACTATATAATGATTAAAGAATCAATTCAACAGAAATATGTGACTATTATAAATATATATCCATCTAATTACTGGGTCCTTGATTATCTAAAAGATATGTTAGTGGATTTAAATAAATAAAATAGTAATGGGGGACTCCAGTAATGCACTGTCAGCAGTGGACAGATCAACCTGACAGAAAATCAACAAGGAAACGAACATTTATAAACATTATAGACCAAATATACCTAGACCTAGGAGATATCTACAGAGCCTTCCATCCTACAGTCACAGAATACACATTTTTCTCATCACTGCATTGAACTTTCTCTAGGATTGACCACATACTTGGCCATACAACAATTCTCAGAAAATTCAAAAAGGTCAAAATCATACCATGTATCTTCTCAGACCACAGGGCAGTGAAACTGGAACGCAACAACTCAGGAATCTCCAGAATATACACAAACAATGGAGACTGAACAACATACTCCTGAATGAACAGTGGGTCATAGAAGAAATCAAAAGAGAAATCAACAAATTTCTTAAAACAAATAAAGAAGACAATATAACATATCAAAACTTATGGGCTATAGCAAAAGCAGTGTTAAGAGGAAAGTTTATAGCAATAGGTGCCTACATCAAGAAATTGGAAAGGCACCAAAAAAATTAAGTATCAATATACCTCAAGGATCTAGTCAAACTCAAAAGTAATAGGAGAAAAGAAATAATTAAAATTAGAGACTAATCAACAAAATTGAAACAAAAAAAAGCAATTTAAAAAATCAGCAAAGAGCTGGGATTTTTTGAAAAAATAAGCAAAATTGATACACCATTGGCCCAACTAACAAAAAAAAAAAAAAAAAAGAGAGAGCGAAAAGAGAGAAGACCCAAATCAATAAAATGAGTGTTGAAAAAGGAAATGTAACAACAGACACCACAGAAATAAAATCATCAGAAACTACTGCAAACAGCTATATGCCAACAAACTGGGAAATACAGAAGCAATGGATAGATTCCTGTGTTGTATCTGAGTGAGTGCAAACAAAGGTGTACCACACATTCATAAAATGTGATGGTCCTTTATTGCCAGTGGTGGAGTGTGGGCTCATGCCCTAAAGAACTCTCTACCCAAAAGACCAAAGCAACAGGGTTTATAAAGGCTAAAACCACAAAATTGGGAGGGGAATACATGGTTGATAGGATCAGGAGGGAATATATGGTAACCGGGGTCAAGTTAATCTAAAACCTATGCGAAATTTATGTCAATTATAATCTTAACAATGCCAGTTATAATCTTAACAATTTCAGTTATAATCTTGGCATTAATCCAAGTATTGGCTTAAATCATATGTAGGACATAGACAAATAATATTTTTATCATTAACCCAGGTTCAGCTTATCCACTTCCAAGCTTGAGCAATCTTGCTAGGGTTTTTCGATGCTATACCAAGTGTGATGCAGGTTGCCAGGTGTGATATAGAGGACTGCTATTATCCGAGTGTTTTAAATCATAGTTTCAGACCAGAGTCTCATGCTGGGGGGTGGCGCAAGGGTGCTTTCTCAAGCTGGAGTCTCAGGTGCTCCAAAATGCAGTCCCTTCTGTGAAGGTTTTACTTCACTTGAACACATGAAACCTACCTAAATTGAGCCATGAAGACACAGAAAACCTAAACGGACCCATTACCAAAACAGAAATTGAATCAGTAATAAAGACCCTCCCAACAAAGAAATGCCCAGAACCAGATGGCTTCACCACTGAATTCTAGCAGACATTTAAAGAATAACTAGCTCCAATTCTTTTTAAGTTATTAAAAACATTTGAAAGAGAGGTAATACTACCAAATTATTTCTATGAAGCCAGCATCACCTTAATTCCTAAACTTGAAAAGATGCAAGAGAGAAAGAGAACTACAGACCAATTTCCCTGATGAACATAGACTCCAAATTCCTCCACGAAATTCTGGTGAATCGAATCCAACAACACATCAGAAAGAACATTCATGGGGACCAAGTGGAATTTATCCCCGGTATGCAGGTATGGGTCAACATTCATAAATCAATCAATATGATACAGGACATTAACAAACTGAAGAACAAAAAACACGTTTATCTCAACAGGTGTAGAGAAAACATTTGATAAACTACAAACACCCTTTCATGATGAAAACGCCAAGCAAATTTGGTTTAGAAGGAACATTCCTCAAGACAAGGCAATTTATGACAAGCCCAAGGCCAGTGTATTATTGAATTGGGAAGGCTGATGTATTACCACTGAAATCTGGAACTAGACAAGGATGTTCTTCATACATTCCTATTGACTTACTACTAAAGATACAGCTAAAAGCTTGTCATGGGACTACAAATCCCATTAAGCTAGGTAGTAATAATGCCATCTTAAGTATTAAAGTGACCATATTAAGTGTTAAATTGATTATATAGCTAGGATTAATTGTTAAAGGGATCATTTAAATAAGATCAACTGTCTGGTAATACCAATAGATAGAATTAAAAAGGAGAGAATCTTCTAACATGAGAAGCAGTTCACACAGCAGACTCATAGAATGCCTGTAAATAGCACTTTAATCTCAGAATCAGCCCTTGAGGCATTCTGGTCTGGCTGAAAAGCCCATGAGAGCATTTCAGGCCTGGAAAGCCAAGACACTGTGGCAAAAAATGTCCTACAAGAAGGATCTCTTTGAGTGAGACATCAGTAGAAAGAAGGGGCCATTAAAAAAAGTATATACTTTCCTCTGAAGGGAGGAGAAAACTTTCACTTTGCTTATGGCTTTGCCTCTAAATACTGATGGAGACTGTGTACTAAATAGGCTTCAGAAGCCTTGGCAGCTGGTGTCAGGACCCTCGGGTGATCAATGATGGCACGCATGAGTGTTAATTGTTAATTTAACAACAGGAGTCACTGTGCATTTACTCCCCATGCAAGACCTTTGTCCTCAATGAGTTGTACTAAGGGAATTAACTATCAACTTGTTCTCAAACAGTTTTTCATATTTTGTGGGTTTGTGTGTGTGTGCATGCACAAATTGTTGAAATTTTAGTATAGAGTTGGTCTGTTGTATATAAAGTTAATTGAAAATAAATAATACAAGTAAACAAAGCTGAGAAAAAAATTAATCCCCATTATGAACCCTCATAACAGACTATTTTTGGGACATACCTGAACATCTAGCTGGCACTTCACTTACAACTGAGGCTGCCTAACGCCTTTCACTAGAGAGTGTTTGAATAATGGGTAGCAAGACAGATGGAGGAGTAAGTTATGCTCCAGAGGACAATGAGGTGGCTCTAGTTTGTATTAATATATTGTTTACCTTGTGACGAACTAGAAAAAGGGAGCTTTAAGGCACTGGAGAAATGATAAGGAGATGAGATCACACTATACACTGTACAATGTTTACAACTGTTGTAAGTTAAAAATATATAAAACCTTTATAAATTATGAAAAAATTATTTTTAAAAAAGAATCCCTATGCTATTTTCTCAAAGGCCTTACACTTTCCTGTCATTCTCTCTCTGGTAGTAGTGAAAGCCTCTGATCAGTTTGGTTATTGAAAAGGCATCTGGAAGCTCTGACCCATCTCCTGTGGCAAAGGCAGTGTTAAATGATGGCCTTTCCTGAGTAGTTTCTCTTCGCAGCTACAAAGTATCATAAGATGTATATGAGGCACTCTAGGTTATTGAAAATGTAATCAACATTCTCTTGCCCCTAGTCTCCCACAGGAGCCCTGCACAGCAACCCTGCCTCAGGGCGGCACAAATGCAACTCAAGGAAAGGCTTAAAAATAGTTTTATTTATGTAAAGTTATTATAGCTCATTTCATTTGCTCCTGAAACATCATCCGTTTCATATCTTCCTCACTTCTGGTTGCTCAGAGTACAAATTAATTCCCTGTGGATAAGGGCTGATGCTATTTAATCTTGAGCACCTATTAATAAATCACATTAGGATACATAATTAATTATCTTACCCATTTTGGGGGTAATAAAATCATCTACTTTTAAATGTCCTTTGGGGAAATATGAATATAGTCCAAGTTTTTAATGGTCTTCTGCATTAGCTGCAATCATTTAAAAGTTCTGAATTTTTCTATATCATACAATTGAAAGATTTTTTTTTTAATCTCAATATTTTGTGAACATGTGATTTAAGGCTTTGGTTCAGGTAACAAGTGAAATCTTGACAAAGTTGGAAAGTTGTGAGAAATCTTCATTTTATTTCTAATGTTATCTGATTGTTAAATAGCTTCTCTTGATTGGATTCTGGATTTACCTAGTTAATTAAGTATAAAATGAGTAAGGTGTGCTACCTTTAATTATGTGCATAATTCTTTTGTTCACCACATTCTCAAAAGAGTAGTGTTCTGTGTTATACATGAAAGTCCAAATGTAGAAAGTGATTATACAAATAAACAAGAAACATGACTAATTTGTACTTTTATCCTTAGCAAAATTTCACCTTGGAAACCACTGCACGCTCTTCTCTTCAGCCTTCTAGTGTTCAGTTCTGAACATTTATTGCAGTTGTATGCTGAAAGAGCTTCAAGCTGGGCCAGACTGCCTGGGAGAACTGAACATGGACAGGTAAGGTGGATCACTGGGAGGTGAAAGGCATTCTCAGTGATAATGAGCAGAACTAAAAAGAATGGAAGTTTAAAAACTGGAATGATGTCAAAAAGAGTTCTGGACAATAATAAGCCAACCACAATAATATTAGTATGAGTACTTTAAGAAGTTTGTAGAGAGAGCCGGCGCCGTGGCTCAATAGGCTAATCCTCCACCTTGCGGCGCCGGCACACCAGGTTCTAGTCCCGGTTGGGGCGCCGGATTCTGTCCCGGTTGCCCCTCTTCCAGGCCAGCTCTCTGCTATGGCCAGGGAGTGCAGTGGAGGATGGCCCAGGTGCTTGGGCCCTGCACCCCATGGGAGACCAGGAAAAGCACCTGGATCCTGGCTCCTGCCATCGGATCAGCGCGGTGCGCCGGCTGCAGCGGCGGCCATTGGAGGGTGATCCAACGGCAAAGGAAGACCTTTCTCTCTGTCTCTCTCTCTCACTGTCCACTCTGCCTGTCAAAAAAAAAAAAAAAAAAAAAAAAAAAAAAAAAAAAAAAAAAAAAAAAAAGTTTGTAGAGAAATGGAATCAAAATATGTTTATTTTGGTGCCAAAAAATTTAAATGAAACCCATGCAGGGGCTGACACTGTGGAGTAGTAGGCTAAGCCTCTGCCTGCGGCACCAGTATCCCTTATGGGCTCTGTTTTGTTTCCTGGCTGGTCCACTTGGGAGTCAGATCTTTGCTATGGCCTGAGAAAGCAGTTGCACCCACATGGGAGACCCAGAAGAAGCTCCTGACTCCTGGCTTCGGATTGGCACAGCTCCAGATGTTGTAGCCATTTGGAGAGTAAATCAGTGGATGGACGACCTTTCTCTCTGTCCCTCCCTCTCTCTGTCTGTAACTCTGCCTGTCAAATAAATAATATATTAAAAAAGTTAAAAAAAGAAACCCATCCTTTTTATTGTATATATTTCCCATCAATTTTTGAAGACCCATAGTGATTCCGAAATCATTATTCAACAGAATAAACTTATTTTTAATGTAATGTAATTTTTCCCTGAAATCTTTGAATGACCTTCCTGTTAACACCATGCCACACTAGCCATGTGCTTGAGCAGAATTAATGCTCCCATAAATATGCCAAGTCAAGAGTGTTACCTCCCTTTCTTAGTGAAGAAAAGCAGCCAGATAAACACTCCCTGAGATGAAACTATCAGAGGAGTAAACTAAGCAACCTCTGATGGTGAAAAAACTAAATAGAGACTTCTCCACTCAGCATCTTCATATTGCATCAGATTGCTTGCACAGTTGTGTGGTTCTAAGAGTTCAAGGAAGCAACCCATGTTCAGAATAGGTCAGCTTTAAAATAGGTGTAAGCAGTTACAGGAGAGAAGTAAGTGCTTGAGAAATGTACTCTGTGTTGTTTTTATAAACTATTTTCTAGAATTGCATTTTAATTCCTCTTTTCAAATGCCTTTTACTGTACTTCTCGTTACCTCTTGCATGTCCCATTGTGGACCTTAGCTAACAATTTATAAAAATCTAATGTGAATCTATGTGAACTTCAGCTCAATTGCATACGAATATTTCCCATTATTTAATGTCATATTAATATTACACTATCCCTCTTTTTTTTTTTTTTGACAGGCAAATTTAGACAGTTAGAGAGAGAGAGACAGAGAGAAAGATCTTCCTTTTCCATTGGTTCACCCCCAAAATGGCCACCATGGCCGGCGTGCTGCACCAGTTCGAAGAGAGGAGCCAGGGGCTTCCTCCTGGTCTCTCATGCAGGTGCAGGGCCCAAAAACTTGGGCCGTCCTCCAATGCCTTCCCGGGCCACAGCAGAGAGCTAGACTGGAAGAGGAGCAACCAGCACAGAATCTGGCGCCCCAACCGGGACTAGAACCTGGGGTGCCGGCGCTGCAGGCGAAGGATTAGCCAAGTGAGCTGCGGCACCAGCCTACTGTACCTTCTTCTAAAATTGAAGGGACAGAAAGAATTATAAACAAAAGGACATTCTTATTGTCTTTTACACATCAGTATCTTATGGAAGTATGTAGTGCTTTTACCAGTGTTCTTTTGTTGCTCGGAAAGAAAAACACAACATGTACTTTATTATTTTTTTTTATCAGTTTTTAACAGCTTCAGTGTGATTCATTGATATGATTCTAAAAACATAACGATATTCCTTTCCTCTTCCCTCCCTCCTTCCTTCTCTCAATTTTTTAAATTTTTGAGAAAACATATTTTAAATTTACATTACAGTAAAAAGGCTTAATATTTTACCAAATAAGAGGTTTAACAAGTCAAAAGCAAAAAGAGTCCAGTTTAGTGGGAATATAGACAATGGATGTAAACAATAATTGAATAGCTGGTGACATAGGTGATTATCTAGTGTCCTTTCATTTCACCCTGAATGACTCTCTTTGATATTTCTTTTAGGACAGACCAACTGCTGAAAAATTCCTTCAGTTGTTATTTATCTTGAAATGTCTTAAATCCCCCTTTACATTTGAAAGCTAGTTTGAGAGATGTAAGATTCTTAGTTGACACTATTTCCTTTTAGTACTTGAATATGCTATCCCAGGTTCCTGGCTTCCACGATTTCCAGGGGAAAAAATAGCTGTTAAACTTTTATGTGATATGTCATTTCTTTCTGGTGGCTTCCAAAAGTCTATTCTTAACTTTGCAATACTTGAAGTGTATTGAGCTTCTAGAATACATAGAAGCCTATTTTCAAATTTGTGAATTTAGGTGAATTTCTTTGTTCAAGTATTCTTTTTGTCTCTTTCTCTCTGTCCTTCTTGAAAGCCATATATATATATATATATATATATATATATTTGGAATACTTGATGGTGTTCAATGCATCTATGAAAATCTCTTCATTTTTCTTTATTGTGTTTATTTTCATATTAAGTAATCTCAGTTGAAGTATATTCCAGATCACTCACTGCTTTTTCCATTTAACTGTTCAAATTTGCTGAGTCACTGTAGTGATTTTTTTCTTTTGTTATAGCATTGTATTTACCAATGCCTGAATTTCTGTTGTTTTGTAATTTTAGTATGTTTTATTAATAATTTATAATAGTTAACACTCATTCTTCTGCTGTCCTTTATTTCTTTAGACATGATTTCCTTTAGTCATGGATATTATTGAAATAACTGATTTAAAGTTATCAAAGTGAATGCCTGGACTTTCTCATGCATAGTCCTACTTGTATGTTTTCTTTCTTGTGTGTAACATGCACTTTCTACTGTTTTGTTTTGCGTATTTCATAATTCTTGTTGTAACAAGACATCTCAAATAATATAATTCAGTAAACATAGAAATACAAGTGTTCACTCTCTCCAAGAATTGTTGCTGCTACTATTTATTGCTCGTTTATGTTGTGGTTTCCCTGTTTAGTGATTTTTCTTAATGTGTTTGTAATGTTTGTATTCTTAGTCCCACGAGATCATTGAAATCTCTTATTTGAGGTTGGCTAAGTAGTCTGCTAATGATGATATAGAGATTATTTTAAATATTTGGAACCATGAACTTTCCCTTCCTTTGCATGTTGAAATACAACTTCAACAGTGATCCAGGCAATTGAGACTTTGCCTTTGTCTTCACTTCTTATTTGCACAGAGACTAAATTTCAGGCAGAGTTGAGAACAAACACCTTTGTTCCTCTTTGGGCATGCTCAGAGCCCTCTATAGGTGTGTGGTATTGTAGATCGCAAGGATTATGTCAGCAGTTTCCCAGTTTGCAATTTTAAGCTTTTGGTTTTGCTTATTATTTTTCACAGCTTTTAACCTATACCTCAGATATCTGTAAAGTTAAGAAATTAAAAAATTTGGAGAACACTCTATAATAAAAATTGTTATCAAGGAGTAACATTCTGTCCATTATAATAGAGATGATCTTAGAAGCATTATCTTTCAGTAAACCACCAGACACATAAAACAATGGCAATTCTCAAGAAATGAGGTTATTAGGAACTTCAATCTCATGCTTCCTACTTAGTGGGCTTGCATCTGCTTTTTTTTTAAATTATTGTAGCTGTTGGTTTGCCAAACTACACTGGGGAGAGTTGAAAAAATAGAGATCAAAAGACAGCAAATTAAAATGCCACAAAATTATTCTTTTTCCCCATATTTTCCATTTTCCTATAATGTTGCAAATATTTTTTAAATAATTTTGGACGACTAATTTTTCCAATTTTCCCATTCTTCCTTGCTTTTATGGAGGAAAGAGTTGTTGGAGTTCCTTACTCTGCCATTTTCACTGAAAATCCAACAGGAGTTAATCATAAAGAAAGAAGAAGAGAACTCAACCAAGGTAAATTCATTAGCCCACATATATGCATGGATGTAACAATTAACATACACTATACTAAATAATGAAACTATTCCTCTGAGAGAAACAATGGGATTTCTGAGGGGTAACTGAGATAGTCTGATGCTTACCAGTGATTGAAGGTTTTGAAAGCCAAATGAGCAGCCTGGTCCCTGGTTTATAAGAATTCCACTCAAGCAATTCCAACATGAAACAATAGATCCCAAATCTAATCCTCCCAAATTTAGTGAATTAAATTCACTACTAGAATCTGTTGTTTCTTCCAATCAACTCAAAATGGAACAAATATCTAAATATAAATCCTGAGACTGCTAAACATTTAGTGTAAAACATAAGAGAACACTCAAGATTTAGGCATAGAGTACAATATTTTTGACAATCCCTCAAAAACAGCCATAATAAAATTAAAAAAAAAAACAAAATGTGTTGTATCAAAATAAGAATCTTTTGCACAGCAAATGAGGCAATCAACAGAGTGAAGAGACAATCAACGAAATGAGAGAAAACATTGCAAACTATGCCTCTGATAAAGGAATGATATCCAGAATGTAAAAGGATGTCAAGATACTCAACAACAAAACAAGCAATCCAGTTAAGAAATGGGCAAATTATATTAATAGATATTTTTCACAATAGAAACAAAATATATGTCATACTCATGAAAGAATGCTCAGTGTTGCCGTCCTTTAGGGAAATGCAAATAAAAAACACAATGAAGTTTCATCTCATGACAGCTTAGATGTTTATTACATAAAAGCAAAAAAATTACAAATGCTGGTGAGATTGTGGAGCAAAGGAAACTTTGCTGTAGGGAATGAATATTAGTAATACTATAATGGAAAACAGTATGAGATATCTAAAAAAAAAAGAAATCTACCATATTGAAATCGGACAAGACCCCCCTAAAATTTACACAAAAGTGTGACCCATTAGAGTTCCCCAGAAGTGCCATCTGGGGTACCACATAGGCTACCGGAATTTGGGGTGCCATATGATTTCACCATAAGCCTATTAATAAATCCCCAATATTAATAAGCCCAAGAGGGTTCTTGCCTAATATTTACAGAAGAATTCTAAGTACTGGCACAGATAAACAAGGCAGCATGGTACGTTTTAGGCTTTTATTTAGTAAGAAAGGTGCATAGGAAAGTGAGAGCTTTAGTTAAGAGAGAGAGGTAAATTTGGATTCATACCGAGCACCAGGAACCAGCCACGTGGAGGAGCATCTAGGCCAGGAAACCAATGCAAAGTGGCCTGAAGGACACGCACCCTGGAGGCACAGGGCTACAGCAAGGCCCCTCCTGGCAAGAGGTCAGGGAAGAAGAGAAGCGCAGACACACTGTGTCCCAGGCTTTTAACCTACTTCCAAAGGGGAGTGGTTAATTAACCTGATTGGCTGGTGGGCACCCAGGTGTGGCCAGGTAAGGAGATGAGGTCACACAGGGGTGTGGTAAAGGTATAAGGTAGAGGCATGAGGTCAAACAGGGGTGTGGTGAAGGTATAAGGTAGGGGCATGAGGTCACACAGGGGCCTGGAGAACGCATGGTCTTCCAGTTCACAAATCTAATCAATTTTATTCTGTATGCCTGCCTACTTCAATATGACCAAATATCTGTACTCCTTTGCTTATTTCAGAACTATTCACAACAGCAAACTATAGAATCAACATAAAAAGCCATCAGTGGATGACTGGATAAAGAAACTCTAGTATATAAACATAAATTCAGCCACTAAGGAATTTTATCCTAACATTTACAACAAAATGAATGAACCTGGAGATCATTATGCTAAGCAAAGCTAGCAAGACAAAGAAAGGCAAACACCGTATTTTCTCTCACATGTAGAGGTTACATAGTAAAAATTGTGAATTCCATATTATTTGGTACATAGATATTTATAAATGCTATCTTTGCTAACTTATACCCCTTAAATAATAATATACCCTTCTTTCCTTATTTAATATATCTTGTATATGTCATGTTATCTCCTATTGTATGCATCCTTGCTTTCAAAGTATTTATATAATTTTTACATATGATTAGTATGGAAAAGTGTTATAATTGTTTAATCAATGTGTGCTCATCGAACCCTTCTTTTTACTTTTCTATATCATATTTTAAAGTAAAAAGTCCAAAAAATAAGTACCAGCAGACAGCATTTCTTGCTAAATTAAAAGCAAAATACTATCCTCCATGCTATTGTCTGAATTTCTCCCACAGTGATAGGAGAGCTCTCTCTGGGGTCTCACACTAGCAGCTAAATGATGTGTGTCACATGTACTCAAACTCCTTGGCCCTAACCAATCATGTAGCTTCGCCCTCACATGGGACTCTCATACACATAAGGCTCTTATTTACCATGGAGGCAGAGGGCCAACAAGATTCAGAGAATGTCCCCAGGGCTACCACAAGCTCCTCATGTTCTGTTGATTGCTGGGCTAAATTCTGTGCACATGTTGTGCAAACTTACAACAGTGCCAAGGCACCTGGAGAATGTCATCCTACCCCTCTCATTCCTGGTATACCTTTGGGGCATGTCCTGCAGAAGGCTCACTGACAGCTTCATCCCTTGGGCTCCTTGGGTGACCACTACTCAGGACATGGCAACTCTGAAACACAACTTTGTGTATGTCTTTGAATGTAGACCAAGGTTTCCATCATAAATACAACAATAATATTTTATGAAAAATTTTAATAGTTCATCCCCAAGAAAAAAGGAAAAAATGAAGAGAACAAAACCAAAAAATTAAGATAGCAAGAAAAATTAAAGAATATTTACAATTTTTTAAAAAATTGTGATTTAGCTCAATACAATAACAAAAATATTATAATTGGCTGTGTATGTATGGTAGTGGTCAGCAAAGATATATCAATGTAACCAAGCAATATAATTTAGTATTTTTCCCTGATCCCCATCCTTATAATTCCAGCTATTTGCCTCCAAACACACACACAAACATACACATTTCAGATTAGTTTCTACTCCTAAAGCAGTTAAGAAACAAGTGTAGTATTCTCTGGTCTTCTCAAACTACGTAAAACTATGATTCTACTAAAATTATTGTAAAGGAGCCACCGTTGTGGCACACCTCGTTAAGCAGCCTTTTGCAACACATGCATCCTAAATTGGAGCGACAGTTCAAACTCTGGCTGCTCTGCTTCCAAGTCAAGCTTCCTGCTAATGTGTCTGGGAAGGCAGCATTGATAGCAGAAGTACTTGGGCCCTGCCACACACATGGGAGTCCAGATGGAGTTACAGACTCTTGGCTTCAGTCTGGCCCAGTTGTGGCCCTTGAGGACCTTTATAGAGTTAATCAGCAGAAAGATCATCTCTTCCTCAGTCTATTCTTTCTCTCTAACACTCTGCCTTTCAAATCTTTAATTAAAATTAAAGTTATTATGAAACAAGGAAGACTCAAGCTAGTTAAAGGAGAAGTCCATATATATAAAATGGCTAAAACCAATTTTCAAAAATTAGCTAATGCCATTTTTTGTATATGACTTTTTGTGGGGTTTGCAATGTTTACAAAGTTGGGTGATATAATTTTTCTCCAAAATGTAAATTCGCTGATTTATTGAGATGAATAGTTACCTCTGTAGTCTCTTCTTTAGGAACAGGCCTCAAAATCATATCTATTGCACATTATCAGCAAAATAAAGGGTTCTTTCTGAGCAAGCAGTTCTATCTTGTTGAGGCCCTGTAAGTAGGGCCTGATGAATAAGATACATAGCCGGGCAGTGATGAAGTATTTTCAGGAATGTTCTTTAAAAAGAGGGAAGGCAGAGCATGCCCAGTTTTTCATTGCTTCTCATTACTCTTTTAGCCTGGAACTCTGACATGAACATCTGAATTTCTGAGCAAGGTCTGAACTTCAGGATAACCTTTCAGATGGAGCAGTCACCCAAAATGGCCAGTGGAAAGAGGAGAAGCTTAGAGTTCTGTCGAATTCTGAGATTCACCATGCTAGCCATGGGTTTACCTTTCTGTGGACGCCGTTAGTGTGGGAAAACTATCCCTTCTGTTGATGTAATCCACTCAGATTTTGTTCATAGATGAATGCACTGCTTAATTAGTAGACTTCTGAACACACTGTGGATTTTACACTCCCAGACCTCATGCCATCTCAGCCAGGAATTTAGAACCAGCATGAGTCTTCTCTACCCACATGCCCATCAATTAACTGATCAAGAAGTTACGTTCTTTGTTGCGTAGACAGGAGAATACTTAAGAACTTCTGTGGAAAACTATATTAGAAGGTAAATTTGCTTTGGTGTATTTTTTGAAAGCCAGACATAGATTTTTCCTAATACCCCTTTTCTATAGACTTTCTGAAGACCCCTCCTAGTTCTGTAATCTGTCTTCATATTCCCATTATGATATTATTTCCTTAGCTAGAGGCTTTATCATCTCAATCAGGACAATATTAATAGCTTCTTTCCTTGGCATTTTTATTGATTCTAATGACAGTGCCTCAATTGAAATTTCTTGGAGGAATTTTTTCTATGCCAATGCTTATGAAGAGTTTTTAATTGGCTTCAAAATTATCTACCATAATTCATGAACACAGAATGCTCTTCTCAAACTGGCCATTATTGTCTTGTTCATCCTCTTCCCACAAAACTACTCTTTATCTCCCACTCCAGTTTCCCAGATGTGTCATTCTCTTTCTATGTTAATATCTTTGCATAACTTGTGCCCTTTGCCGGGAAAGAACCCTCCATCACATATACAAGACAGACCCTTCTCAAAAGTTTATTCAAGGGGTAAGCACTGTGATGTAGCAGGTTACATTGAGGCCTGCAACACCAGCATCCCATAGAGATACCAGTTTGTGTCCCAGCTGGTCCAATTCCAATCTAGCCCCTTGCTATTGCACCAGGGAAAGCAAAGGAAGGTGGCTCTTCTTGGACTTCTGTCACTCATGTGGGAATCCTGGGTGAAGTTTCTCTCTCTTTCTAATTCTACCTTTCAAGTAAATACATAAATCTTTTTTGAAACATTTACTCAAGAATCACTCACTCTAAACATCCTGAGAGGGACTACATTTTGTCTCCTCCCTGGCATGTGTCCACAATTCCATTATCACACTTGTGAATGGATAATTATGTGCTTCCCCTCGAACTCATCATGTATCTGAGGTACATTTTTATCTATACACTTCCTGCTTATCACTCTGCCTCACAGATAATAGATGTTCAGTACACGTGTAACAAGGGTGATCAATCCCCTTGTTCACAGCACAAATGTACCAACATGTTTTGATTTGTCTTGAGAGTATAATCACCTTAAATCCTTTGCTCACACTTAAGGGGGGCCAGTGTGTCCAAACCAACTCCAGGTTAGATACCTAGGGAGCTATAGGCAGTTTAGGTGTTTAAGAGCATTGACTAATTTCAGCACACCAGCATTAAATCAGGTCCAGGGTCTGCTGACTCCCTCAACTCATTTCTTCTATTTCAATCTTCTCTTAGAGTGACTGTGCCCTTCCTTTCAAGGGAACAGCTACATTTGATGTCACTCCACTGCCTCAGCCATTCTTAGGCAATACAGTTCAATAGTTAGGATTGACTTGCACTTTTTTTCAATGTACAACCCAAAAGACACATGTCCCCCAAATGCATTGCCTTTCTGCCTTAGAGCATAAAGTGAACAAATTCAAACTGAGTGAATGTTTCATGTCACACAAAGCACTCTAGTACACAGTTAAAATAATCTTACAAATAAAGAAGAAAACTGATGAGTTGGGTAAAGGAACTTAGTTATAGAAACCTTAAAAAATTGTGTTTGTGATCCTAAACAACACCTAACAACTTACCATCCCAGCAAAGTCTCAGTCAGTTGATGCTGGAGTATCTCTGGGAAGCAGAAAGTGACCACCAGCGCAAGACTGAATAGCATAGTGGGTAATAGGGCAGGTTCTGAATGTTTGTCAAATGGGTCAACTCCCAGCTACAGCCATTACCACAGCTGTGACTTTGGAAAAATTACTTAATTGTGTAGTGAATCTAATCGATGATCTATACACCACACCTCTCTGATGAGGTGTGTATGAGGACCGAGTTATATGTGGGCTGTTATGACAGAGTCCCCACGTAAAGCAGGCTCTTGGTAGTCATGACTATTACTACATAGTCTAGCCCACTGCTTTAATTCCTGTCACTTTATCCATATGTTATTTGCTTATAATAGCAATATGCCTATCCCAGGAATATTCCTAAAGTAGGAATATTTATGTAACCAACTCTCTGGTTTTTGTTAAATACTAAATGTGCATCAACTTTTTATGATCAGTGTCACAGTTAAGGAAACTAGGTACAGACAATGAGAATAATTTTCTCAAGGCTATTTTGCCACTGCAGTACAAGTCTCAGACTTCAGCATGGCACCTGAACTCACCCTCTGCACCACACCATTCCATTCCTGGGAATCGGGTACGGATTTTCAGAAGGCAGGCAATGTACTTTCATTTTCCTCATCCACTTTTTCTCCGTCCAATTCTCCTGCCATTAAGGAATCCCTAGATACCTGTGCCTACGATGCTCTCTAATGAATGCAAACTCTGTATTTTAACCAGAGAACACATGATTAGGATTTAATCTCTGTTTCACAAACCTCAGAGGATCACATCAAATTGCATCTTTTTTTAAAAAATGTTACTCTAATCATTTTCATTTATCAGCTCTACTGTATAGCAGACATAGTGATAGACCCAGAATTGGAGAGAATGGGAGAATAAAAAGAAGTAAATATAACATTGCAATACAGTGCAACACTAAATGTAATAAGACATTACACCATTGGACCACGGGAAAATCAACTCAAAACCAAATGAAGAAGAGGACTGGAGTGAAACAGGATGCCCCAGGCAAAGGGACACAGCATGTTCAAGACTCGCATTTGATTAAATGCAATTGACTCTCTCAGGGCCTTGCCATGGTCTCCCAGGATAGGAGACATCAGCTGGTTGATTTAGAGATCAGTGTCTGAGTTAGTTCTCTTGCTATGTGATGCATTGCTCACAGTTTCACAGTTTAAAACAACACAACATTTATTGTCTCATACTTTCTGTGGGTTAGGAATTTGGCTAAAGCTCAGCTGTTCCTCTGGCTCTGGAGGTATAAAATAAAGGTGTCAGCCAGAGCTAAAATATCTCAATGCTCCAAGCTCACTCACATGACTAATGTCAAGCCTCCATGTCTTAGTATCTGTTGGCAAAGACATTATTGAATTCTTGGCCACAACAGCCTCTCCGTGGGAAGCTCAAACCAGGCACCTGGCTTCACTCAGAGCAAGTGAGCGACAGGGTACTCCAGATGGAAACCACCAACTTTTTGTGAAATAATCTTTCAGGTGGCTTCCATTGTCTCTTTCACATCTGATTTGCTCAAGCTTAGGTGGGTTGCCAGATAAAATACAGGATAGATCTTAAATTAAAATTTAATAGAACATTATAAATTTTTGCTTGCTAAATCTGGCAAATCTAAGCTAGAAACAGCCTACCTAAGCTAGAAAAACCCTATGATTTCTGCAACACTCTATTCATTAGAAGCCAATGAATGGGTCAAATTCACACACTAGGTGGGGATGTAATTGAAAAGTGTGAATAATAGGACATGAGAATCATGAAGAGCAATGCTAGAAGCTGCCTCATGCAATGACCAAAACATTTGGTCCTCTGTCCTTCATGTTACCCTCTGTGTCTTTGTATAACTTTTCCAGAATATGATCCCTAAATCTTCCAGCCCCTCAAAGAGGGAAGATAGCTATGTTGCAATAACAAAATACCAGGGTCTTAGCTCAAAGTGCTAATGAGCATAGATATATACAAGCATTACATATTACTCAAAAAATTATAAAAACGATTAAAGAAATAAAGTGCTAACTGATTTGAGCTGGTCATTGCCCATTGAATCTTATTTTGAATTATCATACTATACTCCATAAATAAATGCAATTTCAAAAGCACAGGTAGGGCATGCATCGTGGCATAGCGGATTAAGCTGCTGCCTACAATGCCACCATCCCTTATCAGAGGCCCTATTCAAGTTCCCTCTGTTCTACTTCTGATTCAGCTCCCTCTTAATGCACTTGGGGAGACCGTGGAAGATGCCCAAGTACTTGGGTCCCTGCCACCCATTTGGGAGACCCAGAGGCAATTCTCTGATCTTGGTTTTGGCTTGGCCAAGCCTTAACTGTTGCAGTCATTTGGGGAGTAAACCAGCAGATGGAAGATTTCTCTCTCTCTCTCTCCTTCCCTCCCTCCCTCCCTCCCTCCCTTCCTTTCAAGTAAACAAATATTTTTTAAAAACTAAATAAAAACATATAAGTGGGGTAGATTTACGGGATGCCCCTCTTGCTAGGTGAATTCTCTATATGCCCATGCGATTTTTTCTGTATGCTCTTGAAGAGATGTCTAGACTTTTTTCTTCTTAAAAAGACATCCGCCTTATCAGATTAGGGCCCATGCCCTTATGATCTCATTTGACCTTGATTACCATCTTGTAGATTTGTATTAGGTGTTAGGACTTAAATATGAATTTTTTGGGTACGCATGGTAATAATTCCATCTGTTACAGGGCCTTTTATAACAAAAGCAATATCAGAAAAATTCAGTCTGCAGCTGTAGTCACAGCCCAGCCCATCACCAGCAGATAATAGAAAGCATTTCCTATCTTCACCCTGAGTGTGGAGACTATGCTATTGGTCAAAGAACCTTTACTGCTTTGCAGTCTAAAGTCAAGCTCCAGGAGAAATCACATGAAATATATCACAGCAACTTCACAACATGCAGCAGGCTAGTTGTGAGTTCCTTCTCTACATGTTTACAATAGATGCAACTGTTTGTATCATCTGATTGCTTATTTATATTTCATGCTGCATAATTTAGGTAATTTGATAACCTCAGGGCATGTTATGGGATGCAATTTAGGCAATTGATAGCCTAAAGGTTAATATTGAAAGGCAGGCAGGAAGGAGACTCCCCACAATTTAGCAATCCCATGGGAATGCAATTAACAAGGCCACAATGCAGATCAGAAGCAGACGGGTAATGCCTGGTTGAGCATTAGAGCATTGGAATTTACAGCTGAAAAAGTTTGATTTCACAGGCCCTGAAGCTCAGGAAGCTTGGTCAGTACCGGAACTTGGATTCACTCACTGCTGAATGTGAAAGGAGATTCTTCTTTAGTTCTTGACCTGTTTAATCATAGCAGTTAGCACCTGCAGGGGCCGTACTTCCTGTAGTGATGCCTTCTCTCTGCAGAATCATCTGCCGTGAACTTTCACTGCAATGCCTGAAATCTTATCTTCAAAGAACCATACCATCTCATTCCCTCTGGCCAGCAATATAGATCTGGGGAAAAATCAGAGATTAAATAAAATTCTAGGAACAAACACTGAATAGGAAGCTTTGGAAGTACAGCTTATGGGTTTGAGAATTATGATAACGTAACACATTCCCAAATTGTACTCTTTTGTCCTTTGCCCTTACTACTGGCTAGCTATAACTCAGAGAGAGAGAGAGAGAGAGAGAGAGAGAGAGAGAGAGATGATCGCTAGATACATGGACAAGTATGTGGACAAAAACAGACATCTTCTTCATGAGTTGGAGGTCACCTACTGAGGCTATCATCCTGAAGCAAGTAGAAGGACACATGGTGACTTTTAAAATCTGCCAAGGAACATCTTTCCCCACATTTAAGTGTGCTTTTAAAAGTGAAAACAAATAAATATCCAACTAGTTTAAGCAATTTATATATACATACAAGAATAAGGAAGACAACATGATGCCCCCAAAGGAACACAAAAATACTTCAATACTAGAATGTGAAGATTAAGAGATGGATGAGATGCTGGAAATCGAATTCAAAAAACTAATCATAGTATTACTCAAAAGCAGTAAGAAGCAAATTAATGATTTAAGAAATAAATACATGACACAAATGAAAATTTCTGATGAAATTGAAATTTTAAAAACAGATGAAAATGAAATATTAGAAATGAATAATTCAATAGATCAAATAAAAAATGTGGTGGAAAACCTTAACAACAGACTTGAAGCAGAAGAAAGAATATCTAAACTAGAAAACAAATCTCTGGAAACTTTACAGTCAGACTCAAAAAAAAAGAAATTAGAAAAAATTAAAATGGTGTTTGGGCTTTATGGGATACTATCAAACAACCCAACATATGGGTCTTAGGAGTTTATACAGATATGGAGAAAAAGAATGGCTTAGAAGGAATTTTTAGTGAAGCAATTACAGAAAATTCCTCCAATCTGGAGAAAGAGGCATCCAAGTACAGGAAGTTCATGGAACTCCTAATAGATGTGAACAGAAAAGATCTTCACCATGGTACATTGTAGTCAAACCCTCCAAAGTAAAACATAAAGAAAATATTCTAAAATATGCATGAGAGAAATGCCAGATTACTTTCAGTGGATCTGCAATTAGACTCACGGCTGACGTTTCATCAAAAATCTTACAAGCTAGGAGAGTATAGCGAGATACCAAGAATTATGAAAAAAAATCAACCCATAATACTGTACTTTGCAAAGCTCTAATTTATGAAAGAATGTGAAATAAATACTTTCCATAACAAACAGAACTTAAACGAATTTGTCACCACAGGTCCAGCCTTACCAAAGATTCTTAAGGAAGTGCTAGACATAGAATCATAGAAACATGGTCATCACTATGAAAAAATGTGAAGGCAGAAAATCTCCCAGTAAAAGCACTAAGGAAATCCATAATATAAAATAGGAATATTTATGGAAAAATGGCAAGACCAAGTTGTTACTAATTAATAGTAACCTTGAATGTAAATGACCTCAATTTCCCAGTTAAAATATATAGAATGGCTGAATCTATTAAAAATAATACCCAACTTTTTGTTGCACATAAGAAACACATCTCATCAGCAAAGATACATGCAGACTGAAAGTGAAAGGATAGAAAAAGATATTCATGCTTGCTGAACTCAAAAAGGAGCTAGGGTAGCCATCCTGATATCAGACAAAATAGACTTTCACACAAAAATTGTTAAAAGAGACAAAGAAGGGGCTGGAACTGTGGTGTAGCTGGTGAATCCACTGCCTGCACTGCTGGCATCCCATGTGCATACTGGTTCTGCCTGCAATGTTGTTGACCCTACTTGGCCATGCTGTGGACCGCAGTGGTTACTTTGGAAGCTGGGTCAAGTGAAGGGCTTCCCTGCCTCTTTGTAACTCTGCCTTTCAAATAAATAGATCATTTTTAAAAAGTAGAAGAGACAAAGAAGGGCACTATGTAATGATTAAAGGATCAGTTCAATAAGAAGATGTGACTATAATGATCGTATATGCACCCATTTACAGGGCACCTGTTTATTTAAAAGAAATGTTATTGAATATAAAGGGAGACATAAACTTCAATATAACTATAATGGGGGACATCAATACCATACCCTACTTTCAGCAATAGATCAACCAAACAATCACCAGGGAAACAACAGAGTTAATAAACACTATAGAACAAATAGACCTAATGGATTCTTCAGAACTTTCCATCCTACAGTTGCAGTAGACACATTATGCTTACCAGTGTGAAGAATGTTATGTAGGATAGACCATATGCTATGCTATGAAGAGAGTATCAGAAAATTAAAAAAAAATGAAATCATCCCATGCATATGCATTTTTTGACCACAATGGAAAGAAGCTGGAAATCAACATATAAAAACTTCTAGGCAATATGCAAACACATACAGACTGAACAACATGCTCCAGAATGAACAGTGGATCACAGAAGAAATCAAAAGAGATATCAAAATTTTTAGAAATGGATTAAGATGACAATACAACATATAAAAATTATGGGATAGACATTTACAGTGTTAATAGGGAAGTTTATAGGAATTGGTACTTATAACAAGAAATTGGAAAGGCAACAAATAAATGAGCTATCAGTGAATCTCAAGGACCTAGAAATACAGCAAACCAAACCCAAAATTAGTAGGAGAAAAGAAATAATTAAAATTATAGAAGAAGTAAACAAAGTTGAAACCAAAAGAAATGTAAAAAATCAGTGAAATAAATAACTGGTTATTTGGCCGGCACCGTGGCTCAATAGGCTAATCCTCCACCTTGCGGCGCCAGCACACTGGGTTCTAGTCCCGGTCAGGACACTGGATTCTGTCCTGGTTGCCCCTCTTCCAGGCCAGCTCTCTGCTGTGACCAGGGAGTGCAGTGGAGGATGGCCCAAGTCCTTGGGCCCTGCACCCACATGGGAGACCAGGAAAAGCACCTGGCTCCTGGCTTCGGATCAGCGTGATGCACCAGCCACGACGGCCATTGGAGGGTGAACCAACGGCCAAAAGAAAGACCTTTCTCTCTGTCTCTCTCTCTCTCACTGTCCACTCTGCCTTCCCAAAAAAAAAAAAAAAAATGGTTATTTGAAAAATAAATAAAATTGATACACCACTGGCCCAACTAACCAAAAGAGAGGGATAAAATCCAAATCAATAAAGTCAGAGATGAAAAGGATACAGATACAACACAAATAAGAATCATCAGAAATTGCTACAAAGAGCTGTATGCTAACAAATTGGGAAACACAGAAGAAATGAATAGATTCCTGGATACACATAAACTACCAAATTGAGCCATAAATACATAGTAACCTAAACAACCAATCACCAAGATATATTTTGAATCAGCAATAAAGACCCTCCCAACAACAACAACAAAAAAAAAGCTTAATCAGACTGCCGAAATCTACCAGATATTTAAAGAAGAACTACCTCTAATTCTTCTCAAGCTATTCAAAGCAATTGAAAGGGAATGAATCATCCCAAACTCCTTCTATGCTGCCAGCATCACCTTAATTCCTAAACAAGAACAAGATACTACAGAGATACAGGATTGTAGACCAATACTCCACTAATAGATGCAAAAGTCTTCAACAAAATTCTAGCCAAGTGAATGCAACACCACATAATAAAGATCATTCACCCAGACCAAGTGGGATTTATTCCTAGAATGTAGGGGTGGTTCAATATTTCACAACACAGTAAATGTTACCACATTAACAAATTGAAAAACAAAACCATGTAACCACGTGATTATCTCAATAGATGAAGAGAAAGCATTGTAAAATAATACATCATTTCGGCTGGCGCCACAGCTCACTTGGCTAATCCTCGGCCTGTGGCACCAGCACCCAAGGTTCTAGTCCCTGTTGGGGCTCCTGTTCTGTTCCAGTTGCTCCTCTTCCAGTCCAGCTCTCTGCTGTGGCCCGGGAGAGCAGTGGAGAATGGCCCATATCCTTGAACCCTGCACCCTCATGGGAGACCAGGAGGAAACACCTGGCTTCTGGCTTCGGATCAGCACAGCGCGCTGGCCATGGCCGCCATTTGGGGGGTGAACCAATGGAAAAAGGAAGACTTTTCTCTCTGTCTCTCTCTCTCTCTCACTGTCTAACTCTTCCTGTCAAAAAAAATACAATATTTCATGATGTAAACCTTAAGCAAATTGGGTTTAGAAGAAACCTTCCTTAACACAATCAAGACAGTTTACAACAAATGATAGGAAGCCTCTTATTGAAAGGAGAAAAGTTCAAAGCATTCCTACTAAAATCCAGAACCAGGCAAAGATATCCACTCTCACCATTAGTATCAAATATAGTCCTGAAAGTTTTAGCCAGAGCCATTAGGCAAGAAAAAGAAACCAAAGGTATGCAAATTAGGAAGGAAGAAGTCAAATTATTCCCATTTGCAGAGACATGAATCTATATGTGGAGGATACAAAGACTCCAATAAAAGACTATTGTAACTCATAAAAGATTCCAGTAAATTGGCAGGATACAAAATTAATACACAAAAATCAAAGGTCATTGTATACACAGACAATATCATAGCTAAGAAAGAACTTCTAAGATCAACTCCATTCGTAATATAGACAAAAAAGTTAAATAACTTGAAATAAACTTAAACAAGGACATCAAAGATCTCTACAATTAAAATTATAAAACATCAAAGAAAGGAATAGAAGAAGACACAAAAATTGGAAAAATCTTCCATGTTCGTATATTGGAAGAATCAGTATCATCAAACTATCCACACTGCCAAAAGCAATTTACACATTCAATGTGACCCCAAGCAAAATACCAATGGCATTCTTTGGGTATCTAAAAATCAGGATGCCAAATTTCATACAGAAACACAAGAGACTCTAAATAGCTAAAGCAATCTTACACAACAAAAACAAATCTGGAGGCATCGCAATACCTGATTTCATGAGCATAATACATAGCAGTTCTCAAAATAGCCTGGTACAGGCAGAAAAACTGATGGATAGACCAATGGAACAGAATAGAATCTCTGGAAATCAATCCACACATCTACAATCACCTTATCTTTGACAGAGGAGCTAAAATCAATCCCTGGATCAAGGACAGTCTCTTCAACTAAAGATGCTGACAATCTGGATCTCCCCATGCAGAAATATGTAGCAAGACCCCTACCTTACACTCTACATAAAAATCCACTCAAGATGGATCAAAGATCTGAATCTATGACCTGATACCATCAAATTATTAGAGAACATTGGGGGAAGACTAGAAGGCATTGTCATAGGCAAAGACTTCTTGGAAAAGAACCCAGAAGCACAGGCAATCAATGCTAAAACTGATAAATAACATTAAAGCAATTTGAGAAGCTTCTGTGCTGCAAAAGAAACACTCAGCAAAGTGAAGAGGTAACCAACAGAATGGGAATAAGTATTAGCAAGCTATGCAACTGATCAAGATTGATATCCAGAATACATAAAGAGCTCAAGAAACTCAACAATAAAACAAACAATCCAGTTAAGAAATGGGTAAAGGACTTGAACAAGCATTTTTTCAAAAGAGGAAATCCAAATGGCCAACAGACATATGAAAAAAAAATGCTCAGGATCACTAGGCATCAGGGAAATGCAAACCAAAACCACAATGAGGTTTCACCTCACCCCCGTTAGAATTTCTTTTACACAGAAATCAACAAACAACAAATGCTGGGGATGATGTGATGAAAAATGGACCCTAATGCATGTTGATGGGAATGTAAACTGGTTCAGCCACTATAAAAGTCTAAATAAGATTGGAGTTGGCGAACTCAAAAGGCTTCCATAGCCTTGGCAACCCATGACAAGAGCCTAGGGTGATGACTGACCCTGTAAACCAGAATGTCAATTGTTAAACAACAGGAGTCACTGTGCACTTACTTCCCATGTAGGATCTCTATCCTTAATGTGTTGTACAATGTGTACTTTACACTTTGTGTTTCTGTGTAAGTGCAAACGGTTGAACTCTTTATTTAATATATACTAAATTGATCTTCTGTATATAAAGTTAATTGAAAATGAATCTTGATGTGAATGGAATGGAAGAGGGGAGAGGGAGCAGGAGATGGGAGGGTTGTGGCTGAGAGGGAAGTTATGGAGGGGGGAGCCGCTATAATCCAAAAGTTGTACTTTGGAAATTTACATTTATTAAATAAAAGTTAAAAAAGTTAAAACTAAAAAAAATAAAAAAAATAAACAAGAGATGTCATTTAGAAAAAAAAAAAAAAGACAGTATGGAAATACCACAGAAATCTCAATATAGATCTACCATATGACCCAGCCATCCCATTCCTGGAAATTTACCCAGAATAAATGAAATCAGCTCATTAAAAAGTGATCTATAGTACCATGTTTATTGCAGCTCAATTCAGTTGGCTTAACTTTCGCCCTCATGATGTTGTGTGTGTGTGTGTGTGTGTGTGTGTGTGTGTGAGAGAGAGAGAGAGAGAGAGAGAGAGGATGTGTCCCCGGGGATTAACAACAAGGAAAATGTGGGAGCTCAGTGACGCAAGAGTCATCTTTAACACTTCAATAAAATACCAACTTTATAAAGATAAAAGGTGCTTTTAGCTCACAATTTTGGAGGTTCAAGCCTGACCAAATTGAGAAATCCCATTGACTGGGCCTCTGATAGGGTCAGAGGAGGACAACCATTGAGTGTGTTTAGAGGGAAGATCACCTACTGAGCCAGAAGTCAGAGGGAGAGAGGCTAACCCCTGGCTTTCATAATGATTCTCCTCTGAGAACAACCATCCTGACCCAATGAACTTGCACCAGGCCTCACCTACTAGTTTCCACCACCTCCCAACAGCAACACCCTAGGGATGAAGCTTTGGTGGATTTTCCACATTCAAATTAAAATAAACCCCCCAAAAGTGGTTTTTAACATGACCATCCAAAGAGAACTTCTGTGCCTGTGGTCATGTTTGGAAAAGGATCATCTATAAAAACTAGGAACCCTTTGACCAGCGACATGACTCAATAGGCTAATCCTCTGCCTGTGGAGCTGGCACCCCAGGTCCTAGTCCTGGTCGGGGCGCCGGATTCTGTCCCGATTGCTCCTCTTCCAGTCCAGCTCTCTGCTGTAGCCCGGGAGTGCAGTGGAGGATGGCCCAGGTCCTTGGGCCCTTCACCCACATGGGAGACCAGGAGGAAGCACCTGGCTCCTGGCTTCGGATCAGCACGGTGCACCGGCCACAGTGCGCCAGCCGCAGCGGCCACTGGGTAGTGAACCAATGGAAAAAAGGAAGACCTTTCTCTTTGTCTCTCTCTCACTGTCCACTCTGCCTGTCAAAAAAAAAAAAAAAAAAACTAGGAACCCCAATTTTTTTCAATGCATGTTATTCTTAATAAACATTAAACTATGAACTAAAATCTTTGGACAAAATTTCAGCGAGTGGTTTTCTGTTTTGCCTCCAAATCCTATAGAAGATCCTTTAGAAATTGCTTAGAATTTTCAAAATTTAAATGCACTGAACATATAAAAATAATTAAATAATTTTAGTTTTAGCTTTAAATAATATATATTAAACCTGATGGAAATAGCAACCATTATAGACACTAAATCAGTAATAAAATGATTCAGTAAAAGTCATTTTTATATAAATTTAGTGTGTAAAACTATGTATATATTTTTTAAATGGCAGAAAATAAAATGTAAGTGGAAGCTATTCATGAAATTTCTTGTAGAAATGCAAATGTACAAATGAGATAAAATTGACTCATGAGATCAAATTGACAAATTGACTCCTTCATCTGTTAATGATGAAGTAATTATTTCAATATTTACTTGATTGCCATAAAAATTGAGAACTAAACAAAAATAGAGGTATTAGAATATTTGGACACCAGATAACAAATAGTGCAACATAAGGGCAGTCTCTGTGATGTAGTAGGTTAAGCCTCCACCTATGGAGCCTGCATGAGATGTTCATGTCCCAGCTGCTCCTCTTCTGATCCACTTTTCTCTTTAATGCCTAGGAAAGCAGAGGAAGATGCCCCAAGTGCTTGGGCCCATGCACCCACATGGAAAACCCAGAAGAAGCTCCCGTCTCCTGGTTTCAGGTTAGCCTAGCTCCAACTGTTGCAGCCACTGGGGAGTGAACCAACATATCCAAGACCTTTCTCTATGTCTCTCCCTCTCTCTGTCTGTAACTCTACCTCTCAAATAAATAAAATCTTGAAAAATGAAACCAACTAATAGTGTAAGACTAATTCTGTGGAGAATAGAACATGCAAATTAGTAGCATATTATCCTGAGATCTCTTCCTGAGGGCAATTTCTTAATCCTCACTAAGAGAAAGTGATGCTAAGAAGTTAGTGGAAGTCTCGTTGTACTTTTGAATAGATAGCAATAACTGAAACTATATTGACAGAGATTAAATTTCAAAGGTAGAGTGTTGAATTAGAGGGAGAGTCATAGAAGAGGACCCAGATGTAGGTGTGCTGATTCCTCTCATAATCTTGGCTGAAGGTCAACTGCAAATATGTTATCCAAAATTTAACCAGTCTGACCACAGCATGACTTCCATGGAGTTGAGAATGGAGACTCCATAGATCTTCATTGCTTAGCAATATCAGAGTTTAGGCCAAGCCAATATGGAGACTGTAATGCATTTGCTGCATTGGGCAAAAATCTAAAAGGATCATATATTTAAAGATCATAGCTTAAAGGAAGAGTTATGCTCAAGGACAAAATATAAAAACTAAAACCGAGTAGTCTAATAAAGCATATAACAAAGACTAAAGATGAAGGTACTCCACCAAGTTATTTATTTCCAGTTATGAAAATACAGCAATCTACAAAGGAAAACAATGACATTCAGATTTACTTTTATTCATAAAGCCCAACATAACTTAAAAGTTACAGGCATGAAAAAACATGGTCAATCAAGAAAAAATATAATCTTTACAAAAAGATCATGAAATGACAGAAATGTTAGGACTAATACGCAAATACTTTACACAAGCTTATATGAATAAGGACTTATGAGAATGTTGAAACATAATGATAGAACATATAAGGGCCGGCGCCGCAGCTCACTAGGTTAATCCTCCGCCTTGCAGCGCCGGCACACCAGGTTCTAGTCCCAGTCGGGGCGCTGGATTCTGTCCCGGTTGCCCCTCTTCCAGGCCAGCTCTCTTCTGTGGCCAGGGAGTGCAGTGGAGGATGGCCCAAGTACTTGGGCCCTGCACCCCATGGGAGACCAGGATAAGTTCCTGGCTCCTGCCATCAAATCAGCACGGTGCGCTGGCCGCTGCGGTCATTGGAGGGTGAACCAATGGCAAAAGGAAGACTTTTCTCTCTGTCTCTCTCTCACTGTCCACTCTGTCTGTCCAAAAAAAAAAAAAAAAAAAAAAAAGACATCATCAAAGAAATTTAAATAATTAGAAAAATAAAATGGAGATTAAATCAATGGAAGGTATAAGACATTTTAAATAAGTTCAGAGAATGTATAACAGAATCAAATAGACTGCAGGGGAAAGTGTTTGTAGACTTTGAGCGGATCAATAAAACTCCAATAAGAAAAAAGACAGAATTATGAGAAAAAAATTCACAATAATCTTTAGAATACTAATTTGCATAGTATATGTTACTATTATAATGGATTAAATAATGATCTGAAAAATTATGTAAGTAATAATGGTCAAATTCTTTTAAACTAAATTAAAATATGATTTGGCATGTACAATTTTATTGAATTTTAAACAAGATAAATAAAAAAATCACATGTTGGTACATTAAAATCAAATGACTATGAATACAAGTCAAAGATTAATGTATAATTTGTGAGAGAGATGAAGGTATATTATATATAGAAGACAATTTTAGCAATAAAAGCTGACTTCTCAACTGTAATAGAAATAATGAACCAGCATCTCAAAGGGTTAATAGGAAAATGACTCACTGCAGACTTGTATATTCAGTAAAGATATCCTTCAAAAAGAAATTCATAGTAACAGAAACTGTATATTCAGGAGAGATATCCTAAAAAACTAAGATCACATTAAGAAATAATCAGTTAATAGCAGGTCCAAATAAGAAGTGCTAAAAAAGGAGGGGAGAGGCAATATTATGGTGCAGTTGGTTAGCCCCCTTGCCTGAGACACTGGCATCCTATATATCATAGCATTGGTCGGGATCCCACTAGTTCTGCCTATGATCCAGCTCTCTGCTAATGCACCTGGAAAAGCAGTGGAACATGACCAAAGACCTTGTATTCCTGTCACACAGGGGAGACTGAGTAGAATTCTACCCTCCTTGTTTGGCCTGATCTAACCTTGGCTGTTGTAGAAATTTGGTGAATGAACCAGTAGATGGAAGATCTTTCTATTTCTCCCTCTCTTTATTACTCTGCTTTTCAAGTAAATAAAATAATCATTTTAAAGGACTGCTAAGGAGTTGAAGTGAAAGATCTGTACATGTACACAAAAATGTACAAAAAGAAATGAGCTGCACTAAAATATTCTGTTGTATCACACTAAGAAAGTAAAATAAGTTAAATCAAATTTATGCATGCTACAGAACCATGCTCATATAGATAATAAAGGAAATAGGCCTATTACAAGTTAAAGATAAAAGCTATTGTAGGTAATCACTAAAATGACTCTGAATGGCACTACCTCATGATATTCATGTATGTGTGTAATCTCTTTTCTCAAAGTGTGTGCTGGATGTAATAACTTGCTCCTAATTAATATGCTATAGCAAAAGTATTGGAGTGTTTCTTTCAGGCTTGGAGTAAAAATGATAGTGACTTCCATCTTGCACTCTCTTCCTCTATTTCTTCCTCTCTCTCTCTCTCTTTTTGCCTTCTTGACTCCCTCTCTCTTTGATGGAACAAGCTCCCATCTTTGAGAGGTCCATGTGATGAGAGCTAAGGAAACTGAAGGAGGACTTTGGCCAATGACCAGTGAGACATAGAGCTCTAAGTCCAACGGCCTTCAAGGAACAGAATCTATGCCATCGCGTTAGTGACATTACAGGCAAATCTTTCCTAAGTCATTTCTTGAGATGACTACAGTCCAGAATAACAACTTAAGTATAATGACAGGCAATGAAACAGGGAAAGCAAAGCAGAAATGATTTCCAAGGGCACATGAAATCTTCACCAATGTAGAACATATGTTGGACATTGTAGAACATATAGTTTTTTTTTTTTTTTTTTTTTTTTTTTTTTTTTTTTTTTTTTTGACAGGCAGAGTGGACAGTGAGAGAGAGAGACAGAGAGAGAAAGGTCTTCCTTTGCCGTTGGTTCACTCTCCAATGGCCGCCGCTGCAGCCGGCGCACCGCGCTGATCCGATGGCAGGAGCCAGGATCCAGGTGCTTTTCCTGGTCTCCCATGGGGTGCAGGGCCCAAGCACCTGGGCCATCCTCCACTGCACTCCCTGGCCATAGCAGAGAGCTGGCCTGGAAGAGGGGCAACCGGGACAGAATCCGGCGCCCCGACCGGGACTAGAACCCGGTGTGGCGGCGCCGCAAGGTGGAGGATTAGCCTATTGAGCCATGGCACCGGCCAGAACATATAGTTTTAGTAAACTTCAAATTTTAAGAACAATGTGAATATGTTCTTGACCATGGTAGAATAAACTTGGCAACAATGAGCAGTAACACAGCCAGAAACCTTTAAATTACCCAAAAATTGTTAAAATTATTTAAAATTTAAACATTTTTGACACAGGTGAATGTTGAAAGAAAGTCACAAGGAAAATCAGAAAATACGTTGTACTATGTGATAATAAAACTAATATAACATTTGTTGGAAAGGACTAAAGGAAATATATAATTGTGTGTTACTCTTTTTTTAAGTTATCATTTAAGAGGAATTTCTTCCTCTTCATTTTCCACTAGCTTTTTCATTTTCTTCTCCCTCTTCCTGTTTCATTTATGCTTCCTGAAATTTAATTTTTTTTTCTGAAAGCCATCAGATGATATCAAGCCAGAAAGATATACACAATGGGAAAGGTAAGAGGGAGTAGAGGGTGATGGTGCAAAGAAAGTTTTCAGAGCTGGTCCCAGTGACCACAATGGTGAGGTCGTACAACCCAGCCTAAGCAGTCAGCATCCAAATGTCAAGTGTGTGTTAAGTTCTGAGGGAGTGAAGAAGAGCCTACGGAGAATTAGCATTCCTGCATTGTGATGTCACAACCGGTTAAATAAAAAAGTATCCATGCGGTGGTGGTGGGGGCAGCAAATAGAATAGTAGGTTGCTTACCTGGAAGAAAAATCCAAATTATCAGATATACTAAGGATAATGTGTTCCAGACTTCCCTGTATAGAGCAATGAGTTTAAAAATACAGAAAATGAAAAGAGACAGAATAAAAACCTAGAACAAATCTTGTGGAGTTGAATTGGAAATGGAGCTATGTTTAGGAACTCAGGGATTTCAACACACATAGAGAACACAAACAATTAGATTGAATGTATAGTGATGCGTGCCAATCTTAGTCTGCTTCGTGCGTCCATAACAGAATACTAGATGAAAAAATTTATATGAATAGAATTGTATTTCCTTGTGATTCTGAAGGATGTGGAGTCCAAGATTAAGCTACTATCAATTAGCAAGGTCCTTTTTGATGCAATATCCCATTTTAGAAAGGCAAAAAAGAGTGAGAGCAAGAGGGTACTAAATTCACTTTTTGATAACAAAACCACTCCATTAAAACTACACTCTTTGGTTTATGAGGGCAGAACTCTTGTGATCTATGTACTTCTCAAGGGTAATAATATCCAATACCTCTACCTTGTAGGTCATATATCCAATCTGTGAACTTTGAGGAATTCAAACCATAGCAGGACCAATATCCCTAACCATGCTCTGCTGTTGCCTTGCATACAACCACAGGTCAATATTAGTACATATACCAAATACTTAGATCTGTTCTTCTAAGCAAAGTTCTCCAATGTAAAGAACAAAGAGCCTAATGAAAAATGGGAAAAAGAAGAACGAATCAGTGGGATATTTGAATAGACATCATGCCAAAGAAGATACACAGATGGCAAATAAGCACATGAAGAAAGCTCAGAATCATTACTATTAAGGAGATGCAAATTAAAACCACAGATAAGATGCCACTTGCCATCTGTTAGCATAGCTAAGCTTCATGTTGGTAAAGAGGTGGAACAACTGGAACTCTCACAGCTGGTGAGAATGTCGAATATTACAACCACTTTGGAAAACAATTTAGGTGTTTCTTAAAACATTAAGCAAATTTCTTCAGTGGGATAGAGCTACTCCACTTCTCAGTATTTACCCAAGAGAAATTAAAGCAAGTGTCCATTCAAAGATTTCTACATGAGCGATCATAGTAGCTTTATCTGTGTTAGAGCCAAAAAATGAAATTGAAGCAAATATTCATCAAAACATGAATGATAAAACAAATTTTGGTATATCTGCATAACAAAATAGGGCTAAAGGGCTGTTTTATTCACAAATTATTCATTTATTACTGTTATTATTGTTATTATTTTAAATTTTCTTTTATATATATATATATATATAAACTTCATATATTTCCTAAATACAGATTCAGGAATATAGTGATGCTACCTACCCTACCCCCCCTCCTGCCCATGATCCCACCCTTCTTCCTCCTCCCTCTCCTATTCTCATTCATAATTTTTACAAAGATGTAGTCTCAGTTAACTTTCAATAACCTATATAAATATCAAGATAATCATGATGAAAGAAGAAATATTTTAAAAGTACCTTTAAATTAGGATTTCATTCAAATGAAATCAAAAAGCATAATTAGTGTACATTGACAGAAAGCAGATTAGTGGTTATCTACAGTGAGTGGAGTTTAGAGATGGAGGGAATGGAGGCAGGGAATGGGAGAGAATTGAGGAAATTTTTAGGGAAAACATATTTTGACAATTATTTCATAGATCTGTATGTATGTTAAAATTTATCAAATTATGGAAGCTGGCACTGTGGTGCGGTAGGTTAATCTTCTGCCTGCAGTGCTGGCATCCCATATGGGCATCGGTTCTAGTCCCAACTGCTCCTCTTCCTATTCAGCTTTCTGTTATGGCCTGGGAAAGCAGTGGAACCCACATGGGAGAACCAGGAGAAGCTCCTGGCTCCTGGCTTCGGATAAGCTCAGTTCCAGCCATTGCGGCCATTTGAGGAGTGAACTAGAGGATGGAAGACCTTTCTCTCTGTCTCTCCCTCTCATTGTCTGTAACTCTACCTCTCAAGTAAATAAATAAAATCTTCAAAAAAATTATCAAATTATGTGTTTTCAACACGAGCAGTTTGCTGTATATAAATTATTAATCAATGAATCTATTAAAATCTTAAGTCAATAAGACTTTCTGCATAAATTTTAAAATAATGTTTAAAAATCAATTTAATATTTGTACACTATTAGACAATAAACTGGAAAATGAAATAAAGCACATGTTTATAGTAACATCAAAATTGTAAGATGCTTAAAATACATGGATCAAGTATTTGTAAGAATCTACATGAAAAACAACAAAAGAATTTGAGTAACTGAAGATACAAATAAATGAAGAAATACATTTTGAAGATGCAGTTCTTCCTGTATTGAATGCAATCCTCATCAACACTTAATAAGAATTTGTTGGGTGGTTGATTTGTTTTGGTTTTAACTTTGATGGCAATTACCAAAGAGCTTCCTAAAATTCATGGGCAAATATGATAGAAAATATACACAACATATGATATTGAACTAACAAATCAATGTAAAGAAAACAATGAATTTTAACCTCCAATTTATGCATTTCACAAAAAAGGTGATATGAGGTAAATTATAATTACTGTAGAATTTAAATTTATAAACCTTCTACTATACAACATACCAGAGTATCTTTATGAATTTAGGGTAGGAAAGTACTTACTAGAACCAATGCAAGAAAATAAACAAATTGAAAAGAAAAGATGAAATTTACCTTATCAAAATAAAAATATTTTATTAAAATTGTAAAAATGGTGCAATACATATATTTGACAGAGAGCTTATCCTTAAATCATATTTATAAAACATGGTCAAAAAATTGCAAGAGACATTTCACAAAACAAGCTATAACAATGGGAAGATCATGCAAAATATGTTCAACATCATGACTAGTCAAGAAAATTCAAATTAAAATCACGGTACATTATGCTTTCACATCTAAAACAAAGACTGTGTATTCAAAACACTGATATTTGCAAAGGCTGCTATAGGTGTGGAGTATCTTAAGGTCTCAGAAATTACTTACTGAGTAAGTAATTACATACAACTACTTTGGAAACATTGTTGACCTTTGGGGAGTGGGCTGGTGATGGGGACCTTTTTGGTCTGTCTCTGTCTTAACAACTACAAAAGTAACATATGGACCATCAATTGCTGTTTATTTATGTAAATGATGGAATATTATTTAACTATAGAAAGACAGGTGACTGTGTAGGCAATAACATGGAAGAACCTCAAAAACATTATGGTGCAGGAAAGAAGTCAGTTGCAAGGGTCTAATCTCTTATTTGCTTGAGGTTGAAATGAAGCTGAAACTTACTTATGATGATAGATATTAGAATAGTGGCTGCCCTTAGGAGGGGAACTGATTGAAAAAAAAAATACATAGTCACTTGCAGGAGTGAGGAAAATGTTCTGTGTATGGGTTGTTGTGCTGATTACTGGGTTATACAACAGTCCAAATTATTTGCATTACACAGTTAAGATCTCTACCATTTGTTGTATAAATTTTACCTTAGTTGAAAAATAGACAATGTAATAGAAATATTCATTTTACTACTAATGGTAACCAACTGGACATAATTCAAATTTTTGTCATTCCTTCAGGAAATAATAAATGGGATGGGAAAAAATATGAAGATTGTGGGGTTCTGGGGACATTTCGTAAACTGAGTGGTATACACAGGGGTGCGGTCTCTTTATGTAATTTTGCTGAGATGTGTACTGCAATAATGTGTACATTTTTATTTAGGATCCTTATGTTTCAAATAAGCTTAGTTAAAAAATAAGAACAGAACTGTATTTTCTCTAATTTCAACCACAATAGCAAGTTAGTAATCATGCAAATTGATTGAAAATATATGACTTATCAAAGAGCTGAATATATTGCTTGAATATTTTAAAATATATTCATGTAAAACCACTTCAATATACATATGTGGAGTAATCATAAATTACCTCAATAGATGCCTAAAAGTAATTCAATAGTCAACAATTCAAAAGTCAACATCTGTTCTCAATAAATATTTATCCTTAGCAAAATGGAAATATGTTGGAAAAATTTAAATCTATTTAATCTCAAATTTATGAAAAGTGTACTTATTAATACAGATATCAATTTAATAAAATTTAATAATGATCTCATTAAAGATGTCTGTTTTCTCTCTAGGATGATGAACTTGAAATTTTAGTCAAGAAAATAAAACAAAAAAATTAAGAGATGCAAAGATGTGAAGAAAGAATCTACATCACATACAGGAAATATAATCTACAGTAGACAATTAGTGAAATTTATAATTATTGGAACGAATTAAAGAATCTGGTAGTATGGTTATATAGAAAATCTCCATTTAAAAAGTAGAAAAAAGAAAATCTATTATTAAAAATGTGTAACATTCAAAACAGCAAATAGCCTGTACAGTGATATAATGAAATATAAACAAGATTTTCTAATAGGACCATCAATTTGTTGAGGAAAATAAAAGGAGACCTCAGTAAGTGAAGCAGTACGCAATAGGAATGCATAGGAAGGGTCATTGACATAAAGATGTCAAGCAGTCCACAAATCCAGTGCCATTCCTATTAAAACCCTAATAGCATCTATCCATGCAAATTGAAAAGCTGATCTGTGCCTTCCTAAGATAAATTAAAGTCTTAGGAATTGACAAGACAATTTTGAAAGAGAAGAATAAGATGCAATCAGACATTTTAAACCTGTGGCAATTCAAATAGTCTGTCACTTGGTACAAGTGAAAACATGTAGATAACTGAATCCAGACATCAGAACGTGGCAGTGGCAGAGATATTTTATCAGTAGGCTAAGTTCATACCTTTAAATAGGTTGAGTCCTGTAGATGATGTTCTATTCAGAAAAATAATGCAGTGAGGATTTTGCTTGATGCAGATGTGGTTGTTACTCTGCCCAGGTTCCCCGTGGTCTTTACAGTTTATCAAGGTTGCACATCCCTCCTAAACACCCTGTGTAATTTTGCTTCTCATAGCCACTCTGTGCCTCTTCTTGCATGGGCCTGTTTGGGCCTCCTGAAGTTTGAAGTAACTTTGCTTTTTTTCATCTCCTCTCCCATCACCAGACTCAATTCTGGCTGCATCCCCTGTCAGAAAAATGAAGAAGGCAAAAACCAGGTGCACCACTTGAAGTTTTATCTGTTGGAAGGATTTTCCTTCACTACTGTGCTCCTGGGATGCGCTAGATTAAAACAAAACCCTTTGAGGTGGTGCCTATACATCCTACAGAACCCTCTGTAAATCAGACCTATGTTCTCTCTTCCTCTGTGAACTGATTTTAGGGGACACTTCATGAGACCATAGCGGCAGCAAAGAGAAAGGTAGGAAGCCATTGTGGAGGTGATGGGAATTTGTGCTATTTCTTCATGTAACTGGATGGAGCCGTGGGCGGAGGCAGTTACCATGGCGGATGAATGAGGCTTAGACAGATGTGTGGTAACCAGAAGAACAGTTTCATAGAAGACTGGAGTTCATATTTGAATAAATCTTAGGCAAATATTAACATAAAAAATCACTAATTACCAAAGCTCTTCTCCATTCTCACTTACTTTCTCATAGCAAATTGTGTTCTTTACCTAAATTTTGTTTTACCATATGTAGATAGTGTCCTTTTAAATATGTTTAAAGACACTAATTGGCTATTTATTTGCTTTACTATAGCTTCATTCATTCTTTTTTATGTGTGAGAATTTTTTTTTGTTTCAAGCTAATTAATGTTTAATTTATAAAAAGGGAACAAACTCCATGTTTTTTTGTTTGTTTGTTTAAAGATTTATTTACTCGAAAGTCAGAGTTACACAGAGAAAGAGAGGCAGGCAGAGAGAGAGAGAGAGGTCTTCCATCCACTGGTTCACTCCCCAGATGGCTGCATTGGTCAGATGCTGTGCCAATCCAAAGCCAGGAGTTGGGAGCTTCTTCCAGGTCTCCCACGTGGGTGCAGGGGCCCAAGGGCTTGGGCCATCCTTTACCGCTTTCCCAGGCCACAACAGAGAGTGGATCGGTAGTGGAGCAGGCAGTATTTGAACCGGCGCCCATATGGGATGCCGGCACTGCAGGCGGCGGATTTACCCTCTACGCCACAGCGCCATCCCCTCTTGTATGTAGCTTTATGAGCATATGATGGCCGGCGCCATGGCTCACTAGGCTAATCCTCCACCTTGCGGCGCCAGCACACCGGGTTCTAGTCCCGATCAGGGTGCCAGATTCTGTCCCGGTTGCCCCTCTTCCAGGCCAGCTCTCTGCTGTGGCCAGGGAGTGCAGTGGAGGATGGCCCAGGTCCTTGGGCCCTGCACCCCATGGGAGACCAGGTCCTGCCTTCGGATAGGCGTGGTGCGCCACCGCGGCGTCCATTGGAGGGTGAACCAACGGCAAAGGAAGACCTTTCTCTTTGTCTCTCTCTCTCACTGTCCACTCTGCCTGTAAAAAAAAAAAAAAAAAAAAAAAAAAAAAAAAGCGTATGATAAGGACCGGTGCTGTGGCACAGTGAATTAATGCCTTGGCCTGAAGCCCCGGCATCCCATAGCGTTGCCGGTTCGAGACTCGACTTCCCCAATTCCACCCAGCTCTCTGCTAATACACCTGGGAAAGCAGAAGGAGATGGCTCAAGTCCTTTATCCCCTGAACTCTCGTGGGAGACCCAGCAAAAGCTCCTGTCTCTGGGCTTCAGATCAGCACAGCTCCGGCCATTGTGGCCAACTGGGGAGTGAACCATCCAATGGAAGACTTCTCTCCCACCCTCTCCTCTCTCTGTGTAACTCTGACTTTCAAATAAATAAATAAATCTTTAAAAAAAAAGAGAGCATATGATAATTCCCATTCACCCCTCCTTCCTTCAGTCACTCTCACCATTTCTTATTTGTTTTTTTTTTTTTATGTTGACATTGCTCTTGAGCTGTATATCTTGATCCATTTTTGAATGACAGTTTTCCACAAATACATACTTTTGTAGTTCTATTTTGAAAAATATATAAATTAAATAGTATTTTAAGAAAATAGTTAATCATGTACATATGATTTATATTTCCATTTTTAGAAAAAATTACTCTGAAATTACATTTTACATATATTAATTAGAAAATATTTTTATTATGCAAGTATAATCTTGAGTTATTAAGGGTATGAATTTTTTAAAATATATTACAAAACACCTTGGAAAATATATAACTTATTTGATGGCAATAGGGAAACAAGTGGCATTCTTAATTTTTATATTTGTTTCTCCCAAAACACTTTTATATCAGATCACTGTTTCTTAGTCTACCTCCTGCAGAAATTTCCTCCCACCTCCAGGCCCCAATCATTCATTCTTTCATTCCTTTCCTTGATCAAATCAATTTTAATGTTGGACTCTGAACCATGTGGTTTCTCTGTTTCTACTTAATAAACCCCATCCTTAATGAACCTCTTAAAAGTTGCAGAATTTTATCAACTGATATTCTGTCACTAGAATGAACTATTAAGTCCAAAAGGGGTCAGAAGGTTTTCTTTTTTTGCTCCTATTCTCAAATTAATCTTCATCCGTATTTAAATAGCCCAATAGACTAATTTTTAACCTGGTCACTATTAATATATTTCCATAGATTGCATCTCACAGAAAAACACTACCACTGGACATTACTAAATTATTTTTATGAAATTCCATGATCAGATAAATGCACTTACTTCCACTAACTTAATATTGCAATATATTGGAAAGTGCCTATGTTCACATAACATTTCCAAAATTCAAAGACAAGAGAAACTTTCTAAGTCATTCCATTACAAGCAGTCTTCAATCCTTTCTGTTCTGTTGCCTCCCAAAATTTTTGTAAACACTATACTCCCTTACCTAAAATTCACAAATAAAATGTTTCAGCTTCAGCTTAATTAGTTGTCCCATTGTAACATCCAACACTTTAACAGTTGGAAATTTTGTGTATCTTTGTCATTTGAACTTGCATTTCTGTTCTACTTTCCACACAGAATTTTAGCTCAGTATATTGTATCACGCATAAGATTATGTTATATTGATACATAATCAATACATTAACTCAGCTTCTCAGAAAACTGAACTGGTTCCTGGAGAGCAGATTCACTGTGCGCTGGCTGCCATTTCATCTCATTGCAACTTGAACTACAAATTCTACTACTTACAAGAGTCTGATGGATGGAGCATTGAAGCAACAAGCTAAGGCTAAATGGAGCAACTTTACTATTCACAGGTAGACGGAAGGTACAGTAGAAGCCTTGGATTCACAGTGAACCAGCTGCCCAACTTGCATATGGGTTGCCAGTGTTGCAAGCAGTGGCTTTACTCACTATGCCACAACACTAGTCTGTACAATTGTTGTTGCAAAATCCAAGAAAGAAAGGAAGGTTGGACCCACATGTCTTACTCTTCCAAACTAAATACATTACTCCCTGAAGGTATAATACAGACGCTAGTCACCTTTATGCCTATTACAAGAACACAGTTATTTTCCTTTATTCCATCAACAGACCTTTATTAAGACATATTAAGACATGGGTAAATAAGGTATTGATCTTACATTCCAAATCAATAAAAGCATTTAATCAGCGGTTGCCACAATAATGCTGATACTAAAAATAACCTCAAAATATCAAATAATCACCATAGCACTCATTTTTCCCCTCACTCTTCAGTGTGGGAGCATGAAGTTTAGCTGATTTTGACTGTACTCAGTAGCACTCAGCTCTTAACTGCTTGTCTGCTCCATGTGCCTGGTTCAGAAGCCTGGTAGAGTAGGCAGCATCTCCCACAGTGTGTCTGCCCATGGTGACTGCAGAGCAGACACAACCACACAAACACCGTTCAAGTCTCTGCTTGTGTCAGAGCTTACTGATGTTCAATGGGAAAAATCAAGTTATATGCCAAGGAAGGAAGGGCTGGGATGTACCCACATTCTATTATGAGATGCTGTGAGAACAGAGATTTTCTGCACTGGAGGAATGGATAAAGATGACAAATTCAATCCACCACAGTCTGTATTTATCCATTGTATGAAAAGATATGTAGAAGATATGAAAAAACGAACATTTTCCCAAGTAAAGCATTTTTTAAAGGAGGTGACGGTATTGCTGACTTTTTAGGTTAGCTATTTTCTAGGCATTGCAGGCAGAGGAGTACATTGTGGAAACAGAAGCTGCTGTTTGCGAGATACTTGGACAGATGCTTCATGTCATGGGATGGACAGTGCAGTATCAATGGGAAAGGATGGAGCCAGAGATGCACCTAATCCTGAATTTGTAAACAACAGACAATAAGGTTTATTTCAGTTTTCTTTTAAGTTAACGAGAATGTTTAATGAGAATGATCCCATTAGCCTGTGCTTTTATATAGCAATTAAAGAAATAGAATTATCATTGATTTATATATGAAGTAGAGATAGAGATCTCATATCTACTGTTAAACCCTCCAAATTCCCATAATAGCTAAAGTTAGGAGCTGGGAACTCAATTAAGATCCCCTACGTGGATATCAGGAAACCAGTTACCTGAGACATCATCTCTGCCTCCCCAGGATCTGCATCAGCAGAAACCTGGAATCAGGAGTCAGAGTCAGGAATACAACCCAGGCATTCTCATATGGGATGCAAGTATTCCAACTGTTGTCTTAACCACTAGTCCAAATGTCTTCTCCCTAAAAAAATGTTTAGAATAAAGAAATAAATTAATAGATAGTCCCTTCCATCCTTGTCTCCCCCTCCTCCCTTCCTTCCTCCCTTTATTTTTTTTCTATCAGATCAGATCCTATCAGGCAGATCCTCTCAAAAGACTACAATATACTCTACACAGATAAGTAAATGGAGTAGATGGACAAATTAGTTATATAGAGAAATTTAAGAAAAATTTTTATAACAATAATAATGAAAAGAAGGAAGGAAGGAAGGGAGGAAGGGAGGAAGGAAGGAAGGCAGGAAGGAAGGAAGGAAGGAAGGAAAAAAGGAAGGAAGGGAGGAAAGAAGAAAATAGTAAATACTTGCAAAGGCAACAGCAGTGGCAATGGTTCACCCAGTCTTATTGCCTCTGACTGAGTCCCAGTGAGCTCTTTGCTTTTAGTGCTACCACAGGCTGGACTAGCATGCACACATCCACTCCCAGGGTCAGCATGGCTTGCCGGCTGGACACTCCTCTCCTCCCACGTCTGTTCAGAAGCTGACAGCCAGGCTTGTAAAAATGGAATAGCAAAGATCACTGGCTTCAGCTCAGTCCTCTACTGCCACCTGTGTGCTGGAAGCAGCCAAAGCAAGGCACTGGAAAGTGCATGAAGCTGTAGGGTGCAAGGTGTGGGGCAGACCTTGAGGAATCTGGGAGAGGAAAGGAGCCTGAGACCAGAGCCTGGGAGCAAGGCTCATCATCTGTGTCCTGCAGAACTTTCCTCTATGAATGACCTTAGAGCCCCTTTCACAGAGTGGGAGAGAAGGAGAAACACAAAAGGCAACCCGCTAGCAGCCCTGGGTGGGTCTTGGATGACTTCAGACTGAGATTCCTTGAAATTTGAGATTACTCAGCTGGCCCAATCAGAAAAAATATGCATTCCAGAAGTGAATGCATGGGCTCTTCTTACCTCATTGACTCTCCATGTATTTCTGGGTACAGGCAGCATGGACAAGCATCCCTGTTAACAGAAAAAGAAACCAAGTCACAAGAGAACCAAGTCAAATATGTGATCCAAGTAAATCAACTCTGCTGGATCTGATCACTGTAGGATAAGCCAACGATATTTAAGAAAATTTTGGTTCCTCAATTGTATTTATAACTACTTTGAATTTATTGGCTTAATTCAACCTTAAAGCAAGCATTCATAAATTATAGTAACTATGTCTGTAAGTAGTCTTTCAGGAAAGTTCTGATTTCAATTTTGTATCTTGTGACCATGCCATACCAGATAATATGTTTTGATGTGGAGATCAGAGGAACATATTGATTTTGTTAAAGTAACACTTTTTTTTTTTTTTTTAAGAACATGAGATCCTTGTGCAATGCAGAGGTCAGGGTCTTGGTGGAGCATTAGCCTCTTCACATAATCCCAGAGCAGAGCAATTGCCCTGTGCTCCTATAGTTTCAGGTGACTCAGGAAGACACCTGAGTCACAAACAGCTCATGGGCAGCCTACCAGTTCTCAGCTCATAGTAAGTAGAAAGGTAGTGATCCATACCCCAGTGATGAGAACAGACTCAGATTATATCCACAGTATGTTCTTCAGAGTGCTTTTTCTGCTTGTTTCTAAGGACTGGCTAACATCACATCAGAGGAGGATGAGGAAAAGAGAGTGCAATAGAGCAAAATGGGCTGGTGAGCCTAGGGCGCCCATTACAACAGGGAAATGTGGTTTGTTTATTTACTTTAGTTTTAAAATCATTTACTCATTTGTTTGAGAAAGAGAAAAAGGAGAGAGTGAGAGAGAATTCCTATCCACTAGTTCAAGCCCCAAGTCCCTGAATACAACCCAGGTCTCTCTTGTGGGTTGCAGAAACTCAATCATGTGTGTCTTCTTCACTACCATCCAGGGTCTCCATTAGCAGGAAGCTGGAGCCCACAGCGAAGGACAGGATTGAATGTAGATACTCTGAGGTTATAAGGAGGATAAGGCATATTTAGTCTGGTGTATACCGCTAGTCAAAAACCCACCCTGTTAGGTGGCAATTTGATGTGTGGTGGGGAGTAGAGAACCTGCTGCATCCTGAAGTGTGGAGGCCATCTGTTTGTGTTTTAGTCATGTACAATTATGCCTAAATTAATTTAATAGAAATCAGATCCACAAAGCACAGTTTTTTAAAAATATTATTTGTTTAATGATAGTAGTTGAGAATGTGTGTTATCAGTCAGCCTGGACTAAAGGTTTTCAGTTTATGTGACCTATGAGACTCAGTTTCCATATCTTGAAATGAAGCTAACATTAGTTAAGTAACAGGGTTGTTGCTGTGAGAACTCATCTGTCTCTTGCAATGTCTTCCTAGTTCAAAATAAATAATCCATCAACTTTTTAATGTGTATGAAAATTTTTGTATAAATAACAAAAGCAATTGAGGAAATCCAGGAACTATTCACTCTGTATAATGAAAGCAGTTAAGGCCATAGTGAAATGAACACTATGAGAAACAGTGACTTGATCAGCCCTTGTCCTGATTGTTGATGTACAATGTAATACTTTATCCACTTTAGTATTTTTTTTTGTTCTAGTGCTATTGGTTGAACTCTGTAATTAACACACAATTATTCTTAGGTGTTTAAATTTTAACTGAAAAGTGATCCGTGTTAAATATAAGAGTGGGAATAAGAGAGGGAGGAGATGTACAATTTGGGACATGCTCAATCGGGCTTGCCACAAATGTGGAGTTAGAAACGTGCCAGGGGATTCCAATGCAATCCCATCAAGGTGGCATGTACCAATGCCATCTCACTAGTCAAAGTGATCAATTTCAGTTCACAATTGATCACACTGATAGGTCTAAGAGTCAAAGGGATCACACAAACAAGACTAGTGTCTGCTAATACTAACTGATAGAATCAAAAAGGGAGAGAACAATCCAACATGGGAAGCAGGATACACAGCAGACTCATAGAATGGCAGATGTCCTAAATAGCACTCTGGCCTCAGAATCAGCCCTTAAGGCATTCGGATCCAGCTGAAGAGCCCATGAGGGTATTTCAGGCATGGAAAGCCAAGACAGTATGGAAAAAAAAAAAAAAAGAAGACCTAAATGAAAGACCTCTGCGAGTGAGATCCCAGTGGAAAGAATGGGGCCATCAAAGAAGGAAGTACCTTTCTCTGAAGGGAGGAGAGAACTTCCACTTTGACTATGACCTTGTCTAAATAAGATCGAAGATGGCAAACCCAAAAGGCTTCTATAGCTTTGGCAATTCATGACTAGAGCCTAGGGAGATTACTGATGACATAAACAAGAGTGTCAAATTGTTAAGTCAACAGGAGTCACTGTGTACTTACTTCTCATGTGGGATCTGTGCTTAATGTGTTGTCCAATGTGAAGTAATGCTATAACTAGTACTGAAACAGTATTTTACACTTTATGTTCTGTGTGGGTTCAAACTGATGAAATCTTTACTTAATATATACTGAATCGATCTTCTGTATATAAAGAGAATTGAAAATGAATTTTGATGTGAATGGAATAGGAGAGGGAGCAGGGATGGGAGAGGTGTGAATGGGAGGGAAATTATGGGGGGGGGAAGCCATTGTAATCCATAAACTGTACTTTAGAAATTTATATTTACTAAATAAAAGTTAAAAAAATTTAAAAAAGAGCAAAGGATCTTAAATAGAAAAAAAAAAAGAAACTGAAGTTTACTTTCAAAAAGTGATGTATTCTCTCAGTGATAAAAGACAGCCTGAAAATAATTATGTGGATATAATTTAGCAAATCACTCTTATGAAATTATTTAATGTTAATTAAATATAAGGATAAATTGGATATAAAGTAAATTGGAGTTGATTCACTCTGTTATATTTTGTCTTCCATAGATGGGTCTCAAATACTCTTTCCTGTCACTTCCATTCAGTGAAATTTTACCATCCATTGAGGAAAGAAAACATGGTGAAATGAAAATATTTCTCCCCTTGGGCTAGGCATAATATTTCCAATTACTATATCTAAAGAAAAGGGAGTCTGTATGATGAAGCATGCCAGTTACAGGAGAAATTTTAAAGAACTGTTGTATGATTTTCTACTCTCTCTGTCTCTCTCTGCTCTTTCCAGGTTATATAAGTAGGTAGTGCCAGATTCTGCACATACAAGATGGTGGCCTTTCCTGACTGGTAGAGAAGGATTAGATTTATCCCCCTGACCATTAAATATTTATCATTCCAGGTCAATTGGCCTCTAATTTGCACTTTAGTCAGTCACTGCACATTTAAATTAAAAATTAAGATAAGTGATTCTCCAAGTTTAGTTAAGCCCCAGTATGTTAAAATTCAATGAACATGTAGAAATTTATGACAACACACACTTTTTTTGACTGTTCATATAAACACTTGGCTTTATATGGAGAGTGCTACATTAGAATGGATTGAAAGAATCCAAATGCAAATGTTTGGAGCACCTGCCTAAGACTGTGTCACAAGCTGCCCTGAAATCTTAGGGCTACATTATAAATGGGCATATATTTTTAATCATTAGAAAAATAAGGAGGTGAAAAAGATCTTAAATGCCTAGGAAAATACAGCTGTTTGGGACACATATATATTGGCTGGTGTTACTCAGGTAAATGAAGAATGGATGGATATTTCCACATGAAGAAACAACTCAAGAGTTAAAGAACTCAAGCCAAGTTCTAACTCATGCCTCACCTCCAATGCACTCTCCATGATACTGATTAAAGGACCAAAAATACCTTGGTATGTTCAGAGAATGTTCTATTATTATAGGATATATCTCACTTCAAGTTTCTTTGCATCAAGCATCAATTGTCTCTCTTTTTTGAAGTTTATTTTATTTATTTGAAAGGTAGAGTCACACAGAGAGAGGCAGAGAAGGAGATCTTCCATCCACTAGTTCACTCCCAATTGGCCTCAACAACCTGAGCTGGTCAAATCAAAACCAGGAGCCTGGGGGCCAGCGCTGTGACTCAGCGGGTTAATGCCCTGGCCTGAAGCACCAGCATCCCATATGGGTGCTGGTTAGAGACCTGACTGCTCCACTTCTGATCCAGCTCTCTGCTAAGGCCTGGAACAGCAATAGAGGATGGCCTTTGGGCCCTTGGACCTGCGTGGGAGACTCGCAAGAAACTCCTGGCTTCTGGCTTGGGATCAGCGCAGCTCTGGCCCTTGAGGCCATTTTGGGAGTAAATCATCAGATGGAAGACCTCTCTCTCTATGCCTCTCCTCTCTCTATGTAGCTCTGACTTTCAAATAAATAAATAAAGTGTAAAAAACATAAAATAAAACAGGGGCCTGGAGCCCCATCTGTATCTCCACATGGGTGGCTGGGAAATGGCACATGGGCCATTTTCTGCTGCTTTCCCTGATGCAGTAGAAGTGAAGTGGATTGGAAGTGAAGCAACCAGGACTGGAACCTATGCTCTGACATGGGATGCTGGCTTTGCAACTGGAGGCTTAACCTGCTGCAGCACAAGTCAGGCCTCTGCATCAAGCGCATTTATTTAATAGTTTATCCTGCTTTCATTTAACTGAGAACTGAAAGAATTAAAAGACTTGGACCTGCAATCTTCTCCATTCTGTGTTTTTATTATCATAATTATTATACTTTTCATTTGGAAACAATTATAGATTCACATGCAGTTGTCAGAAACAATACAAAGAGATTGCATACTCCTTTTAAGCAGCTTGGCATTGGTAACAACTTGTAAAATACTGTCAAATGTCATTATTAAGATATTGGCACTGATGCAATCACAATTTAGAAACATCCCACCTCAGAAAGCTCACTACTGTGGGCTACTTTCTCCCTACCCATGATCTTTTAACTACAAGGGAACCCCTAATCTGTCTTCCTTTTCTATGATTTCATAATTTCAAGAATGTTAGGGACTCCTTTGGTATTGCATACTTGGGGATTGACTTATTTTTAGTCAACATAATTCCCTGGAGATTTAGTCAAGATGTTCAGTATACATAGAGTTAGTTCCTTTTTAATTCTGAGCGTTATTTCATGGGACGAGTATGGTGCAGTTTGTTTAACCATTCACCCATTGAAGAACATCTGGATTGTTTCATGTTTCTGGCTATTATGAGTAAAGCTGCTATGAGCTTTCATTTTTATCTGAACATAAAACTGAAGTTTCCATCCTCCTAACAAGGTCTTTCACAGAGCGAATTTTTTTTTAATTTTGATGAGGCCCAATTTATCGATTTTATGATCACTATTTTTTCCTGTCAAATCTAAACATGTTTCTAGTCATCAATTCTTAAGATTCTCTCCAAGTTTTTCCTAAGAGTTTTATAGTTTCTGATTTTACATTTGAGTTGTGATCAAATCTGAGTTCTTTTTTGTTCAGGTGGTACATGAATTATAATGGTTTCACTTAACCATTTGCAGTCTTAAAATGGTATGAAGGAGATGATCATTCAGTAGAAACTGGCAAATTTTGAATTTTCATCTTTTCTCTTCTGGTAGTCGATGTGTGGCTTGATCCTCTTTCAAAACCATGGCCAATAGCAGAATTGACCCCAGTGTGTTATGTTCCTGATCTAAGCTGTTGGGTTGATTAGGATATTAAGTGTGTTTTCACATAGTACAACACATTAAAGACAGAGATCCTACATGGGGAGTAAGTGCACATTGACCCCTGTTGTTGATTTAATAATTGACACTCTAGTTTATGGAGTCAGTAAACACTTGAGGCTCTTGTCATGAGTTGCCAAGGCTATGGAAGCCTTTTGGGTTTGCCGACTTCGATCTTATTTAGACAAGGTCATAGTCAAAGTGGAAGTTCTCTCCTCCCTTCAGAGAAAGGTACCTCCTTTGATGAACTGTTCTTTCCACTGGGATCTTACTTCACAGAGATCTTTCATTTAGGTTTTTTTTCCCCACAGTGTCTTGGCTTTCCATGCCTAAAATACTCTCATGGGCTTTTCAGCCAGATCCAAATGTCTTAAGGGCTGGTTCTGAGGCCAGAGTGCTGTTTAGGACATCTGCCATTCTATGAGTCTGCTGTGCATCCCGCTTCCCATGTTGGCTCATTCTCTCCCCTTTTTATTCTATCAGTATTAGCAGACACCAGTCTAGTCTTGTTTGTGTGATCCCTTTGTCTCTTAATCCTATCATTATGATCAATTATGAACTGAAACTGATCACTGTGACTAGTGAGATGGTATTGGTACATGCCAACTTGATGGAATTGAATTGGAATCCCCTGGCATGTTTTTAACTCTGCCGTTTGGGGAAAGTCCGATTGAGCATGTGAAGAACTCTACATCTCCTCCCTCTCTTATTCCTACAGCAACAGGAGCCACTGTGTACTTACTCCCAACGTAAGATCTCTGTCCTTAATGTGTTGTGCTATGTGAATAAGTGGAATAACTAGTACTCAAACAGTACTTTACACTTTGTGTTTCTGTGTGGGTGCAAACTGTTGAAATCTTTACTTAGTTTATACTAAATTTATCTTCTGTATATAAAGATAATTGAAAATGAATCTTGATGTGAATGGGATGGGAGAGGGAGCGGGAGATGAGGGTTGTGGGTGGGAGGGAGGTTATGGGTGGGGGGAATCCATTGTATCTGCTGTCTGCTGACAGAATCCCCAAATACCTGCAACAGCCAAGTTGAAGTCAGTAACATGATACTCAGTCCAGTTATCCAACATGAGTAGCAAAGACCCAGTTACTTGAGTCATTACCTGCTTCCTCATAGGGTGTATATTAAGAAGAATCTGGAGTACAAAGTGGAGATGAGTTTCTAACCCAGGCCCTCTTACATGGGATGTGCTGTCCTGAGCAGTGACTTAACTCTTGTGCCACCTGCTTGCTTTACAAAAAATAGATTTTTTTCATGAAAATTTTGAATGATACTTTAGTATTTGAAAAGCTTGTATTTTGAAAAAATGTATTTGAAAAAAATTGCACCAAATTAAACTTATTTATTTATTACATTTCCATGAGTTCTTTGAAGTATTCTCCCATACTGAAATGTGATTGGTTGCTTTAATCTAGGGGCAAAACAAGCTCACCATCATTTAAGTGGTTGAGGATTGAGAAATAACATATCTGGATCAACATCATTTATTCAAAGAGTCATAAACAACTTTGTTATGTTGTTCCTCTAATCATTTGGTCTCAGGCCAGATTTCTCAGGTTTTGTTTTGTTTTATTTTTGTCTCTTCTACCTTTTTGAATGCCCCTTTTGTTGCCACTTTCATTGTTTTGAGGGTGTATTATTGTTAGCAAGATGAGGAGGTTGAGGTGAATCTGTTTCATCATGTGTAGAGCAGAATTCATCCTGTGCTTTCTGAATAGAGATGAAAATGATTCCCTATTGATTCTGACCTCTGTAGAATATATTTACCATCCCCCAAAGGTGAAGTGCTTATGAGAAAGAACAGTGAGTCACAACCCTTCTCAATTCATGCCAAAGGTTGATATATTTGTAGCTTGTTATATATTTCCCTCCAAAATTTAGAAGGTCTGTATTCATTTCTTTTTGCTTGTGATGAAGTGAGTCCACAGATTTATAGAAATATGGTTACCACTGAGTGGCACCACCAACACAAGTCTGTTTTTCTCTGATGCTCTAATGCCATTTTGAGTTAAAAAATGACTGTAGGGGCCAGCGCTGTGGCACAGCGAGTTAAAGCCCTGGCCTGAAGTGCCAGCATCCCATATGGTTGCCGGTTCTAATCCTGGCTGCTCCAGTTCCAATCCAGCTCTCTGCTATGGCCTAGGAAAGCAGTAGAAGATGGTCCAAGTGCTTGGGCCCCTGCACCCACGCAGTAGACCCAGAAGAAGCTCCTGGCTCCGGGCTTCAGATCAGCGAAGCTCCAGCCATTGTGGCCATCTGGGGAGTCAATCAGCGGATGGGAGACCTCTCTGTCTCTCTCTCTCTCTCTCTCTCTCTCTACCTCTCTCTGTAACTCTTTATAATAAATGAAATAAAACTTTCAAAAGTAAAAGATGACTGTAGAATCATCTCTGCCCCTACGCCCACAGCTCTAGACCAGCCAAGTAGTCCCTTTTCCTTTCATTGTACCTTCAGGCTTAGCTTAGCAGTTATCTTCCCCGTGAAAACTGGAAAATAAAGCCATCTCAGACTGGGAAAGTGTATGCACTCAGTAGCCCCATGATTTTCTCACTACTGAGCCGTGTGTCTGTTCCATCCTCCTTTGTTACCTCTGAGATCTCAGTCTTTCATGAAGTGATTGGCCCTTTCACTAGCTTTTTCTGTCACTAGGCTATATAAATTTTGGTAGATTTTTCCCTTGCTATGTTGTTGCACTAAAGCTGCCACTGAGTGGATGTGGTTAGGGGTTAACCAAAGAATGTATTAGATGGAGTTTGTAAGAATTTCAAAAGTGCCCAAGGCCACAGCTGTCATCCTTGCTCATCCTGAGCGTAATTGAAACTCCTTTGCTATTTCCTCCAAACTCAGCGTTTCATTTCCACCTTCAAAGTCATACATAAAATCAACATTCCCCAGGTTGGCTAAGGAAGATGACAACAAAGCTGCATGAATTTCATGATATAATCATAGGTAGCTGCAGTTGGAAAATGTGAAGAAGTTGTCTAGAGCCTTAGTTTGCAGAACTTACATAATGTACTTCTAATTCTTCTCTCCAACACACATTTAATGCAAGATGATTTCTTCTAATACTCTTCACTCTGCAAATCTCTCAATGTCATAAGAATATCAATGATAAGGTTTGGTTCTCATAATTCTTCCCTCATGAGAGAAATGTTTACACAAATATCCTTTGATCCTTGTGGCTGGCAGCATTGCTAGAACTATGTGTACCTTCTTACACTCAGGTTATGTAACTCAGCAACCCGAGAACACCTTCCCCAGAAAAACCTGATGAGAGTTAGTCTTCTGTTGCTTCTGTAGACAAAGAGTATTTGAAATTGTTCCCTGGAAGTAGAGCACCATGTGGAAGTCTTATTGCTCATTCTGAGTCTTGATTCCATGCCTATCTTTATCACACAAACATTTTGTTTATCATATGCTACTTTTGATAACATGCTGTTGGCACAATTCTTTAAAAAAGGTATTTTACAGTATCTTAGAAGTAAACTTTTTTCCCCGGTAGAACATAGGGTTACTTCTTTCAGTGATGTACAACATTTGGCACTCATCAACAGCATGATAAAACCCATTAAAATTTTATAAAATAATTATCCTAATCACAGGGAATGAGAGTGTAATAAATGTCACAAATTCTTTCAGTTTCTATGTGTGATGATAAATTTTCTTATATATTGATTTTAAGTAAGACAATTGAAAATTCTGCCAATGAATGAGTTAGAGAACACTTCATAAGGGAAATGTATCAGTGTTCATCAGCCCTCACCAGCCTACATACAGCAAGGTTTTATTATAATCTGTGCCTTTGTTATCAGGGAGGTTGAGAGGCAAATGACACATGACTATGCATGTGTGTGTATGTGTGTGCGTGTGTGCACATGGGCATGACTAAGATTAACTAAGATGCTCCTTGAGTTACAAAGGGATGGCATCCCAATAAATCCATGATAAACTGACGATATTCAAGCCATGCCCTGAAAAAGTGCTTTGCATGCAGATGTACATACTATCAGGCCCAGTCTCCTAGCCTCATTCTTTTAGCTTACAGTGTTCTTGTCCTGCCTACTGAAAGCAAACCAATAATTTACTAAAACTAACTCAATTAATTGAGGGAGTAGTGAAGTTATTCCTAGACAGACCTGTGAGATCATTTGCTTCTCCAATAGATAACATCATGATGGTCAATATTCTCTTTCTAGGAATATCCTTTGGAGGATTCCAGTTCTGGAGCAGAAAATAGCTAGCAGCCTCACTTAGCTCCCATACTGACAGAAGGCCACTTTGGTATCATAAAAATTCTCATCATCATTAACCAATCAAAGAAATGCCAAGAGCACCACCAACTAACCAGAAACCTGGACACGTGCTAAACGTGCACCTCTCATGCCAACTTCAGCCCATAAGAGCCTTCATCACTAGCCCCTTTAGGAGCCTGGGAATTAAGCAATAGTTGCCTGGCCCCTTGGTCTCCTTGCAATATTAGCTTCCTTTCTTCCTCCACCTTGATGTCAGTGATTGGCTTTCTGCCTATCAGGTGAGCAGACTCTGTTTGTGGTTCTATAGAAACTCCTCTAACACATTTTGGGATTGTTCTAAATCAATACCATAAGAGGATAATGCATTTAATACACTTAATCCACCAAATCCCATTGCTCAGAAACCTAAAGACATTATACAGTATAGGGTGTTTTCCCTCCATTCACACTTGTTGCTGCTGACTAGCATAGTGAGAGACAATTGGACTACACAGTAAAAGTCTGAAAAAGATCAGAATGAAAAGTAAGGCTTATACTGAATTTGTCTGGTTTTGCAGCATCATAAAATCAAAACATCATGAGCTGAGCTGTCATAATCAAGGAGCCATCTGTATAAGAATGGAAAAATCCTGCATCACACTACATATTTCCCTGTATATGTTCTAGAATTTTAGGAGGATAATAGATTATCTATTGCAAATATTCCCCTTTGCAAATAAAGGCATTGGGACCCAAACTGCATCAATTGTATCACTAAAGTCACACAACCTCTTCAAAACAGAAATAAGAATTCAGTTGATATTCATTGACTACCTGGATTTTGTCCTTTTTTTAAAAACTTTTATTTAGTAAATATAAATTTCCAAAGTACAGTTTATAGATTACAACGGCTTTCCCCCCGCATAACTTCCCTCCTACCCGTACCCCTCCCATCTCCTGCTCCCTCTTCCATCTTCACATCAAGATTCATTTTCAATTATCTATATATACAGAAGGTCTATTTAGTATATATTAAGTAAAGATTTCATCAGTTTGCACCCACACAGAACATAAAGTGTAAAATACTGTTTCAGTACTAGTTATAGCATTACTTCACATCGGACAACACATTAAGGACAGAGATCCTACTTGAGGAGTATGTACACAGTGACTCCTGTTGTTGACTTAACAATTGGACACTCTTGTTTATGGAGTCAGCAGTCTCCCTAGGCTCTAGTCATGAGTTGCCAAGGCTATGGAAGCCTTTTGGGTTTGCCAACTTCGATCTTATTTAGACAAGGTCATAGTCAAAGTGGAAGTTCTCTCCTCCCTTCAGAGAAAGGTACCTCCTTCTTTGATGGCATGTTCTTTTTACTGGGATATCACTCGCAGAGATCTTTCATTTAGGTCCTTTTTTTTTTTTTTTTTTTTTGCTAAGCAGAGTTAGACAGTGAGAGAGAGATAGAGAGACACTTAAAGACAGTGAGAGAGAGACAGAGACAAAGATCTTTTCTTCCATTGGTTCACTCCCCTAATGGCCACCATGGCTGGTGCTACGCCGATCCAAAGCCAGGACCCAGTCTCCAATGCGGGTGCAGGAACCCAAGCATTTGGGCCATCCTCCACTGCCCTCCATGGCCACAGCAGAGAGTTAGACTGGAAGAGGAGCAACTGACTAGTACCTGGAGACCCAACCGAGACTAGAACCCCGGGGTGCCAGTGCCGCATGTGGAGGATTAGCCAAGTGAGCCATGGTGTCGGCCAGATTTTGGTCTTTTAATCTAAAAGTGGCTGCTACAGATCAGAATGACATGTTGGGGCCACAGTTATAGCACAGCAGGTTAAGTCTCCACCTGTGTTGCCAACATTCCCATTTGAGCACAAATTCAAGTCACGCTTGTTCCACTTTCAATTCAGCTCCCTGCTGGAGCATCTAGGAAAGCAGTAGAATATGGCCCTGTCACCCATGTGGGAGAGGTTGATGGAGTTCTGGGCTCCAGGATTTGGCCAGACACAGTGCCAGCTTTTCCAGCCATTTGGAGAGAGAACCAGCAGATGGACTATGGATCTCTTTCTCTCTATATCTCCTTCTCCATAACTCTGTCTTTCAAATAAATAAATATGTATTTATTTTTAAAAAGGATAATGTTTCAACCAGAATAAACAGCAACTGGTATAAAACCTTTTGGTGCTCTTCCTTGCCTCTTTTGCCCCCTCTCTTTATCACTGTAAAATAGTCATCTGTGAAGTCTGTCTGCATGACAACCTCCACAATATCTCTGATTTTGTATCTGTATTATTTACTCACATTTTGCACTTTAGAACAGAATTGCTTCACCACAACACTAACATTTGTAACATATAATCCTTGGTTTTGGGAAAGACCACTAAGCATTGATGGATGCTTGACAGAATTACAGACTTCCAACTACTGCTTACAAGCAATTCCTGAACCTATAAGCAAACCTGCACCCATATGACAACCAAAAAGGTATCCCAGGGATTGCAATGCCCCTTGGGGCCAATTGCCTGAGCTTCATTTAAGAATCATTTTTAACATAATAAACCATGGAATGGAATAATTTATAGCTTTTATGAGCCAAGAAGTGGTTTCCAGAATGCTGCCATTTATTCTGCTTCTGTACAAAACACCATTGATTCTTTTCCCCATTTTGTAAAATTTTACTGAAACTTCAAGATTTGCATCACCACTAAAAATCTCCATGAAGTTTCTTTTGGTATAATTTCATTGGGAAATAGCTATCCTTTCCACATTACACTGTGTGACTTTCTAACATAGACTTCTCGAGGTGGGCATTTGGCTCGGAGATTAAGACATTGCTTGAGTGTCTGCATCCCATATTGGAGGCATGGCTTGAGCAATGACTCTACTTCTGATGCCAGCTTCCTGAAAATAGACCTTGTAGGAGGCAGCAGTGGCCCAGGTACTCCCACCCAGTGGGAGATCCCTATTGAGTTCCAGGATATTGGCTTTGGCCTGGCCCAGCCCAGGCTGTTGCAGGCATTTGTGGGAACTGAATGGATGTATGGAAGAGGTTTGTTCTTCTCTATTGTTTTGTTTTTCAGATAAATATATGTATCAATAAATAAACATTTAAAAATAAGTGAGAAAGAGTCCTTGACACTTCATTGTACTCATCAGCATGTGTTTCTCTATCTTTGGAACTGTGAACCAATTGAGGGCAGAGACCATCAGATTCATCTATAATGTCACTCAGTATCATCCATACAATCACATCTCAAAGCATTTCCTCTGAGTGGGTGAGTGGGTGAATGATTACATTAATGAATAATCATAGAATAGGTCAGTAAGTGGACATTTTCTCCATGCAGGTTACTTGAGATAGATGTAAATTTAGGTTCTGTTAGAAGAAATGCTTTCATGCAATGCCAATAAGTCATAATATAAGAGTTTATGTAAAAGCCAATCACTGCAGTAATAATCTGGATGGGAAGGAATGGATCTACCATCCTGTGCATGCAGTTACTTCCCGTTCCACTCCAACTCAGTCACACACCTCTCCCTAACTCTCAATTAACTACAGTTAAAAAAAGATTTTGTGAAAGCCATAATGTAAACTATGCAAACCACAGTTTTTCCAGGAACTTGCTGGAAAAGCGACTGTGTACATTTCAAGCAGTACATTGCTCATTGCCTCTACATATGTGCAGCAGGTAATGTGAGACTCAATAGCCACGACATTAATTGTATCTTTTCATCTTTTTGACTAATCCACTCCAAATTCCAGCCCATTGACATTGGGATAATTTCCTTTTTTTAAGATTTTATTTTTTTATTCGAGAGGTAGAGTTACAGACAGTGAATGAGAGAGACAGAAAAAGCTCTTCCATCCACTGGTTCACTCCCCAAAAGGATGCAACAGGTAGAGCTGGGCTGATCAGAAGCCAGGGGCAAGGAGTTTCTTCCATGGGGGTACAGAGGTCCAAGCACTTGAGCTATCCTCTACAGCTTTCCCAGAGCATAGCAGAGAGCTGGATAAGAAGAGGAGCAGCCAGGACTTGAACCAGAGTCCATATGGGATGCTGATGTTGCAAGCAGTAGATTAGACACAGCGTCAGTTCCCAGGGATAATTTTCAATCTTTTAATAAATGCTTATTCTTTACTTAACACACTCTAAATATATGATAGGCTGAGTACGACTTATCAGAAAATTCTACATCCCAAATTTTCCAAAACCTGAAACTTTGAGAGCTGATATAATATAATTTCACCAGTGGACAATTTCACACCTGGCCTCATGTGACAGGTTGCAGTCAAAGTGCAGGTGCACTAAAAATGTTGAATCAAATTACCATCAGGCTATGTGTCTAAGGAGTATATGAAATATAAATGAATTTTGTGCTTAGGCTTCAGTCCATCCCCAGGACATCTCATTATGTGTATGTAAATATTTCCAAAGCATTAAAAAAATCTGAATTCTGAAGCACTTCTAGTCCTAAGTGCTTCAGAGAAAGAAAGCTCAACTAGTATTCAGGTCTCTGTAGCATCTTGAGTTGCAAATCCCTTATTCATTTTATTTCTTTGCCCAGGTATATTCATTAAGTTTTGTAGGATGTTGATCTTATTTTTTAAAATAAGATTTTAGTTAATTATTTGTAAGGCAGAGTTACAGAAAGAGAGGGAAAAGAGGTGAGGGAGAGAGGGAGAGGGAAAGGGAGGGGAATAGTGAGAGAGAGGAATAGGGAGAGGGGGAGAGAAAGGTCTTCCATCTGCTAGTTCATTCCCCAAATGGCCACAATGGTCAGGGCTGGGCCCAGCCAAAGCCAAGACACGGGAACCTCATCTAGGTTCCTCATGGGGGCACGGGGGTCTAAACACCTGTGTCATCTTCTGCTGCTTTCCAGGCACATTAGCAGGGACCTAGCTTGAAAGTGGAGCAGCTGGGACTTGAACCAGTGCTCATATGGGATCCTGGCACTGCAGATGCAGTTTCACATGCTATGCCGCAGCATTGGCTCCTAGATGTCGTTCTTAAGAATACACCCCAAGTCAATCTTAATGACTAATGCTTATTATAAGTGAAAAATACACTTTGGTTAACTTATCAGTGTTTAGCCAACTACTGCATGCAGGAAAGCAAATGCCTTTCAAATTACGTGTGGAACTATCAACAAATATAGTTATTTTTATAAATATATTTTAAAAACAGGAGCACAACACTATTCCTAAGACTTTCTATACTTGTGGCTTTTATTAGTGCTCTATTGGCCTTTTTTTGTTGTATTTTTGGCAATGAGGAGATTGGAGTGGTCTATTCAAAGTATTTACTGTGTTTATGTGCACATGGGATCATAAAAAAAGTTCATGAAACATGCATATTGTGAAAGTACTACACATTTATTTCAATTGTTTCCCCAGTGCAAAAATATTTTCAACTGTGTTTTCTCACAAATGCTTTGTAACACGTTGGTATGAGGATATGACTGTGTATGTATGAAGATACACAGACAATCAGGGCAAGTAAAATAGCATCGAAATAGGCTGACCAATATTAGTTAAAGGAAAATCACATTTAGTTTACGAAAGGAAATTTCAGTAAATGAAATGTATGATTTTCCTAACCTTAGTGACATTAAGTTCCCAAAGTGCTATCATTAACGTCTCAACTCTGTCTGCAAATGACTGTTATTTTTGAGGCCATTCAACAACTCTTTGTCCCTGTTCCTCAAATAGCAGCAGATATATTGTGGGTTCTAGTAAGCAAATCATTATTATTATCTTTGTACTGAATTCTATAGCACTTTCTTTGAACACTCTACTCTTCAGAGTCTATGATCCCACAAGGGTAGTACAACTTGGATAACAAACTTTCTTAATAGTCTGCCATGACATATGTATGGGGAGTTCATAGAAATGTACATCCAAAACTCATTCTCCTATAATTTTGTCTCCTCTGTTTTCTTGTAATTGAAAACAAAGATAATTTATTCACATATGCGGAGAAATGAATGACTTGCTGAGTGTGGCTCAAGGCTGAAATCTTAACTTTTATAGTAGTCCATTCAAACACATAACATAGGTGCTGATCTTATTTTAATGAATGTATAAAAAGACAAAATGAAAGAAGATAGTTTCAGTCTTTCATTAACCAGAAACATACAAAAATGTTCCAACATGCTACAAATTTGAACACGATATAATCTAAAATAATGCATCCTCATGAATAGTGTTGTGCTTTGAGCAATTCAGTCCAAACAGCAGACTTATGAGTTCTTAACTTTATTTCAGAGGTGTTTAAATAAAATCTCCAGGATCAGTTGTTCACCTTAGTAATTAAGACATCCAGGGGCTGGTGCTGTGGCACACTAGGTTAATCCTCCGCCTTCGGCGCTGGCATCCCATATGGGCACTAGTTCTAGTCCTGGTTGCTCCTCTTCCAATCCAGCTTTCTACTAAGGCCTGGGAAAGCAGTAGAAGATGGCCCAAGTGCTTGGGCCCCTGCACCCACATGGGGGACCAGGAGGAAGCTCCCGACTCCTGGCTTCCAATCAGCACAGCTCCAGCCATTGCAGCCATTTGGGGAGTGAACAAGCAGAAGGAAGACCTTTCTCTCTGACTCTTTCTCTCACTGTCTGTAACTCTACCTGTCAAATAAAAAAATCTTAAAAAAAAGACATCCACATACCAAATGGGAGTGCATGAGTTTGTAAACCAGCTCCAGTTCCTAATTCCAGCTTCCTGTTAATGCAGACTTAGTTAATGGCTCAAGTGTTTAGGCCCTTGACACACACGTGGGAGACCCAGATCAAGTTCTGGGCTCCTAATTTTAGCTTTGACCACCTCTTTCCAGTGTGGACATTTGGGGAATTGCAGAATGAAATGGAAGTCTCTCTCTCTCCTTCTCCTCTCTCAAAAAAATTTTTAAACAAATCTAGTTATACTTTCAGAGACATACATGCTGGTCCACTAACATCAAATCAACTTGAGTATTAGGGATACAAAATAATCAACTAAAACCCCAGTGCTACAAATCCATTAACCCCATTTTAAGTAATTCTAGCCTAAATCATGGCAAGAGTTAACACTGTATACCTAGTATGAAGAAAAATAGATTATGAATTTTTCTCTCTTAAGCTTGAGATTCAAAATGGAAAAGCATTTGCAATTAAAATGATTTCAACAGGACAACGGATTGGGAGTTTCCAGAATCTTGGAGACCATTTTCACAGACATTCCCATGGCCATTGGGAAAACTGAGGCCCAATGCCCAGAACAGGCACTGTCAGAATGATGCTGGTCAAAGTCTCTGGGATTTCAATTTATCAGGAAGATGCTGTAAGTTGTTCAGAGACATAGAAAAAAAAATGAGGTTTAAGTCTCCTGGCTTATGTAATAAGCTGAAAACACAAAATTAGGTGCGGTAGATATTTCAAAAACATACTGCCAAAAGTGAAATGAAATGATATGATTCTGTAGAAATGCCAGTTAGTGGAGAAAGTGAGTGAGCAGGTGAAGTAGAATGAAAGTAGAAAGGAGACAGACATGGAAAGAATTGGACAGAGACAATAAGGACAGAATGGAGATAGGGGAGCGTAAGAGAATCACAAAAAACAGTTTTCAATCAGTAAGGACAGAAATGTGATAGTGGGTGAGAAAATTGGGCTAGCTTTCTCCATCTTACTCTGTCACTGAAGCTTGTTCTGCATGTTCCTGCCAGTTACCACGTGAAGGCTCTGTAAGAAATACTAAGCGATTTCTAAACACAGCCATCCTTCAATATTTGAAAGGGATTGATTTGAGCACCCTATGGATACCAAAATTCTAATACATTCAAGTCCCACATGAAAAATGCCACGATATTTGCGAAAAAGCTACACATACTCTCTTGTACATTTTAAATCATTTACATATAAATGCTATGTCTATTATTGTCAACTGTATAGTTGGAGTAAAGACATGAAAAATTCTGTATGTGTGCAATACATGTGTGCATTCCAATATTTTCTATCTCCCATTGATTTGGCCTGTAGATGCAGAATGTGTGGATAGTTTAGGTCAACTTCTTAAAAAATGAATTCATGTATTTTAAAGGCAGAGCAATAAACAGAAATATAGATAGACAGAAATACACCCATCCACACACACATACACACCACACACACAAAGAGAGAGAGAGAGAGAGAGAGAGAGAGAGAGAGAGATCTTCCATCTTCTGTTTCACTTCTCAAATGGTCTCAACAGTCAGGGCTGGGACAGGCTAAAGCCAGGAACCAGGAACTCCATCCAGGTCTTGCACATGGTTAGCAGAGGTCCAAGTACTAGGGTCAACTTTGACTGCCTTCCCAGGTGCATTAGGCAGATCAGAAGTGGAGCAGCCAGGACTTAAAGCAACACTCCAATATGGGAGGTTGGTATTATAAGCAGGGGCTTAACCTCTTCTGCCACAGCACTAGCCCTGAATATCAGCTTTTCTATATCCTGCCATCTGTAGACACTGCTCTGAACTGGTCAGCTATGGATACCTCTGGGCAGGGGCCAGGATTTCCCCAATCTTCTTATCAATATTCATCAGAGTCCAAATATGCTAAGGATCTGATAAGTTAAAGCAGAGAATTTCCTCTGGCCATAGATTTCCCTCTACTAATGCATAAACCAATAAATCTTGTAATTAATTTAAATTGTTTTCCTGTACTGAATGTATCCGTATCTTTAAACTGTTTTGTCAGCAGTTTAAACATGATCAACAAATTGCAACTTCTCATTACTACAGGAATCCAGGAAAAATTGTACAAAATGACAATTGAATTGTGACTCTGCAAATTCTTTAAGGGTAAATATTCAGTGAATTGCATCTAATCCTCTAATATTCTGCATGTGCAATAGACACTCTTAAAGTATGAGTTGAAGCAGTGAAATTAAGAACTGTATTCTTCAACATAATATTCTTGGTATTTTCAAACACATATAGAGATATTCAATCTTCAACCTGTAACATCCTATCAATCCTACTGATGTTTTGATACCAATAGAGAATATAGTTGAATAAAAAGATTTTTATCTAGTTTATCTTGAAGAAAATGTTGATATTTCAAGTCAATTCACTCCATCCAACTTGGCACCCTCAGGGAAACAATGAAGAGATTTCTATTTAGCCTGTTTAGTGAAAACAATGGTGTCTTGAAGGTGCTTATCAGTATTTCAGGAATACAAGACATAAGCCCTCTGTTTAAGATAGGTTTTGAGGTAAAACCTACTATCTTCCAATAAAAGGTTAATTCTAGTGAAACACTGAGTTCCTTTGCTAGAAAACCCCACTTCAAACTCGGCATTTCAAGGTCAGTTCTATAGTGCATTATTTTTTTTTCCTTGAACTGCCCACATCATGCTGAGTAAGCAGAAGGCTATGTTTGAGAATCTTTTTTTAAGATATTTTTATTTATTTATTTATTTATTTGAAATCAGAGTTACAGAGAGAACAAGAAAAGGACAGAGAAAGATCTTCCATCTGCTGATTCACTCCCAAGATGGAAACAGGGCCAGCACTGCACAAGGCCAAAGCCAGGAGCCAGGAACTTCATCCAGGTCTACCACGTGGGTGGCTAGGGCTCAAGCACTTGAGCCATCTTTTGATGCTTTTCTCAGGTACATTAGCAGGGAATTGAATCAGAAGTGGAACAACGAGGACTCAAACTTGTGACCGTATGGGATGCCAGAGTCTCAGTGGTGGTTTTAAATACTTTTCTACAGCACTGGTCGTGAGTTTGAGAATCTTGCTCCTCTGGAGGTGGGCTCTGGTTGAGTGTGAAATGAGTAAAAGGTTTTCCTCCAATGCTCAGATTTGTGCTCTGCAGTGGGCTGCTATGTCTTTTGTGGGGATATCACTAAGGGCAGTTTTATTGAACAGGGATACTTCTCTTTGCAAATAAACTTGGAAGAAACAGCCTGTCTCACCAGTGAATGGGTGATTCGTAAGCACCGAGTGGCAATTCACCAACTGAATATATTATTTCTGTTCAATTCTCCAATAAAATATGTGAAATTATCAATTCCCAACTTGACTCTCACTGGGATTAAACATGACAATAGGTCTGATCTGATTTCATCATCATTTAAAAAAAATCATCTATTATTTTTCACTTTATGTTTCTGTGTGGGAGCAAACTGTTGAAATCCTTACTTAATGTATACTAAGCTGATCTTTTGTATATTAAGATAATTGAAAATGAATCTTGATGTGAATGGAAGGGGAGAGGGAGTGGGAAAGGGGAGGGTTGTGGGTGGGAGGGACGGTATGGGGGGGAAGCCATTGTAATCCATAAGTCGTACTTTGGAAATTTATATTCATTAAATAAAAGTTAAAAAAAAATATGTGACCAAAGTTAAGGTGGAGTCTGGAAATTTTAAAACTGTGACATTCATAATAATAATAATGATAATAATAGTACTCAAAAGAGGTATGTGGTTTAAAATACATTCTCTCTTTTTTTAAAAATATTTATTTATCGATTTGAAAGACATAGTGCTAGAGAGAAGGAGCAACATAGATTTTCCATCTGTTCGTTTACTCTCCACATGCCTGTGACAACCAGGGCTGGGCCAGGCTATAGCTAGGAGCAAGGAACTCCATCTGGGTCTCCCACGTGTTTAGCAGAACCCCAAGAACTTTGGCCATATTCTGCATCCTCCAGGCACATTAGCAGGAATTTGAATTGGAAGTGCAAAAGAGCTGGCATTTGGACCAGGCACTCAGAATGTGGGCATACCAAATGGCAGCTTAACCTGCTGGCCACAATATCAATGCATAAATTTATTCTTAATGTTTCTAGTATTCTCACCCCTGCATTTTAGTCTTAGTTTTTGTATATTGTATTTTGCATAGCTATGCAATAATTGTAAAAATACACACAAATGTTTATATCTCACAGACTTTCAGGTGCTATTGGGAAGATTTCTCTTCTATTATCTTTTTTTATTATTTAATTATTTGAAAGAGTCACACAGAGAGAGGAGAGGCAGAGAGAGAGAGGTCTTCCATCCATGGTTCACTCCTCAATTGGCCACAAAGGCCGGAGCTGCCCCAATCCAAAGCCAGGAGCTTCTTACAGGTCTCCCATGCAGGTGCAGGGGCCCAAGGACTGGGGCCATCCTCCACTGCTTTCCTAGGCCATAGCAGAGAGCTGATTAGGAAGTGGACCATCCGGGTCTCTAACTGGTGCCCATATGGGATGCTGGCGCTTCAGGCCTGGGAGTTAACCCTCTGTGCCACAGCACTGGCCCCCATCGCTTCTATTTTCTTAACTAATCTTCACAAAAAGCCTACTATAAAAGTGGAATGTTAGACCCAGATTCACAGGGGATTTCAGGGCAGGGGAACTAAGTAATGTAACAAGATTACACACATAAAAAGAGAGACAGGTGTCATTTCAGTTATTCTGGCTCCAAATATGCAGAACCACTCCTCTGAGCTGCTCTACTACTTCTTTAAAATCAGGTAGAATTCAGCAAAATAATTGAGTAGACTGAGCATGACCATGCCTCCATGACTTGGTTTGCATATTCAAAGACCTGGGACTCTGCATCCAACTTTTTCTCTTGAGTATTTGGACGTTCGTTATTCTAGCCACCACTAGAGTCTGTAATTTGACCTTCTCTCACACATTTTAGTGGGTTGCATACAAAAGACATTCTAATTAAAATCCCAGGTCTTACTTTTCATTACCTTTAATCCTGAATTTGATTTTTAGCTCTTCTGTAGAGAAGGGCTTTAACCTCAATTTCTGGGTCTTGGTACTACTATCTCAGACTTTTCATCTAAAAGCATGATGAATTTCATCTTTGTACTCACCTTCCTGTGTGTGTGTGTGTGTGTGCGCGCGTGCTCGCACACATATATTGATCCATTGACTCAGCACATTGGCCTCAATGCTCTACATTGCAAATTAGTCTTTACCAGTACTCATAAATAATTTAAATATTTACACTCAAATATCTTCAGGTAATATGAGCATCTGGCAATTCAACATTGGGGGTTTTTCTGTTTCCTAAAACCAGAAAAAAAATTATACCTGATTTTTTTTAGTGTTTTGTTATCAGCATCTTGACCAACCAAGACTTACTAATTTATAGATTTTGTTTGCTTTTCATTCCCCTCTTTCACAATTCACAAGAAGTTCCGGTATTATACTAGTGCTGATGAAAATACAAAAGCGAAATAGTACATCCCTACTCAAGTAAGGATGCAAATTTTAAAGAACAGAGATTCTTCTGTTGTGGGTAAGCAGATATATCCCCTATAGTGCTGCTGTTGTGTTGTTGTTAAGGTATATTTATTTATTTGAAGACAGAGTGACATAAAGTGAGGGAGAGACTGAGAGTGAAAGAGACCTTCCATTAACTATTTCATTTCTTCAAATGCCTCTTAGATCCAGGGCTAGGACAGGCAGAAGTCAAGAGCCTGGAAGACCATCATGGTCCCCCACATGAGTGGCAGGCACCCAGATACGTGGGCTATCATCTGATGCCTCCCAGACACAGTAGCAGGAAGCTGAATTGAAAATGTAGAGTAGCAGGAATCAAACCAGGCACACCAGTACGAAATGCACGTGTCCCAAGCTGTGGTTTAAGTTGCTGTGCCCCAGTGCCTCCTTCCCTGCCCTCCATTGTTTAAATGATATGTGTCCTCTTCAATAAGATCTAGGAACAGAATCAAAACTAAACAAAAGCATATGCAATGTATGAAATGTACCTGTACATGGGAATTTTCACAAGACAGTGAAGTCCACAAAAATGGCAAAACCATGATGCTTTTTTACTTCTTAGACAAAACAATACATTTGTAAAGGAAACAGTACAAATGAATCTCTGGACCACCTTAATAAATTCCAAAGTTGTCATCAAAAGAGATGTAGATAAAGGGTACAAAAGCCAGTTGCAAGATAACAGATATCGCAAATTTTTTTTTTTCAAGTTCATTACAGCCCAGTTCACACTCAGATGACTGGGACTATTTTCATGCCTTGGTTTGAAGAAGACTTCGTTCCCAAACAATCTTTACAGCTTGGTGAATGTAGGAAAAGACAGGCCAAATGGTTTTTCTCTACAGTTATAGTCCCTCAAATTTATTTCCACTTGAAATAATCAATATACCAATTAGACATATTTAGAGTTAGCATAGCCTTAGCTTCTTCAATGAGAAGACTTAATAGGTGCCTGAAGTTACTAAGTGCTTAGAAAACAGGCATGTGATATTGTTGTTTATTACACAAATGAATGGATAACTCAGATGTACTGAGATGCCTATGGATCTGTACAAGAAAATCAGTTGAGTTTTTCTTTGAAGGGTTGGTTAGGAATTAATGGAAGTCATGACATTTAGCTGAACTTTGAGGCTGGGGGAAGTAGGGTTTCACTGCAGACAGGGGAAAGAGCCTCATATGCAGAGGGACAGTCTGAGCAGTTTACAATTAAGGCTCTGAGCTGAAACACGTAGACCTTCGTTTTATTAATACATTCTGCAAGAAATTCTAGAAGGCTTCCATATCAGTTTAGCAATTCTACTTTTTCCTGTTTCTTCTTAAATGATGGAAAAATTTACATAAAATTTATCATTTTAATTCTTTTATGGTTTAGTGGCATCAAGAATATTCACAATTTTATGTTATCATTCTCACTATATATTAATAAAATTTTTCATCATCCGAACCAACACTCTACCCATTAAGCAAGTGAATCATTTTCCCTCATCTGGTCCCTAGTCACCTCTATTCTGTACTCTATTTCTTTTTTTTTTTTTTTTGACAGGCAGAGTGGACAGTGAGAGAGAGAGACAGAGAGAAAGGTCTTCCTTTGCCGTTGGTTCACCCTCCAATGGCCGCCGCTGCAGCCGGCGCACCGCGCTGATCCGATGGCAGGAGCCAGGATCCAGGTGCTTTTCCTGGTCTCCCATGGGGTGCAGGGCCCAAGCACCTGGGCCATCCTCCACTGCACTCCCTGGCCATAGCAGAGAGCTGGCCTGGAAGAGGGGCAACCGGGACAGAATCCGGCGCCCCGACCGGGACTAGAACCCGGTGTGCCAGCGCCGCAAGGTGGAGGATTAGCCTATTGAGCCACGGCACCGGCTCTGTACTCTATTTCTATAAGTGTGTCTGCCCATTATAATAAATATATGTGGACTTGAGCACTGTGTATCCTTTCCTATCTGACTTATTTCCCTTGGTATATTGTTTTCAAGGTCTCTCTGCTGAAGCACACATTGGAATCACATTCATTTTCACTGCTGCATAAGTTTCCATTGAATGTACATACTGCATTTGCTTATTGACTTATATATTGAATGGCACTTGATTATTTGCACCTCTTGGCTACTGTAATCTGCTATGAACACTAGTACGTGATTATCTGTTTTAGTCACTTTTTTTCAATTTTATGACAGTTGCATCAATTCTCAGCCTTTTGGTTAAGAAAAGGCGTATGGCAGTTACATCATTTTATAATCTCGTTAGCAGTGCATGAGAATTTCGGTTTCTCTACACCCTCAGTTTTTGCTTTGTCTATTTGCTTTTACACTAACCATCCTAATGAGTGTGAAGTGCATCTCACTGTAGTTTTCCTATGTCTCTACTTAATAAATAATGATATTTAGTACCTTTGCATGTGTTTATTATTGGAGAGCGATATAGCTTCTTTTGAAAAATACCTGATCAAGCACTTTGCTCATTTTAATTGAGTTTTTCTGTTATTATTTTGGTCGTCAGTGAGTCTTAATTATTCAAATATTCTGAAAAGTCATCATTTTTCATATGCATAATTTGAAAACATAATTGTATGGGTTAACTTTTCACTCTTTTTAAAACTTTTTATTGGCCCGCGCCGCTGCTCATTAGGCTAATCCTCCGCCTTGCGGCACTGGCACACCGGGTTCTAGTCCTGGTCGGGGCGCCGGATTCTGTCCCGGTTGCCCCTCTTCCAGGCCAGCTCTCTGCTGTGACCCAGGAGTGCAGTGGAGGATGGCCCAAGTGCTTGGGCCCTGCACCCCATGGGAGACCAGGATAAGTACCTGGCTCCTGCCATCAGATCGGTGCAGTGCGCCGGCCGCATCGCGCTGGCCGCGGCGGCCACTGGAGGGTGAACCAACGGCAAAGGAAGAGCTTTCTCTCTGTCTCTCTCTCTCACTGTCCACTCTGCCAGTCAAAAAAAAAAAAAATACTTTTTATTAATATAAAGAGAAGAGGCTTCATGTATTTAACACACAACAATTTAGAAAGATAACCATACTTCCTTCCCTCCCTCAGTCTCATCTCTTTCATACTTTTTTTTTTTTTTTGACAGGCAGAGTGGACAGTGAGAGAGAGAGAGAGAGAGAAAGGTCTTCCTTTTGCCATTGTTTCACCCTCCAATGGCCGCTGCGACCAGCGCATCACGCTGATCCAAAGGCAGCTGCCAGGTGCTTTTCCTGGTCTCCCATGCGGGTGCAAGGCCCAAGGACTTGGGCCATCCTCCACTGCACTCCCTGGCCACAGCAGAGAGCTGGCCTGGAAGAAGGGCAACCAGGAAAGAATCCGGCGCCCCGACCGGGACTAGAACCAGGTGTGCCGGTGCCGCAAGGTGGAGGATTAGACTATTGAGCCACGGCGCCGGCCACCAATAACATACTTTCAATTTACTTTATAATCACTGGCTTACTGCACCACTAATCACAATGTATCATATGTGAAAAGCAGAAATATCACTGTTCAACAGGAGTTTAGACAAGGGCTAGAAACAATAATCCAATCATGTCAGTTTCATTCTAGTACAAGGGGGTTTTTGGTATTCTGTATTAACTACTACATATCAGAGAAAATATATTTGTCTTTTGGGGACTGGCTTATTTCACTAAGCATAATGTTCTCCAGTTGCATCAACTTGTTGTAAAAGATGGGATTTCATATTTCTATGGCTGAGTAGTATACCATAGTGTATATATACCACATTTTTTTGTTCAGTCATCAGTTGGTGATGGACATATGGGTTGCCTCTATATATTAGCTATTGTAAATAAACATGGGGATATAAAAACTCTTTTGTGTGCTGATTTTTTTTTTTTCATTTGAGTAAATTCCCAGGAGTGGGGTGGCTGGGTCATATGGTAGATCTATTTTCAGATTTCAGAGGAATCTCCATTCTGTCTTCCATAATGGTTGTACTAGGTTACATTCCCACCAATAGTATATTAGGGTATGTTTTTCACACATCCTTGCCAGGATTTGCTATTTTTGGCTTTTTAATGATAGCCATTCTAACTGGAGTGCCCTTTGCATGTATGGTTTTTCTTTTAAATTTTGATGAAATCCAAAGTATCTATTTTATCTATAATTTTCCCAGCTTTTTGTGTCATGCTTGAAGATCCATTGTCTAATCCAAGGTTATAAAGATATTCACCTATGTTTTCCTCCATAATTTTTGTATCTTTAGCTCTAAAGTTTAAATATTTGATAAATATTGAGCTAATAATATAGTGAAAGATAAGGATTCAAATTCGTAATTTGCATGTAACTATCTAGTTTCCTCATCATTGTTTGTAGAAAACACTGTATTTTCTCCATTGAATAGTCTTGGCAGGTTTTGAAAATCAAAGATATGCAGATATACTGATACTTTTCTGGCCTTCATAGCCTACTCCATTGCTTCACATGTCTGCTTTATTTCAGGATCATATGGATTTGATTATTTTGCTTTATATTAAATTTTGAAATCAGGAAGTATGAATCATCCTTTTTTTCAAAACTGTTTTAGTTATCCTGAATTTCTGGGGAATTTATATGAAATTTATGAATTTTTTCCATTTACTTACATCATTTGCTTTTTGATAGAGATTAATCTGTAGATGACTTTGGGTGGTATTGTTATCTTTACAATATTACATCTTTTAATCTATGAACATAGGGTGTATTTCTATTTATTTAGATATTTATTAGTTATTTAATGGTTTTACAGATTTCAAGTTATAAGTAATTCACTTTTATTTATTCCTAATTACCTTTATTGTTACTATTATAAATATGGCTATTTTAAAATGCCTTTTCAGGTTTCTTCTTACAAGTATATTAAAAGGTCTCTGATTTTTATGTTCCATTTATATTTTGCAGTTTTGCTAAGCTTATTTTTTAGCTTTAAACTTTTTTAAGATTGTGTATAGTTTTATCCCTATAACATCATTCCATTGTGTAAACATAGATAATTTTATTTTTCATTGTCATCCTTATACTTACATAGTTATTCTGGCTAGAATTTCCAGGTGAAAAGTAGTGGCTAAAGTGGACATCTTCAACTTTTCCCTGAACTTAGGGGAAGTTTTTATTTACACCACAGAGTATGAGGTAAAGTGTTGAAGTCACCAGATTTTTTTTTTAATAATGGTCAGATTAATGGATCAAAAGTGATTATTCATTACAGTTTTTATTTGCTGTTTTTCCCTTGAATTCTGATTTTTTTGTTCACATTTTTATACCAAAATGGGCAAGATTTATTGTGGTTATGGTTCTGGAAATTCACAGACTGGCGGTTCCCATTTGTTCAGTCTCTGGTAATAAATGCCATTCTCATTGGCAGTTCCAAGGTATACAGAGTATCACACAGCAAGAGATATGGGATGTGTATGTGTCTATTTATGCCTATGTAGTCTCTTACAGAGCCACCAGTAACTCTCTAATAACCCAATCAGATCCATTCACCTCCTCTCTCTTTTTTTTTTCTTTTGACAGGCAGAGTTAGTTAATGAGAGAGAGAGATACAGAGAGAAAGGTCTTCCTTCCGTTGGTTCACTCCCCAAGTGGCCGCTACAGCCGGTGCACTGCGCCGATACTGCTTCCTCCTGGTCTTCCATGGGGGTGCAGGGCCCAAGCACTTGGGCCGTCCTCCACTGCACTCCCGCACCACAGCAGAGAGCTGAACTGGAAGAGGAGCAACTGGGACAGAACAGGAGCCCCAACCGGGACTAGAACCCTGGGTGCTGGCGCCACAGGCGGAGGATTAGCCTAATGAGCCACAGCACCGGCCCACCTCCCATCTCTCTTGCCTGAAAACACTATAGTTGAATTCAGTCTCTATTCTGTTGGTTCTAGTAATTCAACACACTGAGGATCAAACCTTTAGCATATGAACTTTGGTGAGGGGGTGGTGATTTAGCACACAAACTAATACCCAACTCATGGTATCTTGCTAGTTCAGCTTTGTACAATTTAGGTCTTTGCTTTCTCTTGTCCGTGTACTCATAACTGTTGTATTATCATGGTGTATGCATCATCAATAAGTTGTTAAAATTTTGATGTGAAGTTTATTGCTTAATAATAATATTGTAACCCCATATATCTTCTCATTATTGAAAGAATTGTTGGCTGGATTCAGATTGGTAGTTAACAGTTTCTCTTTCAGGATTTTAAATATGTCAATCCCTATCATTTGGTTTCATAAGAAATTAGGTCTGAATATCATTCAGGATCTCTCATTTGACAACCATTTTTGTCACTTTCAAAGTTGTCTGTTTTGAGGTTACAAATGTGGCTGTAATGTGTCTCGCCATGCATGTCTTAATTTATCCTATTTGGATCCATTGAGCTTATTGATATGTATAAACACATCTTTCATCATACCCAGGATCTTCTTAGCTATTATTTATTTCTTCAAGTAATTTTAAAAGTTTTCTAAAATTGTGTTTTAGAGAGAGTTAGGTACAGATACAGTGAAAATATGTTCCCATTTGATGTTTTCATTCTCTAAATTCCCCAGATGTCCAAGACTAGGCCAAGCTGATACCAGGAGATGGGAAATCAATCCATATCACCTGTGCGGGTGGAGTGATCCAATCACTTCATCAATCTCAGCTGGGTCCTAGGGCCTGCATCAACAAGAAGCTACAACTAGAAGAGGGCAGTAAGCATCAAAGCCAGGCACACTGATAGGAGACACAGACATTCTAACAAGTGACTGTTGTGTAAACACCCGCAAGTGTTCCAGGTATTTTTCTGCCCTTCTATCTTTCCTCTGTTGGCATTCTTTAAATATCTAAGTTGATCTGCATGACTGATTCCCACAAGTCTGCCATGTTTTGTTTTTTTTTTTTTTATTTTTTGACAGGCAGAGTGGACAGTGAGAGAGAGAGACAGAGGGAAAGGTCTTCCTTTGCCATTGGTTCACCCTCCAACTGCCATGTTCTTTTAATTTATCTTTTCAGCAGTTTTTCTTTCTACTATTCAGACTGGGAAATTCCATTATCCTATCTGATTCTTTCTTTTACCTCCCCCAACCTGTGCTTGAATCCATTTATCACAATTTTCATGCCAGTTATTTTAACTTGGCTCCCAAATTTCTAATTGATCCCCTTTCATAATTTTCTGTGTTTATTGATGTTCTTAATTTGTTCAAACATTATGCTCCTGATTTCCTGTATATTTTTTCCATAATTAATTTAGCTCATTAAGCATGTAACTTCAATTTAAGATAGCTGTATTCACTTCATTTTCTGTTTTCTTTCACATCAACATCTAGGATTATTCAGGGATTATTTTTGTCAAATTTTTTTCTATGCATTGGCATACACTTCCTGTTTGTTTTTACTTGTTGTTATGGCTGTTTTTGAAATTAAAGTTTCTGAACATTATATGTGGTAATTCTAGAAATCTAATTCTCCTAGTCCTCTGGCATTGCTGATTATCACTTGGTGAGGGAGTCAACTATTTTTGGTGACATTTCTGCAATATTTTTCCAAATTCCTCATTGCTTGTTTTTTGTAGTTACTGAAATTTCCATTTCTTTCCCTCTGTCCCCAATAGTAGAATAAAAATCCAAACTCTAATCCACCTCAGCTTGGAAACCTCTTTAGTCCACCATTGTTTACAGAGTGGCTGGGAGCTAAGCCTACCTTTCAGTGATGAAAAACATTCATCATTCTGTTGATCATTTCCTTTGCTGTACAAAATCTTCCTCATTCAATATAATTCAGATTTGTCTATTTTGGTTTTTATTGTCTGAGCATTTGAAATTTGATGCAAAAAATTGTTGGCTTTGCTAATGCCTTGGAATGCTACCCATGTATTTTACCTTAGTAGCTTCATAGTTTCAGGTCTTGCATTTAGATATTTAATCCATTTTGATTTATTGTTGTATAGGTTGTAAGGCAGGAGTATGATAAATTCAATTATCCCAGCACCATCTATTGAGGAGATTTCCCTTCTCTAGGGACTACTTTCAGCACATTTATCAAAGATAAGTTGGTGGTACATATGTTCCTTTACTCTTAGTGTTTCTCTCCCATTGCATTTCTGGGTGTCTATTTTGTAGCAGTGTAGTGCTGCTTTGGTTATACTATCTCTGTAATATATCTTGATATCTGTTTTTTTGATGCCTCAAGCTTTCGTTTTTATTGTTCAAAATTGCTTTGACTGTGTTTTGTGTGTGTGTGTGTGTTTCCATATGAATTTTAGGACTTTTTTTCCAGCTTCTGTGAAAAGTATAATGACATTTTGATGGAGTTTGCAGTGAATCTGTTACTCATTTTGACTAGTAAGAACAAAATGGAAAAAAAAATATTTGTAAACTATGTATCTGATAAAATATTTATATTCAGAATATACAAGCAACATAATAAATGCAACAAAATCAAACAATTCAGTTAAGAAATGAGCAAAAGATCTGAATAGACATTTTTGAAAAAAAAATATAAATGGATGACAAACACATGAAAAATGCTCAATATAACTAGCCACCCAGGAAATGCAAATCAAAAGCACAATGTGTTATCTTGCTCCAGCTATAATGACTATTATCAAAATCTCAAAGAATAACAAATGTTGGTGAGCATGTGAAGAAAAAGAAAACTTAATGCAGTGTAGGTGGAAATACCAATTACTTCATCCATTATGGAAAACAGCATGGAGACGCCTCAAAAAACTAAAAGTAACTCTACCCTAGGCCCCAGATGTCCCACTTCTGAGAAAATATCCAAATCATTTGAAGTAAGCACTTAAAGGAGATGAAGGCTTTCAGTGTTTATCGACTCCCTATTCACTACAGTGCAGATATTGAGTCAACCTAGGTGGCCCAAAAAGGAAATTAAATCATGATATTCGCAACAAAAGGGGTGAAATTGGAAATTACTATGTGCAGCAAAATAACCCAGAGATAGACAAATACCACATGTTTTATTTCATATGTAGAAACATTAAATAAATGTATGGTATGTGAGTATCATATCTATTTTACATGACATTTATCAATGTTGCTTTTTATGTATTATATTCCTTACCTGATAATATTGCTTTCTTTCCTCACTTTTGATCTTTGTAATGAATCTCATATTATGTTATTAATATATCCACTCATCCTTTCATAATAGGAGTATGTTTGAGACAAAGAGATTCTTATGGCTTCCCAGTTTTCTTTTGGGATATCCCTATCAAGGACTTTTGAAGAATGTGAAGTTGCTGTAATACCACAGAAAAGTAAGAAACCCTTTGGAAAAGCTTTCCCCTGTTGTACCTGCCCATCTTTTTGATACTACTTAACAATGTAAAAATGACATCAATGAAATTAATCTATTAATACAAATCTATATGGAAATAATATCAAATTGAAACAAAGCAAAACACAGTTATTATAAAATGTACTTGTTTTTAAAAGATTTTATGCATCCCTTAATGTTTGAAATACTGCCTAACACTTACTTATTACTTGTTTTTAAATGTGAAAAACGTAGTATTAAGATATTGCAAGCTCAAAAATGAGCATGATTCAGTTTACACAACCAATGGGGATATGGTAAAGGGAAACACAATAGAGTCAAATTAAGTATTTCCTAGAAATGTAATTAAATTTGTTAAATTCATGTTTTTTCAGGGTGTCAGTTTCTTTAACTGTTGAGTGAGTTTTATAGATTAGATGAATATGTGTGTTCCTTTCCAGGTCTAAACATTTATCATGAAAATTTTTCTTAATTTCAAATTTTTTATCTGGATGGAAATTTTAGTTGGCATGGCCTGCATTGTGGCATAGTGGGTAAAGTCCTGCCTGCGATGCTAGCATCGCATGTGAGCCCCAAGTTTGAGTTCCAGCTTCTCCACTTACGATCCAGCTCCTTATATTGCATGTGGGAAAGCAGCAGATGGTGGCCAAAGCCCTTGGGTTCCTGCACCCACACTGGATATGGCAGGTGAAGTTCTTAGCTCCCTTCTGCCACCTGGCCCAGTCCTGGTCATTACATCCATTTGGGGAATGAGGAATGAACTAGCAGATGGACGATCTCTCTCTTCTCTCTCTCTCTCTCTCCCTCCCTCTCTCTCTCTCTCACCCACTCTTTCTCTCCCTCTAACTCTCATTCTGTCTTCCCTTCTCTTTCTGTAACTCTGTATTTTAAATAAATAGATAAATAAATAAATGGACTTAAAAAAATAACCTACTTCCCTAGAAGACTCAACACCACCTCTTAAATCTATTCAGAGGTGAACACTTTTTGGAAGGTCTTCCTTAAAGACAATCCACTTTTTTTCCAGTTATTTTTCCTTGAAAAAATATTAAAATCCAGTCTCTAGTGTTGAGAGTTGGCCATTCATTCATTGTGTTGTCTGCCACATGTTTTTAATGAAGGTGCTCCCTTGCCAAACTCAGGGAGAGTAATTGGCTTTCATTGAGACTTTGCCTTTTCGATCTAATTTAAGGACTCAATGCACATACTTCCATGTTGTGTCATTGCATGTCTGACAATGGCTTTAAACAATCAGAAAACATCACTCAATTGGATGTATCATCATTATGCTGAGAAAAAATTAGACTGATTTTTCTGATTAATATATTTATTCATATATATATATATTTTTTTGACAGGCATAGTGGACAGTGAGAGAGAGGCAGAGAGAAAGGTCTTCCTTTGCTGTTGGTTCACCCTCCAATGGCTGCCACGGCCAGCGCACTGCGCTGATCCAATGGCAGGAGCCAGGCACCTATCCTGGTCTCCCATGGGGTGCAGGACCCAAGGACTTGGGCCATCCTCCACTGCACTCCCGGGCCACAACAGAGAGCTGGCCTGGAAGAGGGGCAACCAGGACAGAATCCGGTGCCCCGACCAGGACTAGAACCCGGTGTGCCGGTGCCGCAAGGCGGAGGATTAGCCTAGTGAGCCACGGCGGCGGCCAATAATTGTGTTTTATATTCTTTTAATTATTTGAAAGATACAGAGTTTGGTGAATTATATAAAACGCCTTGATTATTTGTGTAAAAGAAAGGCAAATTTAAATGAAGAAAAATGGTTACTTCAAATGTAAGACTGAAGTGGATGAACATTATAAATGTAAAATGTTTCAAATCAAAATGTACTCTAAAATTAGCATCTATATATGGATTATATATTAAATTTTAGTGAGTTACTGACTTCTACATTGAATGCTTATCTTCTACAATATTTCAAGACTTATTCTTATCACTAAGAATATGAAAACACATATAACGGCATTTTGCCTTGATTAAATTAGTTTTAAAAGGAGACACTGCTTGCAAGCATGTGAACACATGTGGCCTTAATGCAAGAAATCTTTATTGTACTACATGTGGCTTTACATACATAGAACAAACACAAAATAAGGAGGAATGAATTTTGTCATCATAAAATTTATAGTATGGAGTGAAAAGGCAGAGAAGTAGTTATAATAAATTCATGGTTGTAATGAAAAATCTCCAGAACTATGTGATCCTAACTTGCCATAAAAATAAGAGCACCAGAAAATTAGAAAAGGAGCAAAGAAAGATATGACAGAAAGGCGTTTCTAGAGGTATTAAGAAGTGCAGCAATATTGTCCATTTTAATGATACAAGGCCATTGAGTGTCAACTCAATACTAAATTTAAAACAAATTAATGACATATGCCATAAAAATTAAAAGATACAGGAAATAGAAATAAAAGATAAGTTTACTTTGATGCAACATTTTTTAAATTCACACAACTTTTTTTTTTGTAAGGCTGACTTTTAATAACTTATTGACAGCCCTTTAGATGCATGGATTAAAGACCCTCATATTAAGTACTGTCTTAAATTTGAATTATCCTGGGGCCAGCACTGTTGCTCACTTGGTTAATCCTCTGGCTAGGTACCGGCATCCCATATGGGTACTGGTTCTAGTCCTGGTTGCTCCTTTTCCAGTCCAGCTCTCTGCTGTGGCCCCGGAAGGCAGTGGAGGATGGTCCAAGTGCTTGGTCCCTGCACCTGCATGGGAGACCAGGAGGAAGCACCTGGCTCCTGGCTTTGGATATGCACAGCGCTGGCTCTAGCAGCCATTTGGGGAGTGAACTAATGGAAGGATGACTTTTCTCTCTGTTGAACTAATGGAAGGATGACCTTTCTCTCTGTCTCTCTCTCACTGTCTATAACTCTACCTGTCCAAAAGAAAAAAACTTTAATTATCCTGATAAGTTTTTAAGAAAAAAAAAAAAAAGAAGAGGGAGGAGTAGGCCCTGTGACATAGTGGGTAAAGCTACCACTTGCAACACCAGCATCTCATATGGGTTCTGGTTCAAGTCTCAGCTACCCCACTTCTAATCCAGCTCCAAGAAAATGCACCTGAGAAAGCAGCGGAAGAAGGTCCAACTCATTTGTCTCCTGGGTCCATACGGGAGACTGAGATGAAATTCCTGGATCCTGGCTTCAGCCTGTCCCAGCCATGGCCATTTCAGCCATTGGGGGACTGAAGCAGTGGAGGAAAGATCTCTCTTTTTCGCTCTCTCTCTCTCTCTCTCTCTGCCTCTGCCTTTCCTTCTCTGTAACTCGGAGCGCCCCTCACCCCTTAAAAAGGGAGGATATAGGGGGCTAGCAACGTGGCACAGTATGTTAATCTTCCACCTGCAACGTCGGCATTCCATATGGGCGCTGGTTCTAGTCCCGGCTGCTCCTCTTCCAATCCAGCTCTCTGCTGTGGCCTGGGAAAGCAGTAGAAGATGGCCCAAGTCCTTGGGCCCCTGTACCTGCATGGGAGAACAGGAAGAAGCTCCTAGCTCCTGTCTTCAGATTGGTGCAGCTCCGGCCATTGTGGCCATATGGGGAGTAAGCCAGACCAGTGGATGGAAGAGCTTTCTCTCTGTCTCTTTCTCTCACTGTCTGTAACTCTACCTCTCAAATATATAAGTAAAAAAATCTTTAAAAAAAGGAGGATATATTTATTCCAAGGAGAAATAAAAGAATACTTTTAAATAAAATTTTTAGAATCAAGGTGCAAATGCATTTCATTAATTACCTTGTTAGATTTATGAACATTCACCAAAGCATGTTCTATTTCAGATTTAAAAGACACAAGTACTACATGCAGGTTATAAGGGGGAATTAGCATTTAAACTTCCTATGAAGACAAACTTCCTATGGACAAACTAGCTACTTGTCAACTTTATTTCTTTAACAAGATATTTGAATCCACTTTTAAAATCTGACTTTGATGGAAACTATCTATAAATACTTTGTCATATTTCATTATATTAGATAAGAGTTTAATAAATATCAAGTGCAATTTTATTAGCATGATTATTATCGTCATATTTGCTTCCCTATTGCTTCGATTAATGAAAGAAAAGTTCACTTTGGGACATTTTCTCATTGCTCACAAACATTAGATTCTGATTGTGTCAACTAAGGAGAAGAAGAAAATTGTAAGAGTATTATCCTTACAGAAATAATTAGCCAAACTATATCAAATCTGTGTCTTATTTTGAATTTATTGAAGAGCTGAGGTTACAAAACAACAAACTGAACCAAACTCCAAGGAGAGTTGGTATCTTCACAGAGAAAGGGCTATAAGGAAATACTCACGTGATGCAATCAGACATTAGTTACAGAAGATTGCCAAAATATTTGACAGTGTGATGAAGGCCAGATGTTGTGTTTCAGGATAGTACAGAACTTTTGGATGTCACAGAGACTGAAAGACTTTTACATCCTTGGGAACTCTCTTTCTGAATGCACTCCCCTGGTTGATCATATCAGGATAGACTTGAATAAGTGTCTTTGTTAAGCAGCTTTGGGGAGGGGAATCCATCTACAGGTGGAAAGCTCTGCCTGGATTATTCTTTTTTCACTACTATGAAACAAAAACCTATTTCTAGGAAGTGGAAGAGCAGAGACACTGCTGTCCCTAAAACATTGCTGAAGCAACGCAGGTGGAGGACTGAAATCTGCAAGCAGAAGGAAAAGAACATCTTCTGTCTAAGGAGCGTAACTACATGTTGAGATCACGATTTCACCCACAGAAGGGGCAGGGGATGAAGAAATGTCTGCCAAGGAGATCCAGGGTCACAACATATGCTTAACACTACTGTCTACCCAAAACAATGGAAACTGCACCCTCATTGCAATGGTGAGTAAGTGAATAAGACTTACATACACCTAATGCTGCTGTACAATACCCCAACTATGGGGGTTCTGCTATAGTACCCTAAAACATGTATCCACTCACCCGATGCACAGAAAGCCAATCATTGACATCAGGGTGGTTGAATAAAGTAGCTGTTTATTGCAAAGCACAGAGCCAGATGCATGGTCCCTATTGATTAATTCCCAGGCTCCCTGAAGAATTAAGAGTGAAGGTTTTACAGATTGAGGCTGGAGCTAAGTGATGTCTGTCCAATTGTTCAGCTCAGGTCCAAGATTCTGGTTGGTCAGTGGTGCCTGTGACCTTCCTTTGATTGATCAGAGATGCTGTGTTCTTTAGGGAAATTATGATGGCCAGGTGGTCTTCAGTTGGTCTGGGGCTTACATGTAAGTGGTACTTACCTTCTACCCAAGACCTGGAATTTCACAACCTGGACCTGGATTTCCCCTAAACAGACAATGCTCGCCAACAGGGTTTTATCTATTGGAGAAGCAAATGTCTATTTGAGTCTGGTGGTGAGAAATTTTGACAATTGTACCACTCCGAAACTTAGTGAACTCCTTTTGATAAGGGATAGGTGTGAATACTTTGGGCTAAGGGAGACAGATGAGAGGCTGAGTTCTGACTTTACCTTATAGGAGTTTGGTCTCACTAATAGTAGAATACAGTGGACAGAAGGATGAGTGCTACTTTTTTGAGGGGCAAAATACAGGGAAAACCTGAAAGTTAGAATGTCTCCATGGGAGACCTGGAAGAAGCTCCTGCTTCCTGGATTCAGATTGGCTTAGCTTCAGCTGTTTCAGCCATTTGGGGAGTGAACCAGTGGATAGAAGATCTCTCTCTCTCTCTCTCTCTCTCTCTTTCTCTCTCTTTCTCTCTCTTTCTCTCTCTTTCTCTCTCTTTCTCTCTTTCTCTCTGTCTGTACCACTTTCTGTAACTCTGTCTTTCAAATAATTAGAATCAATCTTTAAAAATAATGGTATATTAACATAATTATCCTTTTTTTTTATTTTAAAGTTCTCTAAATGCAATTGTCTAAAAAAATAGAAACTACATACTAGCTATCTTTAGTAGATATAATATAGATGATACCCTAGTAACAGCACAAATTACAGGACAAAATATGGGAGTATACTGTTGAAAAATTCTACTTTGGTTACATTGAACATAATTTTAAAATTCATGTCATAAGAGAACACATAAAAGTAATGTATAAAACAGGCAAATTCAATAGAAAGTAAAACAAGTAGTCCAGAAAAAATTCTCAATAAGCACAAAAGAAAGGAAAAAAAAAAGATAGTTAAGAAACAAGCATAGATGGGAAGTAGAGCAACTAAGAAGATAATAGAATATATTTTAGTACTACAAATAATAACATAAAACATAGTGTAATTTCACCAAAAGATACTTAAAGATTGGGTTAAAATGTAAGAACCAATTATAAGTTATTTATTAGGCAAACATTAACTGGAAGAAAGCTTAAATAGCTACATTAATAGCTACTAGACAGCAGACTTCAGACTAATGAACCATCTTGGTAACAGAGAATTATGTAATATCATGGTTGTCAATTCCGTGAAAATATTCTTAAATATGCATGCACCTATGCAAAGTGATTAAAATGTATGTGGAAAGGATTATTGATATATAAAGGACAAATAGAAATAATTTTATTTTAAGATTTCTATAGTTTTAATTTTAACAACACTGTCTCAGAAAATGATGAGTATGTAAATGGACAATAATATATGTGGGAGAAATGTACAATACCATCAAAATGTACAATACCATCAAACAACAAAACAAGTGTGACATTTATAGAAAACTCACCCAATACTAGTGGTAGGCACATTATTCTCAAGGGCGTGTGGAATGATTATTAAGAAAGGTTAAACTCTTGGCTATAAAATAAATCTCAAGTAAAGTTCAAACAATGGCAGTCATACAAAGCATTGTTCTTACACCAACACAGAGTTAAACTAGAAATCAATAGCAGAAAGATATCTGAACAATCTACTCTTTGGATATTAGATAACATACTTCTACATGACCCCTTCAATGAAGAAGCAGACTCAAGGGAAACTAAAAGCATTTGAAATGAGTGCAATAAAATTACAATATATCAAGATTTCAAGGATACTCAAAGTGGTGAGGGGCGAGAAATATATAGTGCTAAATATCAACATTGGAAAAAGATTATAGTATTAATTAAAGCTTCCATTTCAGTGAAACTAGAACAAAGACTGCAAAATAAGTCCAAATCAATCAGCAGATAAAAATCATAAAGATGGGAATAAGTGTTGTGGCACAGCAGGCTTAGTTACCTTGGGATGCCCACATCCACTTTGGGGTGATGCTTACAGTCCTGTATAGTCTGCTTCTGCCTTATCTTCCTCTTAATGCATCTGAGAAGGTGATTATGGCCCAAGCACTTGGGTTCCTGCCACCTACATGTGAGACTTAGATGGAGTTCTTCACAGCTGACTTCAGTTGTGGCTCAGCTATGACTGCTTCAGGGGCATCTGGGGAATGAACCAATGGATGGCACATTCTCTCTCTCTCTCTCTCTCTCTCTCTCTCTCTCTCTCTCTCTCCTCAAAATAGTTTTTTGAAAAAATCAGCAAACTTCAAAGCCAATAGCAAAACTTGCTAACATTTGAGACAGAAACTGCAAATTAACAGTATCTACAATAAAGAGGTGATATTATCACATATTTTGGAGACATTTAATACAGTAATTTAACAATCTAATCCCATAAATTCAATAAGCTTTATGAAATCAATCATTTTTATGATAGTCATACTGCTAAAATTCATGCAAAGAAACAGTCTAAATAGTTCTATGTCTTTTAAAGAAGCTGAATTTATGGTTTAAAATCTTCCCCAAAAGAGAAGTCCAAGACCAGATGATTCACTAATGAATTTCATCGTTCCTTTTAAAGGTAAATAATTCTATACCCTCTGTTTCAAAAATAAAAAGGTAATAAAGCACTGTCAATATAATTTTATGAGGCTGATATTAATATCGTATCAAAACAAGGGTTGACAAGCACTGTGGCTAAGTGGGTAAAGCCGCGCCTGTAGTGCCGGTATCCCATATGGGTGCTGATACAAGACCTGGCTGCTCCACTTCCAATCAAGCTCTCTGCTGTGGCCTGAGAAAAGAGTAGAAGATGGTCCAATTCCTTGGTCCTCTGCACCCCTGTGGGAGGCCTGAAGAATCTCCTGGTTCCTGGTTTCTGATTGACATAGCTCCAGCCATTGTAGTCAATTGGGGTATGAACCAGCAGATGGAAGACCTCTTTCTTTCTCTCTCTGCCTCTCCTTCTCTCTCTGTGTAACTCTGACTTCCAAATAAATAAATAAAATAAATCTTTAAAAAACACAAAAGAAATTCCTGAAGAATACCCCACCAATAATTCAAATATTAGTAAATTTGTAGACATCACATGAAAATGTAACAAAATTTGTAAAAGCTCCATATGTTTACAATCATACAATATTAATGGAAGAAATTTTATTACATAAGTTGAGAAATATACAATATCCATAAATTTGAAGATTCATTATTATGAAAATGTCATGTCCCTAACTGAACACGAAGATTGAATGCAATCCCAATGAAATTTTCAGAGGACCTCTTTCTACATATGAACAATATTACTATCAAATTTACATGGACAAATTAAGGAACTGGAATAGACAAATCAATCAAAATAAATCAATACTATATATATATAGTATATATATGTACTATAATATTAATGGAAACTGTGGTAGCAGCAAAAGACAAACAGAATGGAGGGACAGAATAAAGAATCTGTTAAAATAAATCACACCAGTATAATGAACTGATTTTGATGAAATATCAAAAGGCAATTCTACCAATCAATAAATGATAGTATTCAATAAAAGTTCTATGCCCCTTGACAATGATATAAAAATGTTAAACACTATATTTGCAAAAAATCCTCAACAATACCCTAGCAAATCAAAAACAGAAATGTATAAACTACATTATAAATAATAATAAAGTGAAACTTATCCCACAAACACAAGATTAGCTGAACACCTAGAATAAATTAACATGAAACTCTTTATCAATAAAACAAAATAAAATTATTATCTTCATAGTTGCAGAGAAAGTATTAGACTGAAACACCACTTTAAGATTAAAAACAATAACAACTGATGACACATTGTAGTCAAACTTTCCAAAATAAAACAAAAAGAAAAGATTCTAAAATGTGCACTAAAGAAATGCCAGTTTACTTTCAGAGTATCTCCAATTAGACTCAATATCAAACTTCTCATCAAAAACCCTATAGGCTAGAAGGCATTGGTGAGATACAGTCCAAGCTTAAAAGAAAAAAAAAAACTGTCAAACTAGATTACTATATCCTGCAAAGCTCTCATTTATGAATGAAGGTGAAATAATGACCTTCCATAACAGAAACTGAAAGAATTTGTTGCCACTTGTCCAGTCTCACAAAAGATGCTTAAGGATGTGCTATACACAGAAACACAGAAAGATTGTTATCACTATGAAAGAATGAGAAGGCATAAAATCCCTCAGTAGAAATACAAAAGAAACACAAAGTAAATAATAGGAGTATTTGTGGAAAAACAGCAGGGCCAAATTGTTACTTATCAATAGTCACCTTGAATGTAAATGGCCTCAGCTCTCCAGCTAAAAGATACAGACTGGATGAATGGATTAAAAAGCAAGACCTTCTATTTGCTGCCTACAAGAAACACATCTCACCAACAAAGATACATGCACACTGAAAGTGAAAGTCTGGAAAATGATATTCTATGCTAAAAGAAACCAGAAACAGCTGGTGTAGTTATTCTAATGTCAGACAAAATAGATATTAACATAAAAACTTTTAAAAGAGACAAAGAAGGGTACTATGTAATGATTAAAAGATCCATTTAACAGGAAGCCGTGACTATAATAAATGCATATACACCCAACTACAGGATGCCTGGCTATTTAAAAGAAATGTTAATGGGTCTAAAAGGAGACATAGATTACAATATAATAATAGTGGAGGACTTAAATACCCATTTTCAACAATAGGCAGATCAATCAGACAGAAAATCAGCAAGGGAACAACAGAGTTAATTGACACTATAAACCGATTGGACCTAATGGATATCTACAGAACCTTTTGCCATACAGTGGTAGAATACACATTCTGGCCAGCACCGCGGCTCACTAGGCTAATCCTCCGCCTTGTGGCACAGGCATACCGGGTTCTAGTCCCGGTCAGGGCACCAGATTCTGTCCGGGTTGCCCCTCTTCAAGGCCAGCTCTCTGCTGTGGCCTGGGAGTGCAGTGGAGGATGGCCCAAGTGCGTGGGCCCTGTACCCCATGGGAGACCAGGATAAGTACCTGGCTCCTGCCATTGGCGGCAAGCCATTGGAGGGTGAACCAATGGCAAAGGAAGACCTTTCTCTCTGTCTCTCTCTCTCACTGTCCACTCTGCCTGTCTATATATATATATATATATATATATATATATAAAGAATACACATTCTTCTCATCAGTGAATGGGACTTTCTCTAGGATAGACCGTATGTTAGGCTGTAAAGCAAGTCTCAGCAAATTCAGAAAAATCAAAATCATACAACATATCTTCACTTATCACAATGGAATGAAGATGTAAATCAGCAACTCAAGAATCTCTAGAAATATGCAAACACATGGAGCCTGAACAACACTCTCTTGAATGACAGTGGGTCACAGAAGAAATCAGAAGAGATATCAACAAAATTCTGGAAACAATTGAAGATGATAATACATCATATCAAAATTTATGGGATACAGCAAAAGCAGTGTTAAGAGGGAAATTTATAGCAATCAGTACCTACACAAAGAAATTGGAAAGGTACTAAATAAATGAGATATCAATGCATAACAAAGACCTAGACAAACAACAAATGAAAGCCAAAATAAGTAGAAAGAAAGAAATAATTAAAATTAGAGAAGAAATAAACAAAATTGAAATAAAAAAATCAATACAAAAATCAGTGAAATAAAGAGCTGGTTTTTTGAATAACAGAATTAAGACATATTGGTTCAGCTCACCAAAAATAGGGAAAATGCCTAAATCAATAAAATTCACATATAAAAAAGGAAATATAACAACAGATATCAAAGAAATGAAAAGAATTATCTGAAATTATTACAATGAATTGTATGCCAACAGATTGGAAACTTATAAACAATGGATAGAGTCCTAGAAACACACAATCTACCAAAACTGGGTCAGCAAGATATAGAAAACCTAAACAGACTGATAACCAAAACAGAAATTGAATCAGTTATAAAGAACTTCCCAACAAAGAAAATTCCAGGACTAGATAGCTTCACTGCTTATTTCTACAAGACATTTAAAGAAGAATTAATTTCAATTATTCTCCAGCTATTCAAAACAATTGAAAGGAAGGCATTCCTCCCAAATTCCTTCTATGAAGCGTGTCTCACATTAACACCTGAATCTGAAAAGATGCAATAGATAACTGTACACAAATATCCCTGAAGAAGAAAGATGCAAACATCCTCAACAAAATATCATCTAATTGAATCCAAAAACACATCAGAATGAACATTAACCAGGACCAATAAGATTTATCCCTGATATGCAGGAATATTTCAACACTGACAAATTAATCAATGTGATAAAACACATTAACAAACTGAAGAACATAAACCATATGCTTATCTCAATAGATACAGAGAAAAATTTGATAAAATATAACATCCTTTCATGATGAAAACCTTCAGCAAATTGGGTATTGAAGGAATATTACTCAATACAATCAAGGCAATATATGACAAACCCACAGCTGGAGAATGGGGAAAAGCTGGAAGCATTCGTCCTAAGATCCAGTACCAGATGAGGAAGCCCAATCTCACCATTACTATTTAATATATTTCTGGAAGTTTTAGCCAGAGCCATTAGGCAAGAAAAAGAAATCATGTAATGCAAATTGGAAAGGAGCAAATCAAACTGTGCCTATTTGCAAATGACATGATCCTATATCTAGGTGATCCAAACAAATCCACAGAGAGACTATTGGAACTCATAAAAGAGTTTGGTAAAGTAGCAGGATATAAAATCAACACAGAAAAATCAATAGCTTTTGTATACACAGGCAACATCATGGCTGAGAAAGAACATTTATCTGTCCCATTCACAATGCTCCATAAAGAATCAACTATATTGGAAAAATTTTAACAAAGGATGGCAAGACCTCTACAATGAAAATTATAAAATACTAAAGAAAGAAATAGAAGACATTAAAAAATGGAAAAATTTTCCAAGTTCATTGATTAGAAGAATCATCATCAAAATGGAATCCAGATCAAAATACCAATAATGGTCTCTGCATATTTTTATTTTTTCAATTTTTTTTCTTTTCAACTTTTATTTAATAAATATAAATTTCCAAAGTACAACTTTTGAATTATAGCAGCTTTTCCCCCATAAACTCCCTCCCACCCACAACCATCCCATCTCCCATTCCCTCTCCCATCCCATTCTTCATCAAGAGTCATTTTCAATTATCTTTATATACAGAAGATCAACTTGGTATATACTTAGTAAAGATTTCAACAGGCTGCACCCACAAAGACACACAAAATATAGAGCACTGTTTGAGTAGTGGTTTCACCATTAATTCTCATAGTACAACACACTAAGGGCAGAGGTTCTACTTGGGGAGCAGGTGCACAGTGACTCCTGTTGTTGATTTAACAACTGACACTCTTATTTATGACATCAGTAATCACGTGAGGCTCATGTCATGAGCTGCCAAGGCCATATAAACCTCCTGAGTTCAACAACTCTGATATTATTTAGTCACGGCCATATTCGCCATATTCAATGTGGAAGTTCTCTCTTCCCTTCAGAGAAAGGTACTGCCTTCTTTGATGGCCTGTTCTTTCCACTGGGATCTCACTCACAGAGATCTTTCATTTAGGTCATTTTTTTTTTTTTGCAACAGTGTCTTGGCTTTCCATGCCTGCAAAACTCTCATGAGTTTTTTAGTCAGATCCGAATGCCTTCAGGGATGATTCTGAGGCCAGAGTGCTATTCAGGGCTTTTGCCATTCTATGAGTCTGCAGTGTATCCCACTTCCCATGTTGCATCATTTTCTCCTTTTAAATTCCATTAATCATTACTTGTAGACACTGGTCTTATTTATGCAATCCCTTTGACACTTAATCCTATCTTTTTGATCAATTATGAACTTAAACTGTTCACTTTAACAAGTAAGATGGCATTGGTACATGCCACCTTGATGGGATTGAATTGGAAATCCCTGGCACTTTTCTAGCTCTACCATTAGGGGTAATTCCAAGTGAGCATGTGCTGAACTGTTCATCTCCATATTTTTTAAAAAATGATGCTAAAACTCATATGGAAGCATCAGGTATCCTGAATAGCTAAAGCAATCTTATACAACAAAAACAAAGCTGACGATATCACAATACCAGATTTCAAAATATACTATAGGGCATTTGTAATCCACACAGTCTTGTACTGGCACAAAAACAGATGGATAGACCAATGGAACAGAATAGAAGCTCCAGAAATCAATCCATACATCTCCAACCAACTTATTTTCGATAATGGAGCAAACAACAATCCCTGGATCAAGGACAAAATAACAAGTGGTGTTTGGGATACTGAAGCTCCACCTGCAGAAGTTATGAAATTAGAACCCTACCTTACACCTTACACTAAAGTCCACTCAAAATGGATCAAAGACCTAAATCTTATGAAATACTCTAAAAACTATTAGACTAATAATTAGTTTAGTAAATTTGTAGGCTACAAAATAAATATAGAAAAAGTTAATAGTAACCATATATATTGAAAAATATCTAATTAAAGTGAATTCAATGAAATAATTTCATTTATGATTGTGTTAAACATTAAAATAATACAAACAGGCTGGAGCCAGGAACTAAGAAGTCAATACAGGTCTCCCATATGGGTTGCAGGGACGCAACTCTTTGAGCTGCCACCACCAGCTTCCCAGGAATCAGGGGCAGAGTGGAGACTCAAACTCATGCAATTTGCTATTCAATGTGGACAACCCAAACACTTGATTTCCCTAGTCTTCGAAAGTTATTAGACATGTTTTGCAGTTTTATATTGTGGCTATTGGGAAGTGAACCAGAGACTGGAGTACATTCATTTACTCCTCTCCTCTCTTCATCCCTCCTCTTCTCTCCCCTCACTCCCTCTATCCATCCCCAACTTTTGAAATACATAAAATGAATAAAGAATTTTTTAAAAAGGAATAAATCCTCATAATTGTATAGCTACTTGATTTTCAGCAAAGTGCCAGGATAATTCAATGATGGATTGAATAATAACTTTGACAAATGATACTGGAACAACTAGATATAAACATGGAAAGAATGAGGTTGCATGTTTACCTTACATCATATCCCCAAATTAACTCAAAATAGATCCAAGTCCTAAATACAAAATCTATAACTATAAAGCACATATTAGTAAAAACTGTTCATAATAAGGGTTAGTGACTGTCTCTTAAATGTTAGACATTAAGCACATCAACTAAAGAAAAAAATAGACAGGCCGGCGCCGCGGCTCACTAGGCTAATCTTCCGTCTTGCGGCGCCGGCACACCGGGTTCTAGACCCGGTCGGGGCGCCGGATTCTGTCCCGGTTGCCCCTCTTCCAGGCCAGCTCTCTGCTGTGGCCCAGGAGTGCAGTGGAGGATGGCCCAAGTGCTTGGGCCCTGCACCCACATGGGAGACCAGGAGAAGCACCTGGCTCTTGCCATCGGATCAGCGCGGTGCGCCGGCCGTAGCGGCCATTGGAGGGTGAACCAACGGCAAAGGAAGACCTTTCTCTCTGTCTCTCTCTCTCACTGTCCACTCTGCCTGTCCAAAAAAAAAAAAAAATAGACAAAATAGACATCACCAAAATTAAGAACTCGGGTATTTCAATGGACACATGAATGAAGTGAAAATGTAAGCTACAATGGAACAAAATGTGGAAATAATGTCTCTCATAAGGGATTTCCCTCTAGAATGTATTCTAAACTATTTTAACTCAATAGTGAAAAGACAATCCAATTTAAAATTGAACAAGTGATCAGAATAGACATTTCTCAGACGAATACCAGAAACATCCAAAGAACAGGTAAAAAGATGTGTGACATGGCTGACCAACTTGACTCTCACTGGGATTAAACATGACAATAGGTCTGCTCTGATTTCATCATCATTTAAAAAAAATCATCTATTATTTTTCACTTTATGTTTCTGTGTGGGAGCAAACTGTTGAAATCCTTACTTAATGTATACTAAGCTGATCTGTATATTAAGATAATTGAAAATGAATCTTGATGTGAATGGAAGGGGAGAGGGAGTGGGAAAGGGGAGGGTTGTGGGTGGGAGGGACGGTATGGGGGGGAAGCCATTGTAATCCATAAGTCGTACTTTGGAAATTTATATTCATTAAATAAAAGTTAAAAAAAAAGAAATGTAAAAAAAAATAAACTGACATAAATTCAAATAAAAACAAAAAAAAGAACATGATTGGTTGCAAACATCTTCAGAGACAGAGTGCTGCCTCTGAAAACAGGCTACAGAAAAGACCACTGATGAATTCTAAGGACATTTCTGGGAAAAGATACAGAATATATAGATAAAGAACAAAGGGTACACAAGGCAGCTGCAGGAAACAGAGCCTGTGTGTGTATCACTCACGTCTAAATTGACCTGGTGGGTCTGTCCAGATGCTCTTCAGGCTAGTCTCAGTAGGAGACAGCTTTACAGGCTTTTTAGGGCCAGTTCTATAATTGCTCAATAATTTCATTGTATCATTTAATATGCATTTCATATAAATATTCCCTGATCTTATCAAATATGTCTTTTTTTTTATGGTTGAGTTGTTTGAATTTAGACCCAAATAAGGCTCCTATGATTAAGAAAATGTTAACTTACAGAGAAGTTACATCAGTGCAAATGCTTTTTGGTCAGTGTAATAAAAATGAATTTTGCTCAATAAAAGTACAAAAGATGTATAAAAAAAATTGAATCTGAAACTTCCAGAAGAAAACCCAGGAAATAAAAAAAAAATGTGACCTTGGGCTAACCAAAGAGTTGTTAGATACCATATCGAAGGAACAGTCATTAAAAATAAGCATGGCAAATTGGAGTAATCATTACTACTATGAGTATAAAATAATATATAGCTACCTCTTAAAAAGTTGACTGTTTTTGATTAAGCTAGGCATATTCCTTCCATATGATCTAGAAATCCCACTTCTAGATTTCTACCCAAGAGAAATGATATTTTGTGTTCACATAAAAATATGTGCGAATGTTTATGGCAGCTTTATTCATATTGCCCCAAACTGGAAACAACCCAGATGTCTTTCAACTCACGAATGCATAAACAATCTGTGGTACATCCATACATTAAAATACCACTCCTAGGAAAAGGAACAAACTATTGATGGGTGAAAAATGTGCATGTCTCTTAAATGTCTTTTTTGAATTGAAAGAACCAAGACCCAAAAGACTACATATTGTATGATTCTATTTATATTACATTTCAGAAAAGCAAAGTTAGAAGAGTGGTGAGAGTTTGGCACAGTGAGTTAGAGAGAGTGTCCAAAGTTTAGCACAGCATGTGAAGTACTGATATGTACATGGAAAACCCACATCTCATAGCAGAGTGCCTGGGTTTGACTGCTGGCTCCAGTTCTGATTCTGACTTCTGCTAGGATGTACCCTGGAAGACGGGGAGCACACAAGTGATGGCTTAAGTACTTGGATCTCTGCCATGCATGTAGGAGACTTGGATTAAATTCAGGACTCCTTGCAAAGCCTCAACACTTAACAAATATTTGGGGAGTGAATCAGCTGATATTTTTCTATCCATCCATCCAGCTCTCTCTCTCTCTCTCTCTCTCTCTCTTTCTGCCTTTCCAACTAAATGCATGTTTACTTTTAATGACTGTTCCTATGATATGGTATCTAACAACTCTTTGGTTAGCTCAAGGTCACATTTCTTTTTATTTCCTGGGTTTTCTTCTGGAAATTTCAGATTTAAATTTTAAATTTAAATGCATGTATATACTAAAATATAATATATATAAATTAAAGGAAAGAAACCAGTCAGTGATTTCCTGCAGCTGAGGGAATGGAAAATTGTTCAGAAAAGGACACTTTTGAAGAGCTTGGCGTGATAGATATGTTCAGTGTGAGAAGTGTTCAATGTGCTGTTGGACACACAAATTATCCATTTGTATAAACTCAACATAACTAAATAAAACAAAATTTGAACTTTAATACATGTAAATATTTATGAAAGGAACCAAGATATGGAGAAAATTGACTTTTAGCAGAGAGGCCATTAGCAAGATTGGAAGTGTAGCAGCCAGAAATGGAACCGGCACCCAAATGGTATGTCCATGTTGCAATCGGCAGCTTAACTTGCTGTGCCAGAGCAGCAGCCCATCCTTTCTCTTTTAGCTCTGTTTTTGGTGTCTATTATGGTGCCCTGTGTTTATAAAGTAAGATGAAAGTATTTTATTGGGGACTGGTGTTGTGGCATAGCAAATAAAGCTGCCACCTGAGATGCTGACATTCCTTCCATCTGTGCTGGGGTTCATGTCCTGGATGCTCCACTTCCAACCCAGCTCCATGCTGCTGTGCCTGGGAAAGCAGTAGAAGATGGTCCGAGTCCTTGGGCCCCTGAATCCATCTGGGAGACTTGGATGAAGTTTCTGGCTCCTGACTTTTTGCCTGGCCCAGTACTGGCCATGATAGCCATGTGGGGAGTGAACCAATGGATGAAAGATCTTTCTTTTTCTCTCCTTCTTTTTCAGTAACACTGACTTTCAAAATAAGTAAATAAATAAAAAAAAGTTATCACAAAAATTAAAATTAAAAAAAGAAAGTAAGAAAGGAGGAAGAATGGAGGAGAGAAATATCATTATGTAAGGATTGCATCTAAAAATCTGTTCTCTCTATATTAATAAAAATTTTAAAATGTAAACAATAAAATAAAATAAAAACAAAATTTGAACATACAAAACTGTAGCTCAAATGAAGCATAGCTGTTTTACATATGGTTTTAAAAAGCAAGTTACTTAGTATTTTAATGTTTGTTATTAATAGTATAAGCCAAATTAATCAAGATACATATCACATTATTTTATAGAATACATTAAATTAAGGTCCTTTAAAATTAAGTAGGGTTTAGTTTCAAAATATCATAGTAATTGTGGTTGTGAGAAGGACTTAGAATCTGAAAATGAATGCATTTACTGGACAGGTACCTGAATTAATGTGTTGTTTGTGAATCATTTGACCTGTGAGCATCTATAGATAGCCAGGTGGTACTTAATAAAGATTTTCATAAGCTATCAAAATACAGTATATTATAAATCCTTGAGAAAACCTACCATCTGACATCCCACAAATATGTACAATTTGTTTATATATATATATGTGTGTGTGTGTGTGTGTGTGAGTGTGTACCTGCACTTTGTGTGTGTCTTCATCTCTCTGCCACCCTGCATATCAAATACATGAGTAAATAAATTTTAAAAATTGAAAAAAGGGAAATAACTCTATGTTCCAATTTATCTATTACTAAGTGAAGTCAGAATGAAAGTCTTCTACATATAAAATGTTTCCCAGTAAAGCACACAAGCAAAGGCAGGCATCTGTGGTGCCCCAGGTTAAGACTGCTAGGGTACACCCTGGGAGGCAGAGGATGATGGATCAGTTTCTTGGTTTCCTGTCACCAATATGGGAAACCTTGACTGAGTTCCCAGCTCCTGACTTCAGTCTGGTCCAGCAGGCATCTGGGGAGAGAAACAGCAAAACAGCGGACAGACATATCAATTTCTCTCTCTCTCCCTGTATGTATATGTATGTGTGTGTCTGTTGGTCTGTCTCTCTCTCTCTTGTGCTTCCTTTCAAATAAATAAGCTTTTTAAAAAGGAGATATATATATATATATATATACACCCATCCATCAGTGACATAGATTATAAAGCTATTCTTAATAATAAATCTAATATTCCTAGAAAATCCAAGTTTATAAAACTTCAGTGTAAGCTGCACTTCATTCTAAGCATATATATTCCCATTATAAAGATGTGGAAACAGTGTCTCATTAGTTCCAAGATACTCTAGCCCATGGTTGGTAGAATAAGTTGTTAAACATAAGCCCAAGGCTTTTTCCCATTGTTTTTCACACTGTTGGCTAAAAAACAGTTCAACAGTATCATTGTTTCATGCTGTGGTTTTGGTTTTCAAGTCTCTGTAGAGAGAGACACTGCTGTTCTGTTACCTAACCTTCGCACCTGCTGAACTGAGCCTGACTGTGCACGTGGATGCAGCTGATGACTTTTTGCACCAAGACATCCTCAATGTTGTGATGAGAGATGGGAAACAAAACAGCTGCTAGCTCAGACTTCTGCCTTTAGTGAAGAAATATCTCCAAATACATCAGGAACAGGAAAAGATGCAACTTTCAGCCTGTAATTTCACATTAATGAAGAGAATGTCAGCACATCTGATTTATTGGGGAATTTTTCTTTGCCAGAACAGAAATGTGTTCGTGTCTCGGGTTTTATTCCCTCCACAATTGCCTGATAGATATGTTATTCTGGATTGCCTGAAACTAAAGGCTTTTAAAAAAAATGTTAAAAAAGAGTACCAGCACTGCTAATGGCGTGGTAAAATTGACAAGTTGAAAATAAAATGTCAGCTATAAAAAATTAAAATTTCATAGCAATGTTAGCCTACCATATAGTCATAATGTCCAAATTATAGAGGATTTACTGACCTAAGTAAAAAGCAAAAAGCTTCTTTGAAAACAAGAATAAGAAATGTTGTTCTAGTTTTTGTGCCATCGTGAGTACATTTTGATAAATAGTGTTTGTATTACTGATGTGCTATTTAGTGTTACACCAGGCAGCATTTATCGAAGAAAAAATATCTGCTTTGGTATTTGGTAGATATAAACATGAATTAATGGTTTCCTATTTTATTTTTTAATGTTTTAAAATTAATTATTTTATGTCATTTGGGAGGCAGAAAGATAGACAGACAAAGCTCTCTTCTTCTATGCTGCAACAGCCTGTGCTGGACCAGCCTAACGCCAGAAGACAAGAATTCAACTGAGGTCTCCCACATGAGTATCAGGGATCCAACTACTTGAGCCATCATCTGCTGTCTCCCAAGACAGACATTAGCAGGAAGCTAGAATCAAGAACAAACGAGTCAAGATTCAAACCCAGGTGCTTACATACAGAATGTGGTATCACAACCAGTGGCTTCAGTGCTAGACCACCCCAGATTATTTTATTTTATTTTCAATGGTTACAAATGGTTACAAAATTGCACATTTATAAGGTACATGATGTTGTTTGACTCGTTTACATTTTACTATGATCAAATCAGGGCAACTAACATGGATTTGTTGCTTCATCTTGTTCTCCTTAAGCTTTTAAAAAATGCTTATTTAATTCATTTGGAAGGCAGATGAAGAGAGAGAGAGAGAGAAAGAAATCTACTGCCTCCAGTGTGTGCAAAGGGTGGGACTGGATTCCATAATCCACTGAACCACAATGCCTGCCCCATCATTCAGCTTTCTTACCTGTACAAGAGAGAAAACATTATTGTAAGGAAAGGAGAAAATCCAGAAAAGCATCTTGAGTTCTTTGAGTTTTAGATCATTGTTAATCCCTTCTCTTTACAAATTAATTTTACTATGTATTTATATAGTTAAGGCAAAATGATATGGCCTTATGGCTTGATACAAAGCAAGAAAATTAGGCATCAATGTCCATTACTCAGTAGGCTTCTCATTTCTTGTTTAGGCATTGAATTCGTGTCCTAATTTACTAATATATTTGAATTCATTTTTTAAAAATTTTAGCCTAGCAGAATTTGAGATGCACAACAATTTTGTCATGATGGTAAAATAACTCATAAAATTCTGAAATAATACTGCAATCCACAGCAATTAAAACACACTTGCCAAGGGCTGGTGTTGGGGCAGATTTACCCACCTGTGATATTGGAACTCCATATGGGTACTGGTTCACGTCCTGGATGCTCCACTTCTTATTCAGATCCCTATTAATTAGCCTGGGAAATAACAGAAAATGGACAAAGTGTCTGGGTACTTGTCATACATATGGGAAACCTGGATGAGGCTCCTTTGTCCTGGCTTTTGCCTGGTCCACCCTTGGCATTTGCAGACATCTGGGGCTGAACCAACAGACATTCGCTATATCTCTCTATGTGTCTCTCCCTTTCTCTCTGTAACACTGACATTTAAAGTAAATAAGTAACTGTTTCTTGTAGTGAAATTTTCCCAGGGAGCTCTTTTAAACAATAAGGAGGAAGTATAAGGAGGGCACATATGCAACCCTGTTAAGTAGAAAAATGGGAGGACATTTATAAGAAGGGAAACACGTATCCAGCCCTCTGCTGATGTGCCTGGGAGGGCAGCAGAAGATGGCATAAGCCCGTGGGCCCCTGCACCGACATGGGAGACTTGGATGAAGGTCCTGGTTCCTGGCTTTAGCCTGGCCCAGCTCCAGCCACTAGAGGCCATGTTGGGAGCGAATCAGAGAAGGAAAGGTCTCTCTCTTTCTCGGTCTCTCCTCTCTCTCTCTCTCTCTCTCTCTCTCTGTAACTCTGCCTTTCAAATAGATGAAATAAATCTTTATAAAAAGAAGCCATTTAAAATTCATTTCTCATCTTAGGCTTATCTTTCTTTACCTGCATATGGTGATAGTCAGAATGCAATACATTCTGATTCTTACAGCTCTCTCATACTATGAAAAAATATTGCATTCATTCTAGAGAATCCAACTAGTTATTTCCAATTCTACATTTTCTCCTCTGTATTTTTCTCCTACCTCTTTCTTCTCCACCACATCTCATATTTTTCTTCTCCTTTCTCTTGTACCTTTTCTTGTCGGTCCTCTTTCTCTTCATCTTCATACTTTTTATCTTTAGTTTTTATAGAACCTTCTGTACCCAATATTTTCTGTTACATATCTAAAAGAAATTGATAACCAGTCCATAATGGTGTTTTGTTTTACTTTCTTGATTTTCTTGATTGTTTAGATTTTGTTCTTTCTGAAAATCACCCTATTCCTACTGAATTAAAAACATCCCAATCTTGGGACAGGCATTGTAGCACAGTGGGTTAAGCTGCATAATAAAGTCCCTGTTACTGAGTCCCACTCTGCCTCTAACCCAGATTTTTACTGGTGTTCCTGGGAAACAGCAGGCCATGGATCAAGTCCTGCCGCCCACATGGGAAACCTAGACTCAGTTTCTACACCGATCTTTGGACAGGCCCAACCATGGCAATTGCAGGTGTTTAATGAGTAAACCAACAGATGCAAGATTTCTCTCTCTCTCTCTCTCTTTCTCTCTCTCTCCTTCCATCACTCTGCCTTTTAAGTAAAGAAAAACAAAGAAATTCAATAAGAAAAACACGATTCTGTGTAGTGGTGTGGAGTCTGTTCAACTGTGGGCCATCCCTAGCTCGTTTCCAGCTGCCGTGATTTTGCAGTAAGACCATGGTAATGTTTCTCTCACTGCCATATTTAGACTGTCTCTACCTCCTGCATTCTCAACAATAAGATCATTTTAATATCTGTGAACTTTAAGCCGGCGCCGCGGCTCACTAGGCTAATCCTCCGCCTTGCGGCGCCGGCACACCGGGTTCTAGTCCCAGTCAGGGCACCGGATTCTGTCCCGGTTGCCCCTCTTCCAGGCCAGCTCTCTGCTGTGGCCAGGGAGTGCAGTGGAGGATGGCCCAAGTCCTTGGGCCCTGCACCCCATGGGAGACCAGGATAAGTACCTGGCTCCTGCCATCGGATCAGCGCACTGCGCCGGCCACAGCGCGCCAGCCGCGGCGGCCACTGGAGGGTGAACCAACTGCAAAGGAAGACCTTTCTCTCTGTCTCTCTCTCTCTCACTGTCCACTCTGCCTGTCCAAAAAAAAAAAAATCTGTGAACTTTTTCTTGTCACATTTATACCTTGCCACACAGTTTATTACTTGTGCCACTCCTTTGCTAAAAGGATTTGAGGCACAATGGAACAAAATTCATAAATAATAAAGCTAATGAAACAGCAGAAATTGAAATACAACATGATTATTAACTGTGTGCTCCTTGATGGTCAAGTCAGCAAGAGTTATACATGTGTGTTATTATATTTCAATTCCCCATGAAAAAGAACCAAATTGTCAATTAAAAATGATCCATTTCATTCTTTCAGTACATAGCAATATATCAAATAGAATTTTGTCATATGACAGCTTATATATGGATTATAGTAGGTCATTTAGCAAATATGAAATTGGTTTCTTTTTTTAACTTTTAATCATTTTATTTAAAAAAAAACACATTCATAATTAACAAACTGAAGACACTTCTACAAATAGCAGAACTATAATCCATATTTTACAGTTTTTTTCTTTTTAATTTTTAGTGCTTAAAAGGTCACCAATATAATAACATCCACATTTTTAAATGAAATAATATATCTGGGACTGGCACTGTGGTGTAGCTGGTAAAGCTGCCAGCTGGAATGCCGGCATCCCATATTGGCTCTGGTTCAAGTCCTGGCTGCTCCACTTCCGATCGAGCTCAGTTTTGACCTGGGAAAGCAGTAGAAGATGGCCCAAATCCTTGAGCCCCTGCACCCATGAGGGAGACCCAGAAGAAGCTCCTGGCTACTGGCTTTGGATTGGCACAGCTCTGGCCATTGCAGCCAACTGGGGAATGAGCCAGCAGATGGAAGACCTCTCTCTCTGCCTCTCATCTCTCTGCCTCTCCTCTCTCTGGCTTTCAAATAAATAAATAATTAAAATAAAATAGATGTGTCCACCTGCAGTTTCATTACCCATAAACAATTGCTTCAGTGAGCTGTTTTATCTAGAAGTTGCTTCTATTTTCCAAATAATGTGCTTCCACTCTAGTTTCTTAATTCATTATTCATACAATAAATATGGATGATTTATTATGACAAAGGAGGAATCAGTTCTGTAACCGACATGCATGCACATATATCAGCACATCCCTGTAATACATATAATATATATATATATATATATATATATATATATTTGTTTAATTTCAGCCATTCTAATGGGTGCATAGGGATAGCTCATTGTGGTTTAAATTTTTTTAACTTTCATTTAGCAAATATGAATTTCTAAAGTACAGCTTATGGATTACAATGGCTCCACCCCCCATAAATTCCCTTTCACCTGCAACCCTCCCAACTCCCACTCCCTCTCCCATTCCATTCACATCAAGATTCATTTTCAATTATCTTCATATACAGAAGATCAATTTAGTATACATTAAGTAAAGATTTTAACAGTTTGCACCCACATAGTAACACAAAGTGAAAAATACTGTTTGAGTGCTAGTTATAGCATTAAATCACATTGTGCAGCACATTAAGGACAGAGATCCTACATGAGGAGTAAGTGCACAGTGACTCCTGTTGTTGACTTAACAAATTGACACTCTTGTTTATGGCATCAGTAATCACCCTAGGCTCTTGTCATGAGTTGCCAAGGCTATGGAAGCCTTTTGAGTTCACCAATTCTGATCATATTTAGACAAGGTCATAGTCAAAGTGGAAGTTCTCTCCTCCCTTCAGAGAAAGGTACCTCCTTCTCTGATGGCCCATTTTTTCCGCTGGGATATCACTCGCAGAGATCTTTCATTTTGGTCATTTTTTTTTTTTTTGCCAGAGTTTCTTGGCTTTCCATGCCTAAAATACTCTCATGTGTTCTTCAGCCACATCCGAATGCCTTAAGGGCTGATTCTGAGGCCAGAGTGCTATTTAGGACATCTGCCATTCTATGAGTCTGCTGTGTATCCCGCTTCCCATGTTCGATGGTTCTCTCCCTTTTTTATTCTATCAATTAGTATTCATAGACACTAGTCCTGTTTGTGTGATCCCTTTGACTCTTAGACCTATCAGTATGATCAATTGTGAACTGAAACTGATCCCTTTGACTAGTGAGATGGCATTGGTACATGCCATCTTGATGGGATTGAATTAGAATCCCTTGGCACATTTCTAACTCTACCATTTGTGGCAAGACAGATTGAGCATGTCCCAAATTGTACATCTCCTCCCTCTCTTATTCCCACTCTTATATTTAACAGAAATCTCTTTTCAGTTAAATTTAAACACCTAATAATAATTGTGTATTAATTACAGAGTTCAACAATAGTATTAAGTAGAACAAAAAAAGTACTAAAAGGGATAAAGTATTAAGTTGTACATCAACAGTCAGGACAAGGGCTGATCAAGTCACCCTTTCTCATAGTGTCCATTTCATTTCCACAGGTTTCCTTTTTGGTGCTCGGTTATAATGCTTTATTTTACAGGAATGTAAATAAGCAAATCACTGAGAGTCCAAAACTGTATTATAACTGCTTGTCATCATGGGTAAGCTCTCTGGTGACAACATTCTTTCATTATTTTGGCACTTGTCCATCTCTCAACTTTGTATCTATAACACTCCCTAGCCCATAACTCATGTTCATTAAGGAACTTTGAATAAATTAGCTTACTTTCAGATCATCTCTGCTTTTGTGAGGTTAATCATTACTAAATTCTCAAATTATATTAACCATTCATATATACATTTATTCTTTGTTGAAATCACTTTTTATTTATTTCTGTATTGAAGTTCTGTTTGTGTGGACATATTATATCCAAAGACCATTGTCATCTGCCCCAGACTAAAGTAGAGATTCCCAAGATTATCATATAACATATTTAATACATAAAGATAATAAAGTCATCTGAAGGCAGGTTAAAATGATAGTTGTACATGGAAAATCAGCAGGATCACTATCTTTTAGTGTTTCTCTATCTCAGCATAAATTTAGCAAAATAAATTGATTTATTCATGTATGCATTCAGTAATTAAATGGAATTTTGAGTATTTGCCATGTGCCATCAGTGTGTTCATAATGAGTATCAAAGATGCACACTCATCATGATATCTATAGTCATTGAAAGGAAACATAACGACACAAGTGGTTGTACTCATAATGTGATCAGAAGATGGAAAGGTGTATAAATGACACAAGAACTTCTGGCTTCAGAGAAGGTGATCATCTTGGTTTATATAGACCCAGTTGTGTTAGACCAAGTTTATAAGACTAAATGGACCACTAGGAAAAATGAAGAGGAAAATCAAGAGGAAGAGCTTATGGAATTTGAAAGTTGCATTGCTTACTGGAAAAAGAAATAACAGTGTAGAATGGCAGAAATTAGGCTTTGGCACAATAAGACAAGACAATAAACTGTTGTGCAGGTAAGCTAAAAAAATATTGCTTTTTTTCTTGAGGAACTTTTGTCTTTAGTCCAAAAAATTCGTGAGCCTGTTTTTAAATTTTTATTTAAGTTATTCAAACTTCATATATTTCATATACACAGATTTATGAACATAATGACTCTTCACATCCTACACTCCCTCCTGCCCATGCTCCAACACTTCTTCCCCCTCCCTCTCATGTTCCCACTTTTAATTTTACAGAGATCTACTTTCAGTTTACTTAATGATCATATAGTTAAACCTATTCTAAGGAAAAGAGTTCAAAAGATAGTATGAAGAGAGGGTAAAACACTTCTCAATAGAAGAGGCAAAGGCTATAAACAATCATTGAATCTCAAAATGTCTATTTCATTCCAATACATTGCATTTCAGGTAACTCTATTAGTTACCTTAGATCAGGGAAAACATATTATATCTGTCATTTGTGGACTGGCTTATTCCACTAAGTATAAGGGTTCCCAGTTGTGTCCATCTTGTTGAAAAAAATAAAATTTCATTTTTTAAGAGTTGAGTAGTACTCCATAGTGTATATATGCCATAATTTCTTTATCCAGTCAACAGCTGAAAGACATCTGGGTCAATTTTATATCAGTGCTATTGTCAATTGTGCTGCAAGGAATGTGGGGGTATGTATGTACCCCATATAACTCATATACTGATTTCTTTTGATTTGTGTAAATTCTCAGGTGTGGGAAGGTTGAATCATATAGTATGTCATTATTCAAATTCATTTTTTAATAATTATTTGTTTGAAAGGCAGAGTTACAGAGAGGCAGGGGCAGAGAGAGAAAGCTCTGCCATCTGCTTGTTTACTCCCAAATGGCTGCAATAACTGGAGCTGTACAGATCCAAAGCCAGGTGTTTGAAGCTCCTTCTGGGACTACTACATGCATACAGGGGCCCAAGGACTTGGGCCACCTTCTACTGCTTTCCCAGGCCATAGCAGAGAGCTGGATAGTAAGTGTGGCAGGCAGGACACAAACTGGCACCCATATGAGAAGCCAGCACTACAGGCAACAGCTTTACCCGCTATGCCATAGCTCTGGCCCCTGAGATTTCTGAGATATTTCCATATATTCTTTCACAATGGCTTTACCAGTTTACATTCCCACCAGTAGTGGACTAGGGTACCTTTTCCCCCACATTCTCACCATTATTTGTCGTTCATTGATTTCTGTGTGAGAGCAATTCTAACTGGAGTGGTTTTGATTTGCATTTCCCTGATGGCTAGCCATTTTACCAGTCAAAGTGATCCTGAACAATTTATTTTTTTTTAACTTTTATTTAATAAATATAAATTTCCAAAGTACAACTTTTGATTCTAGAGGTTTTTCTCCCCATAACCTCCCTCCCACCCATAACTATCCCATCTCCCACTCCCTCTCCCATCCCATTCTTCATCAAGAGTCATTTTCAATTATCTCTATATACAGAAGATCTACTTAGTATGTACTAAGTAAAGATTTCAACAGTTTGCACCCACACAGACACACAAAGTATGGAGTACTGTTTGAGTAGTAGTTTTACCGTTAATTCACATAGTACAACACATTAAGGACAGAAATCCTACATGGGAAGTAAGTGCACAGTGACTCCTGTTGTTGACTTAACAATTTGACACTCTTATTTATGATGTTGGTAATCACCTGAAGCTCTTGTCATGAGCTGCCAAGTATATGGAAGCCTCTTGAATTCACCAACTCCAATCTTATTTAGAAAGGCCATAGTCAAAGTGGAAGCTCTCTCCTCCCTTTAGAGAAAGGTACCTCCTTCTTTGATTGCCCATTCTTTCCACTGGGATCTCACTCAGAGATCTTTCATTTAGGTCATTTTTTTGTTTTGCCACAGTGTCTTGGCTTTACATGCATGAAATACTCTCATGGGCTTTTTTGCTAGATCTGAATGCCTTAAGGGCTGATTGTGAGGCCAGAGTGCTATTTAGGCCATCTGCCATTCTATGAGTCTGCTGTGTATCCCGCTTCCCATGTTGCATCGTTCTCTCCTTTTAACTAACTATCCATTAGTATTAGCAGACACCAGTCTTGTTTATGTGTTTCCTTTGACACTTAATCTTATCATTATGATGAATTATGAACTGAAACTGATCACTTTGACTAGTGAGATGGCATTGGTACATGCCACCTTGATGGGATTGAATTGGAATCCCCTGGCACACTTATAGCTCTACCATTAGGGGTAAGTCCTAGTGAGCATGTGCCAAACTATACATCTCCTCCATCTCTTATTACCACTCTTATATTTAACAAGGAAAACTCTTCAGTTATATTTAAATGCCTAAGAATAATTGTGTGTTAATTAAAGAGTTCAACCAATGGAATTAAGTAAAACAAAAAAATGCAAAAAGGAATAAAATAGTAAGTTTTTCCTGATCAAGTCATTGTTTCTCAGTGTCCATTTCACTTCAACAGGTTTCCTTTCCTGAACAATTTCTAAAGTGTCTGTTGGCCAACTGAATTTCCTCTTTTTTTTTTTATTTAATGAATATAAGTTTCCAAAGTACGAATAATGGATTACAATGGCTTCCCCCCCCATACCGTCCCTCCCACCCACAACACTCCCCTTTCCCACTCCCTCTCCCCTTCCATTCACATCAAGATTCATTTTCGATTATCTTAATATACAGAAGATCAGCTTAGTATACATTAAGTAAGGATTTCAACAGTTTGCTCCCACACAGAAACATAAAGTGAAAAATAATAGATGATTTTTTTTAATGATGATGAAATCAGATCAGACCTATTGTCATGTTTAATCCCAGTGAGAGTCAAGTTGGGAGTTGATAGTTTCTTTTCTTTTTTTCTTTCTTTTTTTTTTTTTTTTTTTTTTTTTTTTTTTTTTTTTACAGAGGATCAGTTTAGTATGCATTAAGTAAAGATTTCAACAGTTTGCACCCCCATAGAAACACAAAGTGAAATATACTGTTTGAGTACTCGTTATAGCATTAAATTTCAATGCACAGCACATTAAGGACAGAGATCCTACATGAGGAGTAAGTGCACAGTGACTCCTGTTGTTGACTTTACCAATTGACACTCCTGTCTATGGCATCAGTAATCTCACTATGCTCCAGTCATGAGTTTCCAAGGCTATGGAAGCCCTCTGAGTTCTCCGATTCTTATCTTGTTTAGACAAGGTCATAGTCAAAGTGGAGGTTCTCTCCTCCCTTCAGAGAAAGGTACCTCCTTCTTTGAAGACCTGTTCTTTCCACTGAGATCTCACTCACAGAGATCTTTTGCCAGAGTGTCTTGGCTTTCCATGCCTGAAATACTCTCATGGGCTTTTCAGCCAGCTCCGAATGCCTTTAGGGCTGATTCTGAGGCCAGAGTGCTATTTAGGACATCTGCCATTCTATGAGTCTGCTGAGTATCTCACTTCCCATGTTGGATCACTCTCCCCTTTATTTATTCTATTGGTTAGTGTTAGCAGGTACTAGACTTGCTTATGTGCTCCCTTTGACTCTTAGTCCTTTCATTATGATCAATTGTGAACTGAAATTGATCACTTGGACTAGTGAGATGGCATTGGTACATGCCACCTTGATGGGATTAAATTGGAGTACCCTGGTATGTTTCTAACTCTACCATTTGGGGCAAGTCAGCTTGAGCATGTCCCAAATTATACATCTCTTCCCTCTCTTATTCCTACTCTTGTGTTTAACAGGGATCACATTTCAGTTAAATTTCAACACTTAAGAATAACTGTGTATTAATTACAGAATTAAACCAGTCATATTAAGTAGAACAGACAAAAAAAACTACTAAGAGGGATAATGTATTAAGTTGTTCATTAACAGTCAGGGCTATGCTGATCAAGTCACCGTTTCCCATAGTGTTCATTCCACTTCAACAGGTTTCCTTTTTGGTGTTCAGTCAGTTGTCACCGATCAGGGAGAACATATGGTATTTGTCCCTTTGGGACTGGCTTACTTCACTCAGCATGATGTGTTCCAGATTCCTCCATTTTGTTGCAAATGACTGGATTTCGTTGTTTCTTACTGCGGTATAGTATTCTAAAGAGTACATATCCCATAATTTCTTTATCCAGTCTACCATTGATGGGCATTTAGGTTGGTTCCAGGTCTTAGCTATTGTGAATTGAGCTGCAATAAACATTAGGCTGCAGACCGCTTTTTTGTTTGCCAATTTAAATTCCTTTGGGTAAATTCCAAGGAGTGGGATGGCTGGGTCGAACGGTAGGGTTATCTTCAGGTTCCTGAGGGATCTCCAGACTGACTTCCATAGTGGCTTGACCAGCTTGCATTCCCACCAACAGTGGGTTAGTGTCCCTTTTTCCCCACATCCTCGCCAGCATCTGTTGTTGGTGGATTTCTGAATGTGAGCCATTCTAACCGGGGTGAGGTGGAACCTCAATGTGGTTTTGATTTGTATTTCCCTGATTGCTAATGACCTTGAACATTTTTTCATGTGCCTGTTGGCCATTTGGATTTCCTCTTTTGAAAAATGTCTATTGAGGTCCTTGGCCCATCTCCTAATTGGGTTGTTGGTTTTGTTTTTGTGGAGTTTCTTGATCTCCTTGTAGATTCTGGTTATTAACCCTTTATCTGTTGCATAGTTTGCAAATATTTTTTCCCATTCTGTCGGTTGTCTCTTCACTCTCCTGACTGTTTCTTTTGCAGTACAGAAACTTCTCAATTTGATGCAATCCCAATAGTTGATTTTGGCTTTGACTGCCTGTGCCTCCCGGGTCTTTTCCAGAAACTCTTTGCCTGTGCCAATATCTTGAAGGGTTTCTCCAATGTTCTCTAGTAACTTGATGGTGTCAGGTCGTAGATTTAGGTCTTTAATCCATGTTGAGTGGATTTTTGTGTAAGGTGTAAGGTAGGGGTCTTGCTTCATGATTCTGCATGTGGAAATTCAATTTTCCCAGCACCATGTATTGAATAGACTGTCCTTGCTCCAGGAATTAGTTTTAGATCCTTGATCGAATATAAGTTGGCTGTAGATGTTTGGGTTGATTTCTGGTATTTCAATTCTGTTCCATTGGTCTATCCATCTGTTTCTGTACCAGTACCATGCTGTTTTGATTACAACTGCCCTGTAGTATGTCCTGAAATCTGGTATTGTGATGCCTCCAGCTTTGTTTTTGTTGTACAAGATTGCTTTAGCTATTCGAGGTCTCTTGTGCCTCCATATAAATTTCAGCACCAATTTTTCCAGATCTGAGAAGAAGGTCTTTGGTATCTTGATTGGTATTGCATTGAATTTATAAATTACTTTTGGGAGAATGGACATTTTGATGATATTGATTCTTCCAATCCATGAGCATGGAAGATTTTTCCATTTCTTGTATCCTCTTCTATTTCTTTCTTTAAGGTTTTGTAATTTTCATCGTAGAGATCTTTAACGTCCTTGGTTAAGTTTATTCCAAGGTATTTGATTGTTTTTGTAGCTATTGTGAATGGGATTGATCTTACAAGTTCTTCCTCAGCCATGGCATTGTCTGTGTATACAAAGGCTGTTGATTTTTGTGCATTGATTTTATACCCTGCTACTTTGCCAAACTCTTCTATGAGTTCCAATAGTCTCTTAGTAGAGTTCTTTGGGTCCCCTAAATAAAGAATCATGTCATCTGCAAAGAGGGATAGTTTGAGTTCTTCCTTCCCAATTTGTATCCCTTTAATTTCTTTTTCTTGCCTAATAGCTCTGGCTAGAACCTCCAGAACTATATTGAATAGCAGTGGTGAGAGTGGACATCCCTGTCTGGTCCCAGATCTCAGTGGAAATGCTTCCAACTTTTCCCCATTCAATAGGATGTTGGCTGTGGGTTTTTCATAGATTGCTTTGATTGTATTGAGGAATGTTCCTTCCAAACCCAGTTTGCTTAGAGTTTTCATCATGAACGGGTGTTGTATTTTATCAAATGCTTTCTCGGCATCTATTGAGAGAATCATATGGTTTTTCTTCTGCAGTCTGTTAATGTGGTGTATCACATTGATTGTCTTGCGCACATTAAACCATCCCTGCATACCAGGGATAAATCCCACTTGGTCTGGGTGGATGATCTTTCTGATGTGTTGTTGCATTCTATTGGCGAGAATTTTATTGAGGATTTTTGCATCTATGTTCATCAGGGATATTGGTCTGTAATTCTCTTTCAGTGCTGCATCTTTTTCTGGCTTAGGAATTAAGGTGATGCTGGCTTCATAGAAAGAATTTGGGAGGATTCCCTCTTCTTCGATTGTTCTGAATAGTTTGAGAAGAATTGGAGTTAGTTCTTCTTTAAATGTCTGGTAGAATTCAGCAGTGAATCCATCTGGTCCTGGGCTTTTCTTTGTTGGGAGGGTGAATTTCCTCTCTTGAAAACTTCCTGTTCATGTCCTGTGCCCATTTCTTAGCTTGCTTGTTTGTTTTGCTGTTGTTTAATTTCTTGAGCTCTTTATAGATTTTGGATGTTACCTTTTTGTCAGTTGTGTAGTTTGCAAATATTTTCACCCATTCTGTCAGTTGCCTCTTCAGTTTGCTGAGTGTTTCTTTTGCAGTACAGAAGCTTCTCAGCTTGATGTAATCTGATTTGTTAATTTTGGTTTTGATTACCTGTGCTTCTCAGGACTTTTCCAATAAGTCTTTGCCTATGCCAATGTCTTAAAGAGTTTCCCCAATGTTCTCTGATAATTTGATGGTATCAGATCATAGATTTTATCTTTGATCCATTTTAAGTGGATTTTTGATACTTCTGCAAATGGAGATCCATTTTCCCCAGCACCATTTGTTAAATAGACTGTCCTTGCTCCATAAATTTATATTAGCTCCTTTATCAAAGATAAGTGGGTTGTAGATGCACAGATTGATTTCTGGACTTTCCATTCTGTTCCATTTGTCTACAAGTCAGTTTTTGTTCCAGTACTGGGCTATTTTGATTAAAACTTCCCTGTAGTATGTTTTGAAATCAGGTGTTGTAATGCTTCCTGCTTTTTTGTTTTTTGTATAAGATTGATTTAGCTACTTGGAATCTCTTTTATTTCCATATGATTTTAGCATCTTTTTCTCAATCTGCAAAGAATGTCGTCGGCATTTTGATTGGGATCACATTGAATCCATAAATTGCTTTGGGTAATATGGGCAGTTTGATGATATTGATTCTTCTAATCCATGAACATTGAAGATTTTTCCATTTTTAATGTCTTCTTCTATTTCTTTCTTTATTTTTTTAATGTAAAATTAGTGAGACAGAGATAGGTGCAAACAGAGAGACAGACCAAAAGAGATCATCTATGCTCTGTTTCACTCCTCAAATGCTGGCAAAAGCTGGATGCTCAGCTAGGCTGCAAGTAGGAGCCTGGAAATCAACCCAGTTCTCCAATGTAAATGACATGAACCTGAGTATTGGGATCATCACCTGCTGCCTCCCTGGCTTAGTAGTAGTTGCAAGCTGGAATGGGAAGTGAATTCAGGACTTAAACTCAAGCACTTTGTTATGGGATGCTGACATGCTACACAGTGTCTTAACCACTGTACCAATTGCACATGTCAGTGTGTTACCTTGAATGAGAATTAAAGAAAAGAAGTGACTTCAAGAAGCTCATTCGACAGCTGTATGCGAGAGGTATTGGAGATTGAAATACTGGAGACAGAAGGACTACTTAGGAAGCTATGCATTAGACTAGGAGGACTTTGCATCTCTAAGCTTAGAAATTGTCAGTAGGGTTACAGAAAAAGTGGGTAGGAACTGAGAATTTAGTAGGAGGGTGAAGACAAAAGGTCTACATCAGAGAAAACATCACTTGAGAACTCATACATTTAATGAGAGTTGTCTTGCTGGTAAAATGGCAAGGGTCTTAGCCAAGCCAATAATGTTCTTGAGGAATTTAGACATAATGCATAAAAAATTGTGAATTTTGGTAAAGAAAAGCATAATTCACTTTATTTATGTGTACATATATACATATATACATGTGTATGTATATATATATATATATATATATGCCTTCTTGAGGATTAATGCTGATCAAAAAGGAACAGCATTTCACTTGAGAGAGTTCAGAGCGTTATAATTGGAGATAGATCATAAATGTAAGAGCAGTCTGCATAAGAGTGAGTTCAGTGGAAGACAGGCTTAATAGCATTTCTGACACATCCTTTACTATGACTTTTCATATATATCAGGTCCAAAGAGATTTCTAAGACAGAGGGTAAAATGAAAAATTATCATTAACATTTTTATTAACAACAATAATTGGTATCTAAGAAGCCCAACTCCAGCTCATGTCTTTCACATTAAAGAATGTAAAAGAATCAGCAGCAAACGGAAAATTTGCTTGGAACATGTAATTTACCTTTCAATTGACATTATGATTTTTTTCCCTAGTTTTGAATGTGAGACCTGGTACAAGCTTACATCTCTTCAAAGAAAGTTGACTGTGTTCCCACAAAGAGTGGAAAAGGCTGACTCAAGGGACCTTCCTCCTGTAGATGATGACATTCATTTTTAGAAAACTCCTATTCTTTCATGCCATTCATGTGTTTCTAGAAACTTTTTGTCTAAATAAAAGAAAAAAACGAAAAATAATTATATGAGACCACAGTTATCTATGTTTCTAGTTGTGGAGTTGAAATTTAAAAATTATTTATCCCCACAAAGTTACCACCACCACAGGTCTAAGTCCAACTAATTTTGTGATGGAAAATGGTTATTAATGAAGAAAATTCCCGCATACCTATTTTAATTTACAGCAGTGAGATGATGGACAGGCAAACAATGCATGAGAAAAGGCATTTGGGAATGTTCACCAACTAAAGAGGAGCTAGCTAAAGTAGGTCACATGCTCCACTCAGGGCAGCATTTTCATCCCTGTTATTCAGACTATTAATATTAATGGATTCTAGGAGAGAAAGTTAGGGACCTACTCTTCCATCTAGCCATGCACAAACTGAATATTGCATAATTCAGAATAAATGGAGTGTTACTGATGCCATTTTGTCTCAAATGAAGTTATGCCACAGAGTAATCCCTTATCTTCACTCTCTCTTTTTCAATTGGAGTCTGGGCAAGAAGTAGCTAAATATAAAAAATTAAATTATAAAAAATATCTAATTTGGGCAAGCTGGTGTTTATTATTGGATTAGTGTGACTTGGGAACTAATCTGAGCTTTTTCCTGCTCAGGAGTAAGGTTACACGCTCCCAGTTCGGTAGAGTGGCAAACTGTCCCAGGCAATGTAATCTGAATAAGACTTATTTTTTCAAATATTTATTTATTTATTTGAAAGTTTTTTTTCTTTTTTTTTTTTACTTTTATTTAATGATTATAAATTTCCAAAGTACAGCTTATGGATTACAATGGATTTCCCCCCCATAACTTCCCTCCCACCCGCAACCCTCCCCTTTCCCTCTCCCTCCCCCCTTCCATTTACATCAAGATTCATTTGAATTCTCTTTATATACAGAAGATCAGTTTAGCATATATTAAGTAAAGATTTTAACAGTTTGCACCCACATAGTAACACAAAGTGAAAAATACTGTTTGAGTGCTAGTTATAGCATTAAATCACATTGTGCAGCACATTAAGGACAGAGATCCTACATGAGGAGTAAGTGCACAGTGACTCCTGTTGTTGACTTAACAAATTGACACTCTTGTTTATGGCATCAGTAATCACCCTAGGCTCTTGTCATGAGTTGCCAAGGCTATGGAAGCCTTTTGAGTTCACCAATTCTGATCATATTTAGACAAGGTCATAGTCAAAGTGGAAGTTCTCTCCTCCCTTCAGAGAAAGGTACCTCCTTCTTTGATGACCTGTTCTTTCCACTGGGATCTCACTCGCAGAGATCTTTCTTTTTTTTTTCTTTTTTTTTATTTTATTTTTTTTAAACTTTTATTTAATGAATATAAATTTCCAAAGTACGACTTATGGATTACAATGGCTTCCCCCCCATACCGTCCCTCCCACCCACAACCCTCCCCTTTCCCACTCCCTCTCCCCTTCCATTCACATCAAGATTCATTTTCGATTATTTTAATATACAGAAGATCAGCTTAGTATACATCAAGTATGGATTTCAACAGTTTGCTCCCACACAGAAACATAAAGTGAAAAATAATAGATGATTTTTTTTAAATGATAATGAAATCAGATCAGACCTATTGTCATGTTTAATCCCAGTGAGAGTCAAGTTGGGAATTGATAATTTCTTTTTTTTTTTTTTTTACAGAGGATCAGTTTAGTATGCATTAAGTAAGGATTTCAACAATTTGAAAGTGAGAGTTACACAGAGACAGAGAAGCAGAGAGAGAGGTCTTCCATCCACTAGTTCACTCCCCAGTTGGTCTCAATGGCTGCAGCTGCGCCAATCCAAAGCTGGGAGCCAAGAGCCTCCTCTAGGTCTCCCACGCCTGTCCAGGATCCCAAGGACTTGAGCCATCTTCTACTGCTTTCTTAGGCCATAGCAGAGAGCTGAATAGGAAGTGGAGCAGCCGGGACTTAAAACTGGTGCTTACATGAGATGCTGGCAATCCAGGTGGCAGCTTTACTGGCTACCCCACAGCACCCCCCACCCCTGAATAAGACTTAGAAGTGAGAAGAATGAGGGAATTTCTCCCCCAACAGAGGTGATTGCTCTTGATGTACAAGGAAAATTGGGAATGGAATTAAAATGGACTGCCTGGATTCATTACCTGTAAAATTTTCATTTTTCATTAAGTGTTGTGAGGCTGAGTGATTTCATAAAGGTGGTTTAGTGCACTAGAAACAGGATATTAAAGATAATAAAGATAGGTAGCTCCTCAACCCAGGAGGGAAGATTTTTTTAAAGAATGCAGATTCATTAGTGTTTATGGCCGTGCAGTTCAGGGTTGACAAGGTTTACACGTTTCCCATCCTTCAGTATTTTTTATAAATGATGCATTTCACTGATAGTTCTTAAAGGGCATTGGAACTGCTATAGTTTAGAGCAAAGGACACTTTATGCTGTGTTTATGTGCATGTATGTATGGCTCATGACCAATAGGAATCTGAAGGAAAAAAATACTTCTACATGGTGTCTTAACCCTACTCAGAAAAAAAAATCTGCTTTTATTCCTGGAACCACCAGAATGAGTGTGATAAATGATTTGAAGCAAGCCATTTGAATAGATCACTACAAATATTGCATGGAGATAGTTAAATCTAATGCATTTTCCATGAAACAAAAATTACAGATTAGTTTCTTACAATTTGGTAAATATCTCCTATGAGAACTGAATGGATGTCAAAGCTATTGAGTTCACTTGTTGCTTATTTGTTACATTAAACTCATTATTTTAAGAAGAGCATTTGCATAGTACAGGAAAAAGAAGTATATGAGTATATGTATATAAGTGTATAAGTATATGATATGTTTGTCTTGTTAAGAAACTACTACTGCTTACACTCTAAGTATAAATAAATTAATTGGGATAACATGGGCAAGGCAGCCAGAGGAATTAAAAAAAAAAAAAAAAACTATATTTATCTTGAATCTTTTAGCAGAATTTCTTTTTTTTTTTTTTTTTTTTTTTTTTTTTTTTTTTTTTGACAGGCAGAGTGGATAGTGAGAGAGAGAGACAGAGAGAAAGGTCTTCCTTTTTGCCGTTGGTTCACACTCCAATGGCCGCCATGGCTGGCGCACTACACTGATCCGAAGGCAGGAGCCAGGTGCTTTTCCTGGTCTCCCATGGGGTTCAGGGCCCAAGCACTTGGGCCATCCTCCACTGCACTCCTGGGCCACAGCTGAGAGCTGGCCTGGAAGAGGGGCAACCAGAAAGAATCCGGTTACCCGACCGGGACTAGAACCCGGTGTGCTGGCGCTGCTAGGTGGAGGATTAGCCCATTGAGCCGCGACGCCGGCCAACAGAATTTTACAACTAGCATCTGGCTAGCCAGTTGTCATAGCACGATTTGTTGAATTGAATCTTATTTCCCTGTTGAATTGAATTGGCATCCCTATTGAACTGCACATAACTAGATAGAAATACCTATAATTTTCACATGGTTGGGAACTGAGAGGTGTTTGAGTAGAGATCATATCTGCATAGTTAACTTGGGAAGTTTTCCTTGATGAAATGAAGATGATGTGGATTTCATGTCCTAGCTAATTGAATTTTCAAGTTTAATATGATAATCCTTTCATGTAAAAACTTAAGAAATTGTTCTGGCCAGCGCCACAGCTCACTAGGCTAACCCTCCGCCTTGCGGCGCCAGCACACCGGGTTCTAGTCCTGGTCGGGGCACCAGATTCTGTCTCGGTTGCCCCTCTTCCAGGCCAGCTCTCTGCTGAGGCCCGAGAGTGCAGTGGAGGATGGCCCAAGTGCTTGGGCCCTGCACCCCATGGAAGACCAGGAGAAGCACTTTGCTTCTGGCTTCGGATCAGCGCGATGCGCCGGGCCGTAGCACGGTGGCCGCGGTGGCCATTGGAGGATGAATCAACGGCAAAGGAAGACCTTTCTCTGTGTCTCTCTCTCTCACTGTCCACTCTGCCTGTCAAAAAAAAAAAAAAAAAAAGAAAGAAAGAAATTGTTCTTAATGACAGGCATTGGATGCAGCAGTTAGGAACTGGCTTGGTATGCTCACATCCTAAATTGGAATGCCCATATTTGAGTCCTAGCTCTGCTCCTGATTCTAACTTCTGCTAATGAACACCCTGGTAGGTGATGGGTGATGACTCAAGTAGTTGGTCTCCTGTGGGAAACTCAGATTGAGATCTGGGCTCTTGGCTTCTGCCTAAACCAGATATAACTACTGTGGGCACTCGGGAGTGAACCAGTAGATGGAAGAGCTCTATCTATCCGCCTGTCATTTTATCTCGCTATCATCTCTTTCTCTTTTTCTCTTTCTCTCTCTCTCCCCCCTTTGTCTTTCAAATAAATAAAATTAAAATTAATTAAACTAATAGATAAATTCTCAAAAAAAGTGTTACTCTTTTATTAACTCCTTTCTTCCTTAATATTTTTTGTTTCCCTTCAGGCAGTTTTCCACCTTATAAAGTGCTAGTTCCGGGAGAATGCCTTGCTCATCCATCTCCAGATTTCCACGTCTGACACATAATAGAAGCTCAGTAAATACTTATTGAATAAATCATAAGTTTTCCTACATAGATGTCATGTTCATGTCTCTCTGCACTAGAAGAATTTGAAACTGAGAGAGATTCTTAACTTTTCCTAGACTGTATAGAAAACCCCAATCTTGTCATTTCTAGACAGACACATGTGATCCAAACAGTCGAATAGTCTGTGCTTCAGTAGATTATGGTAAGAGGCTCCAGTGCAATAAATACACCTGGCTCCATGTCAAAGTAGCAAATTAATGATACAAAAATGCAGCAATTAATGCTCACTGGAATAAAACCAAATAATCTGCAAATAAAATATCACCAATAGGACAAAAAGTCCTGATTCTCAGAAAAATGTATTTCAGTTTTCCTTTCAGATATATGTGGTAATAATTTAGAACAAGAAATCAAAGAAGTGTTAAATAAATAAGGTAACCTCCTGCATCCTCCCATGGAATGTTTAGAACACATAAAAATATATGTCTTGGAGTGGTTCAGATATTGACTAATTTAAGCTTCTGATTATCATGCTCTTCAAATTACAGGGAGACATAGTTAAATTCTGAGGCAAGAGTGAGCAACAAATTAAAAGTAGAGAACCTCAGTCAATTATCATGGGCTTTGGAGATTTATTGTGGTTGGATGGACAGTTTCAAAAACCTAAATAACCAGAGAGCTAACCTTGACTAAATATAAAAGTAATCATAGTTCAATCTAAACAGCAGTGAAAATAATGATCATCCCAGTCCACTCAGATCTTACTTATCATTTGATTTGAAAACATAAACATCTTCAAAATGATTTAAATACCTGGACCATGTAAGTTAATTTTATTTTTAAGAATTTTAAATAAAAAGCTCTAAGAGTAATGCAACAATAAACTTTTGACTATAATGTAAATTAAAGGTGTTGCCTCAAAAATAAAACCAACATTGTTTTAAAAAGAGAAAGAGGCAAGATGTTTGAGGAAAATCATGATTAGAGCTGTACAATCTTGGATAGATATTCAGCTTGTATGTTTCTCCACTCTCTTATTTCTAAAAGAGTTTACCGTAAGAGCACAAGGGACACATGAGCTTCACCAAACTATTCGACACCTATCTTAAAGTTCTTTCCTGCTTCTTTTTTCTCCAATCTCTTTTGGATTGATTTTCCTGAGAAGCTGATTCAGAAATAGAGATAATTAACAAAGTTGATTGAGAAATGCTCTACAGATTGCCACCCATAGTGGAGCAACAGAGCTAAGATGGTCAAGAGTTGTGTGGCAAGAATCTCAGTCAATGCATCAATCTGCCTCATACTAACTTCTGAACCCAGGGTGCACCCCAGAGCTGTGCTGTGCTGTGCTGAGCTGCAAGCTGAGGATTTATACTGCGCATATGGCAGTTATTGGCTATGGGTTGTCAGGGAATGGGAAACGCATCTCAAGTAGAGAGTTGCCTTCCGTTGAGGGCATCTCAGCTTAGCTACAATTTAATAGTCAAAAAGGAAATTGTGATGAAATCCCATAACTTCAGCTCACTTCCCCATATGGCTGGCTTTCCTCCTGAAACTAAAAGTAGAAGATAAATTTATTCTAGGCATTCTTCCCAACAATGAAATCTATAGGATTCTGATTGGATTTTCCTACCTAATGGGACATAGGGGAAAGCAAGAAAAAAACTAAAGAGAGAGAAACAGTAAGGAATGGAGGGAGATAATCATGTGCAAGAAGATTCCTCCTACCACACCCTTTCTTTCCCACCTTAAACAGGGTTTTATTAAGGCAACTCTCGTTGCTTTCGTAGACATCTTCGGAAAATCTAAGAAAGTAATAGAGTCAAGCACTCTTGTTCAGTGGGTTAAGCTGCCATTTGAGATGTGTGTATCTCATGTCAGAGTGCTGATTGGAGTACCAGCTACTCCACTTCCAATCCAGTACCTAGAAAGTAACAGATGACAATTCAAATACATAAGTCCCTGCCACACATGTGAGAGACCCAGGTAGAGCTCCTGTCTTGATTTTAGTCTGAATCAGCCTTAACTGTTGTAGTCATTTGAGGGGTGAATGGAAGATTCTCTCTCCTCTCTCCCTCTCTCTCTCTGATGCTCTTTCAAGTTAGTTAATTAATTAATTATAGAAAAAAAGTGAGGAACATGTAAATCCAGAACTCACCCTATGCCACTTAGTAACTTAATCAAACAAATATAGGGCTTCTTGCCTGGCTCTCTACATTACAGATGATATTTCTTTTTCCTTGTGTTTTAAGCACCATTTTTCTTGGTGTTCTTGGAAGTGTTTTTTGATGCTCAGAATAGAATCTGGGATATAATGAATGTGTAATGTGCTTTTTTTCTCTCCTCTATAACACACAAATCATTTTACAAGATTCAGCTGTGTTGACTTCCAAAATGCATCATTTTGTAAAGCTGGATTTTCTAAAACTCAAAACATCCCAAGCACACAATTCTCATAGATTATATGTAATATTTGATCTGGGGAAAGGTTGTCTAAACAGAATTTAGATTTATGCATTAATTGATACCTTCAATCATCAGTATGAGCAATAATATTGAAGAATATTTTTATGCAGGGAATAAATGTAAGATCTGGTGAGGAAAGACTCGTATGACCCCCTGAATATCCTCAGACATTCATACATTCAGAATCCTTGTTACTTTTGTGGTTCTGCTCACACTATCAGAGTGACTGTAGTCAAGGTCCACAACTTATCAAGTTGTCCCTACTCAGACCCTCCCACATTTACATATTTGTGGTAATCTGTAAAGCCCTATAAATCAGTTACCTAATCCTTTGGAACCACTTGCAAATTTTTAACACCAGGTACCACATAAGCCACACGTGGCTCCTGTGCACATAGATTTCACTACAGGTCCACTGGTGCTAGTGATTCTCTCTGCATTTTAGCTTCTAAGACACTTAAGATTCAAAAAGGGAAATGGTGTCTGAAATCTTTCTTCTTTCTTATTCAAAGAAAAATATTGAGTACCAGTAGTATTAGAAGTGATAGTTGCTGTTTAAATTCTTACACATCATTTAAATTTTCTCCTATTCCAGTATACCAGTAGTGTCAGTAGAACAAGTTTATTTAAATTCTCTCATGTTATTTATTTCTCAACTTTCTGAATATCAGTTATGTTAGTATTGATAATTATTATTTAAATTCTTGTATGTTATTTCAATTGCCACTTTTTTGAGTACCAGTAGCATTATTACTAATAGTTGCTATTGAAATTCTTTCTGTATTAGTAATAGTACTAAGTTTTGTGTTGTATTTTATTTACACATAAAGTTCAGCAAAATACATAAGATTATTTGTTTTAAAGATGAAGAAAAATCCTGGCCTGCATTATTGCAGAGTGGGATTAACTGTTGTTTGTGTAGCCAACATTCCATATTGGAGTAGTTACTCAAGTCCTGGTTGATCCACTTCTGATCCAGCTCACTACTAATCTGTGTGGGAAGCAATGGATCATGGCCCAAATACTTGGGCCCATGCCCTCCATGTAGCAGACATGGATTGAATTCCTTGGTCTGGTTTTAGCCTGGTGCAGCCTTGGATACTGTTATTTGGAAAGTGAACTGGCAGGTGGAAGATTCTCTCTCTCTCTCTCTCTCTCTCTCTTTCTCTCTCTCTCTCTCTCTACCTCTCTCCCCCCAAATTTCTCTGTAATTCTGACTTTCTAATGAATGAATGCATAAATAAATAATTCTTAAATAGATTTTTAAAAATTTAAAAATTAGGGTCATATAAATAAATATTGTCAGACCTTCCATTCCATTGATATTTCACTGACTTTGATATGTATTTTGAAATAGTTTGAAGACTGTACACTCATGCATTCATGTGCACCTATACACAAAGTTTTGCCTGCTTTGAACTATCTCAACAACTTGACAATACCTCTGGAAATAACAAAGACATGAGGAAGATTTGCATATGTTTTGAGACTAGTTTAGCCCAAGCAGTGAAACTATACAGCAGAATCAAATTCACTTTTTCACTAGAATTGGTATCCTATTATTGCTAAGAGCAGGATAGAATTTTGTAAATTTGGGAATGTCATGCAGTCTTTAGTCATTTTTGAAAACTAGACTAGCTATAGAAGAAAGAGCAGCACTGTATGTACTTAAAACATGTTCAGTGGTACAGCTCCATAAACATGCATCTTCACATTTCATTTTCATGAAGATCTCATGAGTAGAGCAGGCATCAAACATTACTGAGACTCTTGCCAGTAAAACACTATAACTCAAGAGACTCAATGGAAGATTATTATTATTTTAAGTGTTATTACTTTTATAGCTACATGAATGCCTGTGGCACTTTACAGCCAATAAAACATGTATTATCAAATAAATGTTTGCAGAGTATCAAACTGAAGAGCTTACAATTTGAATACTAGACTAGCAATGGACTGCAGATGTTTAAAAGTGAGGTCCAAGCTATATTCAGAGGATGTGAAGGCAAGAGAGAAATCAAGTCACACTATTCTGAAGTTTGGGTGATGCTGAGAGAGTGGAGTTATTTGGCCTTTTCACTATCATTTAGGACAGGGGAAACAGTTTAGCCACATGAACCAAAATTCAGTCTAGTACAGGTGAAAAATTAACAATGCATATAAAAATATACATCAATGCTAAGATGTAATGGAAAACCAGTATACACTTATTTCCATCCCATTCTGTCTTACTCTCATCAGCCTTTCCTTTCTCTCCCAAAGTCTTACTTTCGAGACTGCAATTTTCCTCCTTTCTGCTTTTCTTAAGCTTCTTCCTCCTCCCTCTTACACATAAGCACTATGACAGGATCCGTTAATCTTCAAGTCTGCTATCTCCTGTGAATGTTCCACCCACACCACTCCCCAGGTAACTGTAAACACCTGGAAGCTGACTAATACATTTTTAAAATTCCCATCCTTATGCTAGAAAAAAAAGAATAATCATCTCTCCTCCTTAGCTGCTTCCCAGTTTTTCTCCAAATGCCTGCTTCACTTTACCCACCCCATCTGACAGGTGTCATCTTCAGATTTCTACCCTCCCAGACTTGACCATTTGTCTTTATTTTGATCCCAAAGAGCCTACAGTTGGCTCCTTGACAGTAAGTTTGCCTTTTCTCTAGTCTAGCCTAGATGCATCTGCATTCTCTTTCCCATAAGCTTAAACTTTCCCAAAGTCAAACCCAGGACCTCATGTATTAACTTTTTCTGTAGTCTCTCCTTCATCTTACAGAGAACAGCATGGAGAAACATTTCTACTCTCTAAGCCACCAGGGAAAAATACTATGTAGGTCCATTCTCAGACAAGAGTTCTTGTCTTTCTAGTTGCCACCCTTGCACCCAAAGCTGATCTCTTGCTTCACTTAGAAATGAGAACTGAGTACATAGAGTTTCTTCACATGGTGAAGAGACACTAGCAGAGAGTAAATAAAGGTTGATGCTGGGGAAAGGAGAGAAGCTATCATGGATGGCTCCCACAGTCACCGATGCTTCATCTGATAGGGAAACTTGAGGAGGTTGTGGCAATATCTGCCTTAGGAATAGGTCTGCGGACAGGAGTACTGATGTCCCTGTGTCTCTCATTCATGGTTTAAGGGAATCTTTCCAGAAGGACAGTGGCTCACATACATTATGTTTCGGTAGCTCAGGGAAAGTTTCTTATCACAGCACCATGCTGGTCACTGGAAGTCAGGCTGGCTTGCCTGGACACAATGAGGTGGCCAAATGTATCATGGGGAGCACCAACAGCATCCAGCATAACCCAACCACGGGTGCATTACTGTATCATCTCATAGCATGACTATAAAAATGTGAGTCTTCATATATTTCATAGGACCTATATTCTACCATGAATTTACTTCATTAAATTTCAGCCAATATATAGAAGACATTGCTGAGCCTGATGGACACCAGAGGATACCTTTGGACGTCTCTATTCAATGTATTTTATGGAGTTATTCAACCTAACATCCTAGTCAATTATCTGGTAACTGTGCTATTACCCATATATGACAATTTTCTTTTCTCCCATCATTCTTTCCTAAAGCAATCTGCATTTTAATCGCACAAGGAAAACTCAACATTCTTTGACAAAAAGGGCTGACTATTGGGAATACTGGAAGATTCATTGTCCTCCATCACACTCAAGACAAATACAGGATGAAGAGAGAGAAGTAAGCAGGGATTTAGCACACAGTAGAGGGCTGCAAAGCATTTGCTGAATTAAAAGAGATGGTCATTTTTTGTGCAAAGCATTCTGAAATTCATATGTAGATTTTTCATAATAGACATTTTCCACGTAATTTCTATTGGGCAATATTAGGAAATTTATTAGAGCATACAGTAATGTCCACTATGGTAACTGAGCTTAGCATGGACTCTTAGGTTGCTGGGCACTTCTGGAGGAGTGAAGGTATGCATTGGTCTTCCATTCCTTCCCTGTTCGTGGAAGGCACCTTCTCAAGCTGAACCAAAGTCATCCCCTGCACTGTTGGAGAGCTGATGTCTTTCAAAGACAAGGGAGGTCTTTCTTGCTGAACTGTGAAAGGAATTGAGTTTCTTCCACAGCTGAGCAAGCAGTTAAAATTAGGAATCTTTCCGTTATTGCTCTCATCACTGTTTAACATTTCAATTTGTTTAACAAAATTGGCACTATCTCATCTGCTCACCCCATAGTGAAGTCTGCTCTGAACCAAAAAGAAGGCTCTTGAGGAAAGCATTTCACTTCTGCTGGTGACATGCTCCTCGTTCAGAATGGAAATTTGAACTGATTCACTGACACTTGTATTTTGAACAGTCTATTTAAAATGAAACATGTTAGATAGCTCTTTTCTGGCAAAAATAGTGTGGTACATGTATGTGTGTGTGTGTGCATATGTGTGTTTTAGAAGAAAAAGAAAAATCACAGAAAACATGCCATCAATGAAGTTTTTCTACAAACACTTGCCATGAGTTCTGCAGTCTACTTTAAACAAATCCTCTGACTGATTACAGTTGAAAACTCTTTCATGGAAAGACAGAGACTGCCGAGTCATTATCATCCATCTTCCCACTGATTAAAATATCCATTTCCCTTTCTTTAATACTTTTCTACGTTCAAGGACTAATTAGAACTAATTGAATGCACACATACCAAACCTTAATGAATGTCTATTTTAGATATATATTTTAATTGATGAACAAAGTGAAATGCTTTGAAGTTTTTCCTCTTAGCAAGGGAAAAACGGAGAAGATGCAGTTTCCAAGGTTAAAGAAAAGATGGGTCAAATAAGTATTTAAAGACTCATATGTGAATAGAAGAGGCATCTTCAAAAATTTCATGGGATATTCATGGACTTTATCATTTCTCCACCAAAACAAATTTTTTCTTTTAATTCTACTTTTCCATTAACCTTTGGAAATACACTCAGAAATTGGTAATGTCTTCCCGATAGTAAAAGTGTTAAATCAAATTGTCACACACATCCTTGCATGCACACACACACAGAATTTAATTTTTGTGTTTTTACTTTAATTTTATTTGAAAGAGAGAGAGAGAGAGAGAGAGAGATTGCTTCAATTCATTGATCCACTGCCAAAATGCCCCCAACAACCAGGGCTAGGCCAGTCTAAAGCCAGGTGCTCAGAACTCAACCCAGGTCTCCCAAATGGTTGGCAGGGACCCAAGAGTTTGAGATATCACTGCTGCCTCCCGGGGTGGACATTAGTGGGAAAGTGTTTTGGAAGTGAAGCAGTTAAGCCTGAAATCCAGGTCCTCTAATGTAGGAATAGAACATGACAAGTGACCAGTTTTCTGCTACACCACATGTCTGCCAACATAAGAGGCATTTAAATTAGCCAGTGGAACTTGATCTATTTGCTACATCAAATGAAGAAATGATGTGTATGCATCTGGAGAACTGGAAAAGTATAATCTTAAAATAATCCAAGCAGATCTCAGCAGCTGCTGGTTTGCTTCTGTATTTTCCTGGGGGGTGGGAAAGAATCTTGCTCCCATAGTCCCTGCTTCCCTAGAGATGACAGAGGTAGGCAATCTTATTGCAGATTAAAGATCCAGCCTCTGCAGCCAGAAAACCTTCTGGTGAAGGCACTTCAAAGTTATTTCCAATGTGGTGGATTGACAGAAAAAGCAAAGGTAAATATATATATAAATATATATATACATATATATATATATATCACATACACCCCAACATACATACACCCAACATACACCAGGTGCCCTACAATTCATGGCTTTTTTTCCCATTTCTTCAAAGTTGGCTCATTCAAATTCAGCCAACTATCTATCTGGTTGTGAGAGAATAACAAATGAAAATTGTAAATCTGGTTTTGTTTTGGTTTGATTTGATTAGAAACTCCTATGCAAATTCCATCAACCAGGAATTCACTAGTTGGAAAACTAAATCTGGGACTGGTGACTTGTACAAAGTCAACAGAATGCCAGCCTTGCATTTCTTTTTAAATAATTTTTATTCATTTATTTTCATTTTATTTGAAAGGGGGTAAGAAGGGGAGAGAAGGAGAGGGAAGGGGAGGAGGAGGAGGAAGAGGAGGGGGAGGAGGAAGGGGAGAGGGAGGGGGAGAGAGATTTCATCTGCTTGTTCACTCCCCAAATGCCTGCAACTGACAAGGCTGTGAAAAGCAGCATGGAGATTTCTTTATTAAAAAAAATAGAAATAGACTGTACATATGAGCCAGTAATTGTACTACTGGACATATACCTGAGAGACATGGACTCATTTTGCCAAAGAGATACCTGTTCCACCATGTATATAGAGGCATTGTAAACAACAACCAAATATGGAATCAAAAAAGATGTCCATCATCAGATCAAATAAATGGATAAAGAAAATATGTATATACATATATATATATCTGTATATATATATAAATGGAATATTACTCAGACATAAAAAGGAGACATTCTAACATTTGCAACAAAATGGTTAGAACTGGAGGGCATCAGACATCAGGTGTCAGTGAGATAAGCCAAACACAGGATGACAATTATTGCATGTTCTCTCATACATGTTACACATTGGAGCTAAAATTTTAAAAAAAGAAAGAAAAACCCGTGTGTAATAGTTCTGCCCAGAAAAGACCTGAGTTTATGAGTTTTGCTTCAAATACAGTGTTGTCAAAATTTGTTTTAAATATCTGTTTCAGAAATTGATAGGAATTATTCTACCAAAGTTTTAATGACTTTGTGACTATTTTAAAATTTACTTTGTATGAGTGAAGTTGAATATCTTTGCTTTTTCATGTGTAGCCTGCACTTATTTTCCTGCTGGACTGTGACTTTTCACTTCTTATTTGTTGAACTCTTCATGTAGTGGAGCCAATAAGCTTTTGGCTATAATGTAAATTAAAAATATTATCTCAAAATATAACAAAGTATTAAAAAGATAGAAGTATGTATTTACAAAATCGTTTCTGTCATCTCTGTGTGCACCCAATAAATACAGAAATCTTTTAAAAGTATGATCGAAGGATAAAAGGGGAATGCTGTAATGATAGTAAAGTGGGGGAATTTAACAAAGCCTGTATATTCAGATTTTTTTTTCCTCATTGTCTTTGATCCTTTCACCTCTGCAATGAGAGTTTTATGACCTGCTTCAGGGGAAAATCAAAGACAGCTAAGGCAATACAGCCAAGAAACAGAGGTAAGGGGGTCAGTGGATGGAAAATCAGTAAGGTGAGCTACATTTGACAACTGTAATAAGTGATGCTTGCTAAATAGGAAAAAAAAATAGAATTTCTTTCCATAGACTTGCAAATGCATTTACTCTATCATTAAGATGATAATGCAGCCAAGTGCAGAAGGTTACAGTTGAAATAATTTTTCCTTAAATTTTTGGAGATGCTGTTTCTCTAGATCTCTGCTTCACTGTTGGCTGATTTGGAGACATCTGATTTAGAAATGTCTACTGATAAAATATATTTACTTGTGGCACCCTATAGAGATCTGACTTGTATGCATGGTTACTCAAGTTCATCATCAAACAAAATGGTTGCCTGTATATGTAGATATGGACTTTATGAACAATTATCTGTGTGAGATTCACAGATGCTTGAACTGAAGAAGGTATCAAAGGCCATATTTGGAAGGAGTGTTTCCAATGAGTCATCTCAGGAATTTTGTGGGAGTTAAGGGTACTGTACTAAGCTTGCATGTCTGGTTGTACAACTTATAAACTGTGTGTCCTTAGGCAGAGCAGCTCACCTTTCTGAGCCTAAATGGCAATAACAGAAACAAAAAAATAATAAGATAGACCCGATATATTTTTACACTTAGAAATGACTCAAAAATAAATAATAACTTTTGATTTAGTTAAATTTATTTTATTTTTTAAAATAAAAATTTTGACGCTTTTTTGCAAATTCGCATCTTAAAGACAGCCATATTTTGACATAAAATAATATGTTTATTGCCAGCCATTAATTACATGCCAAACAAAAAATGTATCAAGGATGACAAAATTCACTTATGAAAAGTACTGTTTTAGCCAACTCTATCAACAGACGTCAATTTTAAAAGCTGTTCTCCAACATATCTTCTACTCAGGTATACCCAGTTTCAAATGAGAAATAAAAATAAGTTAAATAAAAGAGGCAAATCAAAATAGAAGGAGTGCATTCATATCCCTCATTAAAAAAATCAAAGAAATTATTCACTCCATTCCCTTGTATAACTAAATTAGTATGTGTGTTAGAACAAAAAAAACCAGCAATACATCATATTCCAATCAAAGAGATAGAATCAAAGAACACAAATTAAATAGCTCATTATACATGTCAATTATTTGCATTAGGCAACTAACTTTAAAATAACACCTTGAAACCATAGCTGGAAATCCTGTTCAACTATGCAAATGTGTTTAGAGTTAATTCTATTTCTCTGATAGGCAATCTAACACCTCAGGTTTTCTCTCTCTCTCTCTCTTTTTTTTTTTTTTCTTTCTTCTTCAGCAATTTAAACCCACCTAGTGTATTTCCTGATTATTCGCTTCACTTTATCAACAAAGATTAAAGACTCAGTCTAACTGGTAATCCCATTATCTTGCATGATAAAAGGGAATGCATCTCTGGTCACTGCATGCAGTACTCAGGGGATTTATTATGAGTGAGTACAAAATCCAATTAATTCTCAGTTTTCTTGGCAGTCATGTGGATCATTAGTTTATTCGCTCGGATGCATATGCTTACCTCACTTTTATCAGGAGATTTTGTAGAATTTAAAATAAACTTCATTTGATTTGATTTGATTCAATTCAAACTACAGTGATATAAGTTGAATTTTTTAAAGTGTGGAAATATTTTAAAAGTGAAGAAGTCCTCTATGAAATTAAAAAAAAAAGTCATTTATTTTAATAAAAGGAATAGGTTGGACTCAAGTTTTATTTGAGAAGTTTCTTTTTAGATTTGAGTTAGAGAGGGGCAGGCATTTGGTACAGTGATTAAGATGCCTCTTGGGAGATCTGCATCCATATGGTAGTGCCTGGATTCAGATCCCAGTGCAGCTGCTGATGCAGCTCCCTGCTAGTTCACACCCTGAAAGAGGGCACATGGCTCAAGCAGCTGGATCTCTGTCATCCACATGAAGACTCAGATTGAGTCCTGGGTGCCTGGATTTGAGACATTGTGGGACTTTGTCAATAGATGGTTGATTCTCTCTCTCTCTCTCTCTCTCTCTCTCTCTCTCTCTCTCTCTCTCTCTCCTTTCCCTCTGTCTGTATCTCTGCTTTTCAAACAAATAGGAAAAATATCTGAATTACAACAGTGTGTGTTCAGGACAAATTCAAATTTTATAGCTGAAGAGCAGAACCATATTCTCCCAACCCTTATCATGAATCCCCTTTAAACACACACACACACACACACACACCACATATAGGCATACAAACACAACAGACATACACATTCACACACCACATATAGGCATAGATATTCACAGAGCACATATACACACAAACACACCACACATATACACAAACCACACATAAACATACAAGACACATATATACACAAACACAACATACACACCACAAACACAGTACACATTTACACACAAACACACATACACACACACTACACCACATTTCTACAAATAAACTGCTGAACAGAAAAAGACAATTTGGACATAAATGAGAGATCGGGCCTGTGTGTCAACATACTGGTGCTATTCTGAGGTGTAGATAATGAGATCATGTTTTGTAAAACAGTCACCAAACTTCCTAAGACATTTTGATAAATAATTGCTCTCAGTATTATTTTATTAGCATTGTGTAAAAATGGCTTGTAAATTTATTTCTGCTTGGGGATGATGAAATTGCTCTGTGGGGGTTTTTATGAGACCCTGATTATGGCAGTTTATTGAGTGAGTACAACTTAGGGAATGTTGGAAAGGCAGGTACTTGGTAACACACATTTGTTTCTCCATGTTATGATTATTATCATGAACCCCTCATTTGTAATATGAATATCTCTAAAAATAGTATGTAGGGGTGTCTTAGGAAACTGGCACAGTTTTATCTACGGCACAATCTACACCCTGATTTACATCCTAAGTTCTAGCCCCTGCCGCCGTTGCTGGAAGCCAGGTGGCCACATGGCCCAATGACTGTTGTCAAGCTCCACCCCCATCCTAATGGGATTCGCTGCTTCAGCTTCCGTGCCCGCCCTCCAGCAAAGTTTTAAAAGGACCTGTTCCTGAACACGTGGCTCTCTTGGCTCTTCTCTCTTGGCTCTTCTCTCCTGCTCTCTTGGCTCCTCTTGTCTGCTCTCCTCTCTCCCTCTTGTCTCTCTTCTCTCTCTTCTCTCCTCGCAGCTCCTCTCCTCTCTGTTTCTCTCTTATACTCTCCTTCTCTCTTCTTCTTCTTCTTTGTCCCTCCCCTCCAGTCTGCTGGGTTTTCCCCAATAAACTCTTTCCCTTACTCCGGTGTTTGGTGTGCTTTGTGACGGCTAACAGGGTGTGTGTGTGTGTGTGTATTATGTTTATGAAATAAATGTGGCAAAGTGTTACAAACTTAAATTTTGAAACAAAAAATAAGCTTACAAAAAAATTAAGAGGCTAATTTCTCCCTGTTGAAAGTAAATGAGGTGTTCTCCTCGTTCTTTTGTTTGAAAATTCCCTTCTCTGTACTTCATACATCTTTTTAAAATCTAAATAAACCTCTTCTAATCTCAGAACTCAAGACTGTTTCTGAAGAGATGTAGGTTGGGCATTCTTGTGTTCATACAAGGACGCATTCAGCCTTGAGACAGTAGTGGTATGTGAGGTACCAAGGTTTAATGAAAAGGATACACCTGATAGTCCAGATGCACTTGGGAGAGAATTGCTTTAGACTGGAGTTCTAATGAATGTAAGAATCCTTCCACCATTCCTTCTCCTTCCTCCTTTTCCCTGCCCTAGGCTTTCTGGGCATGAGATTCCTGAAATTCCTCCCAGGATCTTATCAGTGCAGTATTATTGGATCTAATAGCCCACTTGGTGCAGTGTGGGGAAGACTAAGATGCCCCTAGGAGAGGGTTAGGACACACCTATCAACCTTATTGAACAAGAGCAGTTGATGATCTGCCTCCAAGCTGGCTTCTACATTATTCCTCATTCCATTATACAAAGATTCCCGTTTTCTTCTGCCCTCTTACACAGATGTGCTTTCTACCTAGCTACCTAGCATTTACACCAATGTCTGTAAGGATGTCTTTGAAAAGCCACCCTCAAGGAAGGCCCAACATTTTATCTTTTTGGAGGGGGCACAAGGACATGGTGTAACTTTAGCTGTCCAAGAACCCAAGGAATTCAAATCACAAATCCTGCTCCATGTGCTGAGTGGGTTCTATTCATCTAACTACAAAAAATGCGTACTTTCTGTGTTTACAGTCTGTAGTGGGTTACCTGTGATGGCTGTCTTACCACATTATTATAAATGCTTATTGAGTCATAAACTGCTGGTTTTCTTTTCTACTTTTGGGCAGGAGTATTCTGGGTTGAAGGCAGACTTTGTTTTGAATTGCCTTTTCCCAAGAGTCGAAATTCTTCCTTCTTCTAGGTGTCTGTCCCAAAGCTTGTATCCCAACAACTTCGTTGATAGGACACTGAATAAAATGGCAGCAGTGTGAATAAGACATTCTTAGAGAGGGTAGACAGAATTCACTTAGGCTATGCAGTCTGTGAATCTGGACATTTCTTCCAACAGGTCTTCAAGAACATGAAAACTTCCTCATAGTAACCATAATTGTAAAAAAAAATATTCTTCCAGACGCTTGTGAAAAATGTCAAGGCAGATGTTGTTCAAGCTAGTGCAGCAGAAGACAGACTTCAATATAGAACTGAGCTTAACAAATGCACCACAGGCACCCGAGAATTGACAATCAAGAAGCAGCGGAAGGAGGTCAGGTAATAGGAAATGACTAGGAGGAACTAGAAAGGACTCTCACTAAACAGAACAAACAGGATTCTTGCCAATGGTAGGCAAGGGACTGGCAAATGGTGAGGCATAGCTAAAAAGAAGGCTCTCACAGGAGCCACATGAAGCTGAGTCTGAGGTATTCTTTGCCACTAATTCTTACCAGTGAGCACTTTAGACATTACTTAATACTTTAGTTGAACTGGGGAGAAATTGAAAATCAACAGAGAATCAAGACTTGGGTAGGGTGGAGAATCTGGAAGTTGTATGTGAGATGGTTAAAACCTAGATATACAATGAACATTCCTGAAAGTTAGCAGACCTTTATACCAGCAACCATTTACAAAGTATTTTTAAATATCTTCCACAGTTGAATCTTGTTATGCATACATGCGTCTTAAATAAGCCAATAAACATGCATAATCAACACTTCAAATTCAGTAAACATTTATTCTAAGCCTAACATGTGAAACAAGGCCATGTGCTAGAATTCTACAGTTTAGGAACTTAAGTGTATCCATTAATCTCAAAAAATAATTTAGCATATTGAAAAATCTACATACTCATCTAATGAATCACCAAGCTGAAACTCAGGATTAGTTATCTGCCTGATATAATACTACAAATTATTTGACTAAATGCTGTTGTTTTTCTGAAAAATGATTGTGAAAGATAAAGTAGAGGACATTGAATTAGGTCCTGTGGAGTTATTTAAAAACAAACAAGCAAGTAAACAAAACAGGATTCTTTTCAGGATTCTCTTAGAAAAACAAGTAGCAGAAAAGGAGCCGTATTTAAAAAAAAAAAAAAAGAAAGAAAGAAAATAGAGATCCCAAGAGAATTTCACTTTTATCTGGTACTTTTTCAGTTGAGAATGAATCACTATTCATTTAAATTATCTTTACTTTGGAAACTTGAAAAATACAGACAAGCCATTTTCTACCACCATGCCCAAGTGTCTCTCTGAACTTATAAAAAGGCCTCTGTATTTTTTTCAATATACATATATATTTTTTTTTCATTTCTACTTCAACTGGGAACATTTCATTGACCTGATCTAAGAAACTAGAAAATTTTCCTTAGCTTATGAGGCATCAATCTAATTCAATCAAGTGAAGAAACACTTGTTCAGCACCATTTCAGGCACCGTGTAATGCAGAAGGAGATGGTGTAAACTACCAACGATATCACAAAGAAAGACATTCCACATGCAACAAAATGCTGCTCCCACCAGTATGTTGCAGAAATAAAGGTACAGGCCCTCCAGGGAGACCAGTAAGTAGCTCACCAACAGCCAATCTACTAAATGGTACCCAGCTATTCTGGGCTCTGGGTCTTCACAGTCTTCCTTGGCTCTTCCCACACACTCTCTTGGAGTTGTCTCTCTGGTCATTTGGATAATACAGAAGAGACTGGATTTCACTCCAAGGTTAGGGTGTAAAAGACATCATGGGTTTATTTTGCTTTCTTTCTTTGCTCTCTTCCTAATTCACTTAAATACTCTGGGGGAAGCCAGTTGCCAAGTTGTTCCTCACAGAATGCCCTGTGGAGTGAGGAACTAAATCCTCATATCATCAGCCAGGTGAAGGAGCTAAGGAAACAAAACACGACCTTGCAGGTGACTGCAACCCTGGCTGGTCCCACAAAACAATCCCATGAGAGCTTTGAGTCAGATCCACCAAAGTAAGCCACCCTTGTATTCCTGATTCTCAGAAACTGAGAGAGAATGAATGTTGGATGTTTATGCTGTAGAGTTTCAAGCTGTTTGCTTTTTTTAAATGACAATGAATTGGCAACTAAACAAAAAAAGAAAAATAAAATCAACAAGGGATTTGATCAACTCCTGTGGAAATGGTTAAGGAAACAGAGAATACTGTCATGGAGGCAGTAAACTTTTTTTTGTTTGTTTGTTTGTTTGACAGGAGGAGTTACGGATAGTGAGAGAGAGAGAGAGAGAGAGACAGAGAGAAAGGTCTTCCTTCCATTGGTTCACTCCTCAAATGGCTGCTATGGCCGGAGTTATACCGATCTGAAGCCAGGAGCCAGGTGCTTACTACTTCTCTCCCATGTGGGTGCAGGGGCTCAAGCACTTGGGCCATCCTCCACTGCCTTCCCAGGCCACAGCAGAGAGCTGGACTAGAAGAGAAGCAACTGGAACTAGAAGTGGTGCCCATATGGGATGCCGGTGCTGCAGGTGGAAGATGAACTAAATGAGCCACAGCACTGGCCAGAGGAGGCAGTAAACTTTTAAAATGGTTTTAAAGAGTAGTTTGAGTTTGGAGAATGGCTTGGGAAGAGGAAATCTTAATGTACTTAAATCTACAAAGGCTGAAATATGCTCATGAGTATCTAACATTGCTACAACTCTCTGGATTCTAAGTGTCTAGAGAAGGCCAAATGGAAACATGTTGTAGCTCACTGATGAAATGCACCTGTTCATTCATTGTGCGATTTAGGAACTAGAGCATTATTTTGTAGCCAAGGAACTGGAACTAATTGTATTAATTCTATTGCATTCTTAAGCGAGAGATTCACAGAATTAAGCCATGCTTAAGAAAGGTTCATAGGATTGTGAGGAGTTGAAAAAATTGTCTATATTCAGGAATATTCTAAGAAACGAGAGACTCCTTATTGCTGAGGAGCTCACAGAATGCTTGGGGGTGAGCATAAGTCACGCAGTCATAAAGCAGGTTATATGTTCTATAATAGAGGAATGCAAAAATCAAGACAAATTTAGTGTGTTGAGTAGTGTATCGTGTATATTGAAGGAATAGATGAATAAAGAATAAAAAAAATTGAGGTCTAAAGAGACAGTGAGAAAGTATACCTGTATTTGCACATTGCAGGAGAGTCTTTATACAAGTATAAAATTCAATCTGTAATAACAGCCCTCAGCACCTGATATTTTTAATTTCCAGGTGAGAAAAATGATGCGAGTACTTTAGTAACACAGCTGGGAAGTGGTAGAGCTGGGATGTGAGTCCAGATCTGTCTAATAATACTTTCCTCATGCTTTGGGCTCTTCTCTGCTGCCAGCAGGCTGTGTTTGTCAGCAGTCACAGGAATTAGCAGTCATGTTTGCCAAGTCAGACTGAATCAGATAAGATTTTTCTCTGCTTTCTGAAGGAGAACTAGATTGTCTCTGTTGGGGCTGATACTCCAACTCAATTAAACTAATGCCAGATGATTGGCATGGCAAAAACTCATCATCTCTGTGGAGTGACTGAACCCAACACAGTAGTGACTTAGAATCCCTTTTGGGCAGTTACATGAGGTAAAGTAAGAAAGAGACTCCAGCCTTGTCAAATGCCAAGGTTGAAATAATTAAAGTAATTTATCAAATTGAAGACATCTCTATCAGACAAGAACAACCACTGAAAATTCCCCCTGAATCTTTGGTTCTAAATTAAGTAAAAAACTTATTAATTAAAAGATCAGGTAATCCAACTACAACCCCTGCTATTTTTACTGATAAATAAATTGATTGGGAGGGCATGCCCATTTGGAATTGTGGTTAAGATGCAAATTAAGATGCCCACGTGCCATTTTGGAGTACTTGGGATTGATATTCTGCTCCACACTCTGACTCCAGTTTCACGTTGGTGCAGATTCTGGAAGGCAGTGGAGATGACTCAAGTTGTTAGGTTCCTGCCACCTATGTGCTAGACTGGATTGAATATCTGACTCCTCACTTTGACTTCTCCTCAGCTCTGATGTAGCCATCTGGGAAGTGAACCAGTGGGTAGGAGTACTTTCTGTCCTTATCTCTGTCTCCCAAATAATCAATCAATCAATCAGTCAGTCAAAGCAGCAACCCTGAAGTCTCACTTGTGAATTCCTAAAAAAAAGAATCAATTCTTGTACAATTCTATTGTTCTTCCATGTGTAATATATTTACATTTTATCCCAATAAAAAAGGAAGCAAATATTTCAAAAGAAATAGACTGTTAATGTGTTCTATTCTGCTTAATGTTTCAATATATGTTTGCTTAGGTATTTCACATAATTTATTTTCTTTTCGTCTGTACCACAACCTTTATTTGGGGAAAAGCAGTTAATGAAGTATTAGGGGTTCACTGATTTGGTTGAACCCTTCCTTCCTTCTCTGAATCCCTCCTTTTTCTTTAACTTTTCATGAGATCTGTCTTTACCGAAATGGTGAGGCATCCAGATTTCCTTGGGATTTATGAAGAGATACTGACCTGATGCATAATTTCCACAAGAGAACTCGTCAGCATTGGCTGAACAGGGGATTCTCAAAGCCCTTATTTGGAAGCTATGTAAGTATATACTCATTATGTGTATAAAATAATATCCTCAGCTAAAACAGCATTTCTAAGTGAACCTATGTCACTCAGGCATGGGAGCAGCATTGCTATGGGATTTCCAGTCTGATCAAAGTATGTAGGAATGAGGTCTTTCCACCAAAGACTACATATAAAACTACTTTTAAAAGGTTGTGGAGAAATGGAATTGAAAGTTTATTTTTCACTCCCACCAAAATTAATATTCAGGCATTTTTTGTCACAATATTCATTTTCCATGAACTTTTCAAAGAACCCTCTTACTCTCTCTCTCTTCCCTCCCTTGCTCCCTCCCCCCTTATTTCTCTCACTCTCCCTCCATCCCTCCCTCTGCCTCTCCTCCATTCTACTCACACTCATCCATTCATCAAATCTTTCATTCTTTTCATTAATTTTGACTAAATGGCTTCTATGTGCCAGCCTCTATTAGTGCTGGGGTTCCAGGGACATATAAGATCGATCCTTTCTCCTATGTTGCTTGGAGTTGAGTGGGTTAAATTAAAAAAAAAAAAAAACACTTTATATAGTTAAGTGCTGATCAAAACACCACGATGATGATGATCATGACTAACAGTAAAGTCACCAAACAGATGAAATTATAATATGTTTGGCCTGGGCTATATAACAAAGGAAGCATGGGATTGTAAAAGGCTTTTAGTATAGAGGACATGACACAATCTGCTCTTTCTATGTTCATTTCTATACCTGCCTGCAATTGGAGGAAAGGGGAATTAAGTCCAAGTATTCAAGAAGAGAATGAGGAAAAACTGCAATTTGTGTATGTGTGCACTTATGTGTATGTTGAGGCCTGGCTGGGAGGAACACAGTGAAGAGATCTGTCTTGGCCCAGGGAGCCTGTAGTGCCCATGACATGTTTCAGAGATGATGTGCCGGCAATTGGGCATTGAGGTCTCGAGCTCAGGAGAGAATTGTGCCACCAGTTTGTAGGCAGTACTTGAAAGCATCGGAGCAGTCAGGTCTATCTTAGGAGATTGTACATAGGAGTCACTTTATTCTAGTTTAATGAGTGCTAATAACTAACCTAGACAAATACATCTACACATACAAAATATGCAAAGAAGATGTCAAAGATCAAGTTAAAATGAAGAAAACTTGTTTAGTTATCAACAATGAGATTATTAGTGTAGAATTTCAGAGATGTGATGGTGTCAAAAACCAAATACAGAGGATTGAAGGACAGCTGGAGATGGGGCATATCTTTTCTGTAACCTACCTGATCTTCTCTATCAAATCCAAGGCTACCTCACTTTTTCATCCCATCAAGAGTTTCTGATACACAGGATTAATCACATGTGGCAAGAGAATAGATGGTGACTTTTAAACCTTGATCTTGACTCTATATGTCACTCCCATAATAGTGTTGGGATTTACCGTATACATATTTATTTATTTAAAAGGCAGAGCAAGGTGGAGATACAGGGAAAGTTCTCCCATTTGCTACTTTATTATCCACATCCCTACAATATCCAGGGCACAGCAAGTAGCCCAGAACTCAATTCAGGTCTCCTGTGTGGGTGGCAAGATCTCCCAGGGTGCATATTATCAGAGCAAGCTGGAATCAGTAGTCAGGATGCAAGCCCAGGCTCTCCCATATAGAATACAGCCACACCAAGCAGTGGCTTAATTACTGAGCCCAACAACTGCCAGTTTTGGATATGCAATTAATTGCCCTGAGTTCCTTGTTGTTCCTTAGCAGAAAATTAAATATAAAAACTTATTTTGCAGGAATCAATGAAGTAACATACAAGAAAGCACTTGGTTAGCACCAATGGGCCCTAAATAATGTGCAAATTTGATATTAACAAGAACTGGATGCTAACCTTCATCAACCTGTGTATATGTGTGCATATAATTTCTTTGTTATAGTTCTTTCTTTTTGTCACTGTAATAGAGATGTAAAAATGAATATTTTACTTACATATTGGTTCCTAACTTATAAGCAAATATCCATAGAATAAGAGAAAGGAAAATATGCCATATCCCTGAGCAGTATTTGTAATCTCCAAGGCTTTTATGACAGTTGTACTATTTAATGAACACTTAAATGGAATCTATCTCTGGACATTTCCCTAATTGCTTTTAGGCCTCAAAACTCCCCACTTGAGGGAGTGTTTACTGAGGAGGAAGGTATGAGGCCCACTGGCAATAACAGTGCCTGCAAATGAGAGAATTACTGGAAGCACAGAGTTAGCTGTTCCCTAGACCCTTTGGGGATGGACAGTCTGATGGCTCCATGCAGCTGTCACTTCTACAGCCCTGACATATGTCTACTTTCTCTACTTTCTGACTGTGCTGACTCATTATTTCAGGTTTCATATTTCTGACATCTACATGACAGCAAATGTTGTTCCAAAAGTCATTCTCTTTAGAAAGTATGACTCTAGATACCACAGAACAAATATCTTCTTTTATAACACTTTTATTTATGATTGGAACTAGAATGCAATCATAACTTACTTAGGTACATAGAACTTTTTAAACATTTATTTATTTATTTGAAAGTCAGAGCTATGGGGGAGGGGGAGATGGAGAGGGAGAGATCTTCCATCTGATGGTTTACTTTCCAGATGGCTGCAATGGCCAGGGCTGAGCCAGGCAAAAGCCAGAAGCCAGGAGCTTCCTCCTTGTGTCCTATGTGGGTAGCAAGGGCTCAAGAAAATGGACCATCTTCTGCTGCTTTTTCCAGACCATTAGCAGGTATCAGGATAGAAAGTAGAGGAGCAGGACTTGAATTGGCACCCATATGGCATGCTGGCATGGAAGCCTGTGGATTTAGCTGTTACACCATGACACAGGCCTTGGGTACATATAATTTTTTAAAAAATCAATAGAATTCAATCCTTAATATAAAGACAATAAAATATATTTTATTATGGAAATGGTTACACAAGTCATACCACATAAAAATGGTCAAATGCCTTGGTTCTCTTATCTTGTATTGCTGACTCAAATTGTTGCTATTGCTGATGAGATTTTCTAAAATAATGCACGTCTCTTGATAAATTGGTGTATAAAATGCTATAGGGGCCGGCACTGTGGCATAGTGGGTGAGGCCACCACCTGCAGTGCTGGCATCCCATTTGGGCACCGATTCAAGTCCTGGCTGCTCCATTTTCTATCTAGCTCTCTGCTATGGCCTGAGAAAGCAGTGGAGGATGGCCATGTAATGCAGTGGATTCTAACCCTCAGAAGAAGCTCCTGGCTTCTGGCTTTGGATCGGCACAGCCCCGGCCATTGCAGCCAATTGGGGAGTAAACCAGCAAATGGAAGGCCTCTCTCTCTCTCTCTCTCTTCCTCTTCTTCTCCTTCTCTCTCTGTGTAAATCTGAATTTCAAATAAATAATTTTTTTAAAAAAATGCTATATATTCTCATCTCAATTTGCCAAATGTGTATTTCTGAGAAAATTTTTCCAGCTATCAAATGCATTTTTACATATTATATGTAAAATACACTCAGGTTATAAATTCAAATAATTATAAGCTGGTTTTCAGATTCCTGGATTTCTAGAATGACACAGTAAAACCTGTATGTGTAGAAATACTGTTGCTCACTCAAACAAAAATCATTTGTTCCACTTTCTGAGAGCACAGTTAGCACACACCTTAGCCTCACTTGCAGTCTTCTTAAGGGAATGCAGCTGGAGTCAGTGTAGCACCTTTACTCAAGATTTGCAAGAAAGCTTGTTCTGTCCTTTGGGTTGGTCATATTTCCATGGGAAATGAATGATGTGCTTTGCTAGGATAATTTAAAGATAGTGTGATAATGCGCTAACAAAAGTGAGGCAGGAGATAAGGATTCTCTAAAGGCAGTGCACCTTCCAGTGTAATGACCAAGGTGATTCTTGGACTCTGTGACTGGAAGGGCATGAGGATGAAGCAGATGCCATAGAAAGCGAGTTCTATATAGTGACTGTGTGCCTGGAGGAAGACCTTCACCTCAGATGCTACCAACTCACAGCCGCCTCACGGGGAGAAGACTACAACCCAAACTCTCCTTCCTTTCTCTCTCTCTCGTTGCTCGCTCATATTCCTTTGATAACAGCCCAGCAAAAATTAAATGGTCAGAGAGGTTCTTTGTTGCTGGTCAGCCTCTTGGTACGTAAAGAAGCTTGGAGAACAGTAATGAGGGTTCGTCGAAGAAAGATGTCTGCCTTATCCTCAGAATTGTCTTTCCTTTATGGTTGACTTAATTAATCAATTATTGCTGCTCTTGAATCAGCAGGGGAATTTCTTAGCAAAGTAAGTTCTCTGTTTCCACTGCAGACCTACTTACTCAGAAGTTCTGAGAATGGGGCCGGAATTCTGAGGCTTTATCGAATCTCCCAATGGATTCTAATGTGTGTTAAAGTTTGAGTCCACTGCTCTAGGGAGGTAGGATATGTGTGCTGAAAGAGTCTATGAGAAGGAAAATCGTCAATCAGGAATTTTCTTCCTAGATTGCAGTGTGATGAGGAAAAAAAAATGATGTGTTGAGATACCACACACTTTCTTGTCTACAGTATCTGAAGTCTATTTCCATCCTAGATAATACAAGTAGGATGCAAATTTATTCTTTTTTATATGGGGGCATTTCCCTCACATTTCTAAACAAGTAGTATCCACAGCCCTGGCAAATATTGTGAGAGCAATCTCTAACCAGCCTGTGGGGTTGAGACTACCTCACTTGGTATGTTTTTTTTTTTTTTTTTTTTTTCAGTTTCTGACAGAGCTTATTTTATACAAAGTTGATTGAGATAGCTTAGAGGTTAAACAGAAGAGTACAGAAACCAATCTCTTTGCCTTTTTACCACCAAATCTACCAGCCTGTGAGCATCTTTCCTCATATAGTCTATCTTTTTCTCCCATTGTAATGGAAGAAAAAACATCTGTTTCTGAGTTTCTATTTCCTATTTGGTAATACTCTGGAGCCTACATCAGACCCTTGACTATTAAAATATTTAACTTTACAAATATCTTCTAACTTCCCTCTGTGGCCAGTTATATGACCCTGAGTCTAGAGAAAAGGATGTGTACTTTGATGTCTTTACCTAAAAGCACAGCAAATTAACATTGCAAATGATACAGGTATATAATCTAATTACAAAGAGGGGAAGAATAATTGCAATTTATTTGTACTCTTACAGACATTATAGCACACACACACACACACAATGTGTACAAGGATAACAAAGTGATTAATATGTATTATGAAAACCACCCATAAATCCCCAAATGACCAAATTCACTGGTTAACTTCTAGACCATGCTTTAGCTAATTAATGCCTTATATCCTTGTTTAGATCCTTGTTTTAACCTTATTTATACTTCTTGGAAATCCCTGTTTTCCAAATTTACAGACACTACCTTTGTACAGTTGTCCTCCTTCCTCACCAGGACTTTTCTCAATGTCTTCTGCTGCATGTTTATCCTTTTCTGCAAATATCATGACCTTTCTTTTTTCTATCCACATCTTCTCCCTAAGTGTTCTCATTCGGTCACACAGAACCACCAGTATTCCAATGACTACACGATGTACATCTAAGCAACTCCTGTCCGGGAAGATTGTGACTGCTTACCAGGCATCTCCACCTGGATGTGTATTAGGGATCTGCTCTTCAACAAAAGGTAAACAAACTGTTGCTTCTCCAACCACACACTCTGTGTTTTTCTTTCTAGCTTGATTATTCCCATCACCATTCACCCAACAGTTCAGGCTGAGAACTAAGCATTCTCATCTTTTCTTTTTATCTCCTTTTTAGCCTTAAATCCAATACCACACTTTTAATGATGTGTACTCCAAGGGATTTCCTTGCTTGGAATGTTTTTTAGCATCCTCGCTATTTCGGCTCCAGCTCACTCACTTCTTCCTTATTTTTACTTCACACTAGCTGTGGCTTCCCTCTAACCCCTCACTTATGAGGCCTGCAGCTGGACTTTAGCATGAACAATATTTTAGTTTGCATACTATTTGTTCATACATCTTCATAGAACACTGTCTCAATGATTTGCACATGGCTAGCTGTTTTATACAACTAAACCCCTAATTCCTCCAAGTCCTTCCTTGAGCATTCCAGCTGTAGTAGCTTCCTTTGTACTCCAACAATAGTCATAACTCTATTGTACTACCCTGTTATATTTTCTTCATGACATTTTCATTATCTGATATTATTTATTTAATTATCTATATGTTAGTAGCCATATATCATTTCTCACAAGATTATAATAGCTTAGACATTTTTCTACCATTCTCTTGCCCAGTAATTAGAGGCTAACAAATCACAGATAATGAATATATACCTATTTAATGAATGAAATAGTAATTAGTGTTTCAATTTTAAACATCTGATCTTGTATAGTAATATTAGAAGCGTTGGTCAGAGTTCTCAAGCCAGATAGATTTGCATATATTTTCAGCTTTCCAACTACTCTGTGCTTTGAGGCAGCTCTAAGATTTTAAGATCATAAACATATTTCAAGGCAGTGTCATGATATATTTTTATGTGTTTTCAGATCAACCCTCAATTTTTGTGGAAAAAAAATTCTGCGTTAATGAAGTGCAGTTTCTCAGAGTGGTATACAGAGGTTTGAACTTTTAATTAAATTGTTCTGATTTCATCAAAAGAATCCTTAGTTCAGCAAAAATTCTCCATGTTGGCTATAATCACAAAGAATATGAAGTTGTGAATTGGCCAAAAGACAAATGCATTCCAGAAGTGGTGCATGGTGGTGATTAACATGCCAGTCAAAGCAGCAGGAAAGACAGAAGAGGCTTGATTTCTCTGATATTAATATGTATGAAGGTACTGTGTCCATTAGAAACCGTGTGCCTGCTATGGAGATAGGAATAAACAAAATCAACATCAATGAGAAGTTTGTAAAAGATAACTACAACAAAACCAGATGTAGAAACAGCCTCTTGAATATTTCTCTTTTTCTACCTATGTGTATATTTCAGATACCACTTGAGGATTATTATTTTCTAAAAAGACAAAAACACCAGTGCATTAACTACATGCTACATTGAATTTCATAGAAACAACCATCTGAAGCTGTATTCCTTTATGTACTAGACTGTTGGTGCATGAGGTCACTGGTAGTCGAAATCTGTTTCGTTTTTCAACAGTAGCAGTGAAGCAGCAACAATTACATCTAGTGAGTGCTATCATGAACCCGGCCGTGTTCTCAGTGTTTTACATGCATAATTTAATTCAATCCTTTCCATAACCACATGAGGAAATGAAGACTCTTCCATGTTACATACCCTGTTCTACTGCACAGAGATCCAGGATTCAAACACTGGCCTAGCTGAAAACATTATTCTGCTTATTTTTTAAACATTTATTTACTTATTTAAAAGACAGAGTGACAGAAAGTGGCAGAGAGAGATAGAGAGAGAGATTTTCTATCTGCTGGTTCACTGCGAAAATGGCCACAAGGATCAGGACTGGGCCAGGTCAAAGTCAGGATCCTGGAATTCCATCTGAGTCTCCCACATGGGTGACAGGGACCCAAGAACTTGGGCCATCGTCCACTGGTTTCCCAGGTGCATTGGCAGAGTACTGGATTGAAAGTGAAGCAGATGGGGCAATTTTGCTCATTATTACTTTACCTCAGGAATCTGTGCTCCTTTTACACCACTGTCTTGCTAATGTTTTCACGAGAATGCTTTACCAAATTTTAGTCTTCTCCTTTAAATCTAGTTATAAATGCTTTGCATTAATGGGGCCAGTAAATGCGCTGGCCCTATCAATTTACTTGAAGTGGGTCAGCTCAGGAATTCAGAGTTACTTGGGTGCCAAAACAGGAGAGGGCAAGAAAGAAGGAGCTAAGCATGTAGTACAAGAAAGATGGATGTTCTCTGACAGGAATTAGTTGACCAGAGCTTTGTCCTGACAAAACTCTCAAGAATGTTGAGTTAGTAACATTCTAAGATAACATGTTTTGCTATGATGGGACACATACATTTATAAGAAATAAAAGCTTGAAAAATATCTGTTGGCCAGATATGTTTCAGTTCTGTGAACAGCGAATGGGAAATATGTGTTGTATTTTTTCCCTTAAACTAGACCTTACTTGTCGCTCCCCCTCTTCGTGCAGGAACGACACAGGACCCTGCACTGTTCTTTTGTCTGCTCGGCCCTCCCTGGGTTTGCTGCTGGTTCTTCCCGGGTTGGCTACCGACCCTTCCACCTCCGTGGAAGGGCGGTGCCCCCTGCCACTTACCCCACTTCTGCGGGGGAGCGGCACACCGCCGGCCGGCTCTCTCGGGGGCTGCTCAGGTGTTCCTTCAGATAGATGTTCCCCTTAGATGTTCCTGGTGCATGTTGTCTCTCTCCTCCTTTATAGTCTTCTTCCACCAATCCCAACTCTGCTACCCACATGCCGAGTACGCTGCTCTCCTCCAATCAGGAGCAGGATCAGCTCCTGCAGGTCATCACTCAAGTTGGCGAGAGACAGCTTCGTAGAAGCTGTTTACTCCTCTCCCAGTGCCATATTGTGGGAGAGCAGATGCATAGAATAAGTCTTAATTCCAGTAACTTAGTCTAGTCCGAGTTGCTCCCCACATTACTAGAGAACAAAGTTAAATAATACTACAATTACAGAAAAAATGATTAAAATTTCAAATTACTGTTGGAAGTAACATTACTGGATGATAATGAACTACTCACTTCTCATGTCACATGAGGAATCAGAAATCAGAAGAAATAGGGACCAAATCATGAGAGTCTAAGAAAGAGGACAGAACACATATTTTAAATATGAGGCTGGAGCTTCCAAAAACTTGATTTAGAATATGATTTAGGAAATTTAGACATCTTGGAAAGATCTTGTCTCTGGATTACTTAGCTCATTCAATTAAACCCTCTTATGAATCTTAAGCAATTCTATCCAGTAATGAAATCATACTCATAGGGGCAGCATCATTTTTTGTAATGTTATGGATAGAAAATGACTAAGGACAAATTTTAGCTTACAGGCACTTAAAATTAGATTTGGGAGGCAGTGCACACATGTGAGTATATATTAGAGGATTTTGAGACAGATGATAAAGTTCTCAGTGCCAGCAAGTAGTATTTGTTTCACCAATATTATTCTTAATCTTAACCATTCTTTAACCAAAATCTTCACATTTTGTATTTTCTCTAATATATTTGAGTGATCTATAACTTTTATCTATGAGAAAGTATAATGGATATGCTTCTCTCAAATGGTTTATGTTATTCAAATTTTGAAAGTCTAAATATAGCTATACAATGTCCTTTAACATTTTCATCTTCCTCAGCACTAATCCGGCATTCTATTTCATTGTGGCACAAAGTTTTTAGGTAATTATCATCACAAGAAAATTGGCAATCATTCCCACCGCTTTTTTATTTGCTAAAAAACAAGCAAGAAGTCACTGTGAAATAAAATTACTATGAACTGAGGTTTCTCACTGCTAAGTAAGTTGCAGGAGATCCTTTAGATAATAATAGCACAGTAGAAACTCTATCCTATATCCAGCTGAGACTGGGTACATTCCAGTATGCATCCATCATTTAGCTACTTGTCCACCAATGAATGGGTAGGATTCTAATAGACTGAGATATGAGGAAGGACCATTCACTCACTAACAAAACACAGATAATGTTTTCAAGGTGGAAATGACCAGTATTAAAAGGATAGAGGAGAAAGACATGATTAAGTAGAGTAATGATTAATGGTGAGAAGAATATGAAAGTTGGATTTATCCCATTAGTGGAAGAGCTGGACATTTGGAATTTCTGAAACAAACCTGGTCTTGTTCTTTCAAGGGAACCAAAACCAAAACATTTGTATCCCTTTACCAGTTTGATGACCAAATGGAAGTGGTCTCTGTGTAGACACTCCTGGAGATCATCTGCTCCACAGTTTGGATGACACAGAAGCAGACTTTAGGGAGATCAGTCATTTGATGCGAAATGTACAATGAGATTTATTTAGGGGCAAGTGTAAAGAAAAAAAATAATGGAAGAATCAATGAGAATTAGAAAGGAGAGACATTTCAGTCAAATGTTATTTTTGAAAGTAAGAGTCTGGGGACTTAAGAATCATGTGGCCAGTTTCTGAAAGTAGCATCTTCTAAGGCAAGTAAATAGACAAACACACAAATAGATAAGAATGCTTTTCCCATGGTCAAATACAAAAACATAGTGAGTCAATATTGACCTTGTATTCTGGTGAGAGAATCTGCACTTTGATATATATATATATATTTGAATATTTTCTTGAGTTCTGAACTTGCTGTTTATCAAAAATGCCATATCTGTGGCGTAGTGGGTAAAGCCACCGCCTGCAGTGCTGGCATCCCATATGGGTGCCACTTCTAGTCCTGGCTGCTCCTCTTCCAATACAGCTCTCTGTTGTGGCCTGAGAAAGCAGTAGAAGATGGCCCAAGTCCTTGGGCCCTTGCACCCACGTGGGAGACCCAGAAGAATCTCCTGGTTCCTGGCTTTGGATTGGCACAGCTCTGCCCATCGAGACCAGCTGGGGAGTGTACCAGTGATGGAAGACCTCTCTGTCTCTCTACCTCTCATTCTCTCTCTCTGTAACTGTGACTTTCAAATAAATAAATAAATCTTTAAAAATGCCGTATCTTGGACTATGGAGTCAGTCTTGCAAAAATAATTTGAGTGTTGGAATAAAGGTAATCTACAAAATATCGTTATTCTTAACATTTTAAATAAATTCCTTATAAATAATTGATGGCTGCTATTTATTCATCATTGAACTAGAAATTCATGCTGAAGTTAAGTGACCTTCCTGAAAAAAGATTTTCTATTCTTTTGCCAGTTGAAGACACTTGAAAAAAATCACAAGAGTTTATGACTGATTGATTGTCTTTATATTCAGAATATTGCATTACAATAGAACACCAAAAACAATAGCACTATTAAGTAAGCAACTAACATAAATATTAACTTTTTTGGTTGGATGACAGCAGACATAAAACAAATTGAGTTTTATTTAAACATAGAAAGAAATACTGAGGCACAAATACATTTCTCACCAATTACCTTCTTCAAATTAATTCATGAATCCTGAAAATGCTCAGAAAACAGACATTCTTTATTACTTGTTGGAAATTTAACTCAAACTAATTGCTAAATTCTAAAACTTTGAAAAAAATCTGATGCTAAAGAAAATTAATTCTGTTTTCATTCTTTTTTTACCTTTAGTTCTCAAATATTTAGGATAATGAGACTTGAAACCACTTTTTCAGAACTATTTGTTGATGCCATCCAGTGGCACCAGTGAATTAAGCAAAATTTTGGTATCCAATCTGTTATTTCTTGAGACATACACACGTGGTAGTTGAAAGAATGAATCCTGAGATTAAGATGCATGGGGAAAAATATTGTCTCATAGTCAATATATTGAATAATTTTGAGAAACTCATTTAAACCTCAATTTTCTCATTTGCAAAATGGAGATGATTGTGCCTATATTACAGATGTCTTAAAAATTTACTTATTTATTTAGTTTTTTGAAATGCAGAGAGGGAAGGAGGGAGGGAGAGATATAGAGACGAGAGAGAGAGAGAGAGAGAGAGAGATGAAGGGAGGGAGAGGGAGAGGGAGAGAATCTCCTGTTCATTGATTTCCCAAATGATCATAACACTCAGGGCTTCAGGATGTAACTAGAAGCCATAAATTCAATCCATCAATCCATATCTCCCACATGGATGTCATAAACCCAACTACTTGAGCCATCACCTTTTTACCTCCCAGAATGTGCATGAGCTGGAAGCAAGAGCTGGGAGCAGAGTTAGGACTCAGGTCCAGGAACTCTAATATGGGATGTGGGTATTCCAAGTGGCATCATAACTCATATGACAGACAAAATTTTGGATATTGCTAATTGTGTATCTCATCAGTATCTTGGACATTGTCAGTGGTAGACATTTTGGAACCCAGCATTTATAGATATTATTGTTGTTATTGTTATTACCAAATGCACATTTTTGTTAGTGCAATGGCTGCATGTGACTTTTCTTCACTTCAAGGATCAGGCCCAACTGCTCCTCACCCTATTCTTTTGGTTTCAGCAAAGATTCACTCTAAATTTCTAATCTAACTCTGATACTGGACACTACAGAGAAGCAGTTCTTAACTTTAAAGAACAGTAGAATCAACAGGATGGTGTGTGAAAAGTCTCCTGGGACCAAATCCCAGAGACTGAGGCAGGGACTGAGACCTGCAAATTTGCATTTACAATAAACTCTCATTTCATGCAAAGAGAACTGTGGTATACCTTTTGAGAACCAGTACAATAGAAGAAGGACAAAACAATCACCCACTAGCTCTAAAATGACCCATTGTTCATGCTTCCTGTTTTCATGGATGTTCATATTTGATGATAAGCCAGTCACTTGATATTAATGAAGAGATAACAATAACCAAAATATTTTTTTATTTTGTGCCCCTTTCTTTCTATCAAAATGAGTTACTTTCTATCAAAACAAATATATACAATAGTATAATGAAATATAGTATTAAGAATATTTTGGGGGCCAGCTCTGTGGCGCAGTAGGTTAATCCTCTGCTTGTAGCACCAGCATCCCACGTTGGCACCGGTTCTTGTCCCAGCTGCCCCTCTTCCAATTCAGCTCTCTGCTGTGGCCTGGGAAAGCAGTAGAAGATGGCCAAGTGCTTGGATTCCTGCATCCACATGGGAGACCAGGAAGAAGTACCTGGCTCTTGGTTTTGGATCGGCGCAGTTCTGGCAGTTGTGGCCATCTAGGGAGTGAACCAACGGAAGGAAGACCTTTCTCTCTGTCTCTCCCTCTCACTGTCTGTAACCCTATCTCTCAAATAAATAAATAAATAATCTATTTTTTAAAAAAAAGAACACTTTGTTTTGCAAGAGAAAAATCAGACGAAGATTGCTTAAGAATTTTGTTCAGGGGCTGGCATTGTGACATAGAAGATAAAGCTACTGTCTACAACTTTGACATCCCATATGGGTGACTTTTGGAGTGCCAACTGCCCCACTTCTGATCCAGCTCCTTGCTCATGTGCTTGGGAAAGCAGCAGAGAAGAACCCAAGTGCTTGGGCTCCTGCACCCATGTGGGAGACTTGGAAGAATTTCCTGGCTTCTGGACTCGGGCCAGCATGGTTCTATATGTTGTGGTAATTTAGGGAGTGAATTAGTGGATGGAAAAATCAATCTCTGTCTCTCTGTCCCTGTCTCTCCCTCCCTCCATCCCTCCCTCCCTCGCTGTCTCCCTCCCTCCCTGTCTCCCTCCCTTTCTGTAACTCCATCACTCAAATACATAAATAAATCTTTAGAAAAAAATGTCCAAAGCTCTCTGGCAAATAAATGGTGGAGCTGCAATTAAACCTCATGCTTTTCTGATATTATCCTACTCTTTCCAGTGTGATTCACTGAGCCCCTATGACATGAGGTTAGCGAGGACAAGACCACACAGTAAGCAGGTTAAGTAGTCGTAGTTGTACAGAATATCTCATTAAATCTTTCAGGGTTTCGATTTTACAAATGAGCTTTGCTCTCAATATGGCAGTATATATATATATATATATATATATATATATGAAAAGAAAAAAATAGGAAGAGCTAGGAGTTAGAAAAGGAAATGAAGAAAAGTGAAGGTAACAGGGTAACTGTTTGTTACAGTTGGAACAAATTTATTAAAAAAAAGTCTATAAAAATTAAAGGCTCTGGGGCTGGCACTGTGGCTTAGCAGATAAAGCCACCACCTGCAGTGCCAGCATCCCATATGGATATCAGTTAGAGTCCCAGCTGTTCCACTTCTGATCTAGCTCTCTGCTATGGCCTGGGAAAGCAGTAGAAGATGACCCAAGTCCTTGGGCCCCTGGACCTGCATGGGAGACCCAGAGGAAGCTCCTGGCTCCTAGTTTCAGATCAGTGCAGCTCTGGCCATTGTGGCCATCTGGGGAGTGAACTAGCAGATGGAAGACCTCTTTCTCTATCTCTGCCTCTCTGTAACTCTGCCTTTCAAATAAATACATTTTAAAAATAATAAAAATTTAATTAAAGACTTCATAAAGTAGTATAAGCAATGACTTAAAAAAAAAAAAAAAGACTTTAAGCTGGCGCCGCGGCTCACTAGGCTAATCCTCCGCCTTGCGGCGCCGGCACACTGGGTTCTAGTCCCGGTCGGGGCGCTGGATTCTGTCCCGGTTGCCCCTCTTCCAGGCCAGCTCTCTGCTGTGGCCAGGGAGTGCAGTGGAGGATGGCCCAAGTGCTTGGGCCCTGCACCCCATGGGAGACCAGGATAAGAACCTGGCTCCTGCCTTCGGATCAGTGTGGTGCGCCAGCCGCGGCGGCCATTGGAGGGTGAACCAACGGCAAAGGAAGACCTTTCTCTCTGTCTCTCTCTCTCACTGTCCACTCTGCCTGTTAAAAAAAAAAAAGACTTTAATTTCTTTATGTATTTAAAGGAGAAAGAGAGAAAGACAATGTCTAATATCCCCTGATTCTCTCCCTAAATGCTCAAAATAGTCATGGCTGTGCCAAGCTGCAGCCAAGAGCAAGGGACTCCACCTGGGTCTTCCACTTAGTTAACAGGACTCCAAGTACTTGAGCCATTCGTCATCGGCTGGTTACCAGGCATGCTATTAGCAGGGATCTGGATTGGAAGCAGAGTAGCCAATATTTGATCAGGCACTTTGATATCAGTTGTGGGTATTCCAAGGTACAACTCAACTGATGTGCTACTATGTTAGCCCCAAAGAATAACTTTCAAGTTAGAAAAATAAATAATTGAATTACAATTCTCGTTTGAGCATTTACCTTAGGTATGACCTTACCTTTTCATATTTTCAATTTGTTTTCATTAAAGCATGGAAACATTATTCTCATATAGGATGTTTCGATGTTTGAAGAGATAATTGTTAGTGTGCTTGGAGAATTTATGGTGTTGGCATTCCGAAATGGCAACTGGTGTCATTGTTGTTTTAGTCATTGTTGATGGTTATCTTATTTTGACCTCATATCACATCCCTGCCATCTCCTACCCTGCAGCTCAAGTTTGGCTTGCTCACTCTACCTATTTGAAAGCCTGATTTACACTCGTGGGTGACTACTAATTCTGATTTCCTCTGTCCTCAATTCCTAGCAGAATTATCTTAAAGAAGATCTTGTTACATTATTACTTTGTTTAAGAAATAAAATTGAAATGTCACTAACTTTCAAGAGCACCTGAACTCACAAAGCCTAGTTAGTGTATTCACATAATTTCCTTTATTCATGATGGGCCTAGAGACAAAAAAACTTCTCATCCCTATTTGAAGAGATAAAGATGTCAAAATTTAAAGGCATTAAGTAATTTTCACACATTCCCACAAGAGTGGATGGCAAAGTTGAGATAATAAAAATGCAGCTTTACCAAGGATTATAGGATAAATTCCAAGCACTTTGGAAAAATTTAGAAGGAATCGCCTAATCTGACCTTAACATGACATTTCCCATCCCCTTTGGCCGCTCACACCCTGGGATAAGTCCAGGTTTTTCTGAGCTCTTATAAATGCCCTTCTGCCTGATTGCATACACCTCTGCTTTTTCTGAATACCACTTACTCATAATTTACACACCAATCTTTGAGAGACTCATCTTTGAAACTCCCCCAGAATCAGACAGAATATCCTTTCTCTCTGGCTTCCGTGGCAACTCACATGTACATCTGCATTAATAGTTCAGCCTACAATATCATCGAGCAGTTAAATGTCTGCCTCCCCTGTGCACTTGTGTGCCTCCAGAGAGAGGATCTACGGCTAGTCCAGAGAGAGAATCTGAGGCTAGTGTTACCAGTGAATAGACAGTGACCAACATTCAGGAAGACCTCAACAAATGTGTGATGAAGGAGTCAACAAACAGATATATGAAAACTACAGAAGGATAAAGTAGGCTAATAGTTTGACTGCAGTACTACACAGAGTTGTTATGAAGGACATAGGAGACTATATTTTCATATACTTAGATTTTCTAATCAAGGAATAGGCTCTACAAAGAAGTGACCTATAGGGCAAAATAAAATAATTCAAGTGTATTAACCATTACATTTGCTTTAGCTGCTAATATAATTCTAGTTCATAATTTCATTGCATAGATAATTATTGCATTGAAAATGTGATCAAATATTTCAAAGTAAATAATTAAAAGTGATTATATATGTTCCTAGTTTACAATAATCTATCACAAATAGTATTTATCTATACATTTATGGAGATTAGCTCAGTTATTGTGATGCAGCAGGTTAGGCCAGTGATTTCGACACTGGCATCTCAATTTGGAGTGCAGATTTGAGTCCGGGCTGCTCCTCTTCTGATTCAATTCCCTAGCAATGTGCCTGGGAAAGCATCAAATGGTGGCTCAAGTTCTTGGGCTCCTCCAACTATGGGGGAGACTTGGTTGGCATTCCTGGCTCCTGGCTACAGCCTGGCCCAGCCTTGGCTCTTGTGGCCATTTGGAGAGTGAACCACCTGATAGAGTATATCTCTTTGTCTCTCCCTCTCTGTCACTCCACTTTTCAACAGAAATTTAAAAGCAATATATTTATGAAGAAAGAAAACAAAACGAATTCAAATAAAGAAACCATACATTTGTATATAAAACTGTAAATCCATTCCGGAAAAAAAGCTACCAAAGGAAAAATTATGTTATGTTCTATCGATAACTATATACAGAGAATGTGTGAAAGTAGTGATAGTGGTTACCAAGCAGGAGGTAGTGGGGTTATCCTGGAGGCAGATATTGAGGAACAGAAAGCTCTGCTTGTGTAGTGCTGGGAGTGAAGCTCTCCCAGAAGCAGCTGGATCTGAAACTGCTGGTCATTTCTCCTCATTAAAACTTCACTAAGTTTAGGAAATGTAGACTACTCACTTTTTGTTTTCCTTCCACAAAGTATGTGAAAGGCCCTAAACTCTATGAACTCTGCCAGCACTGGTCCTTAACCACATCTGATGCATGTGGTATACCTGTTCAGCACTTCCTTCCCCTGGTTAAAAATAAATCAATCCAGCCTCAAAGGAATAACAAGTGAGTGCAGGCACTTCATTTTCCAGGAAATGCAAGATCAGTTGGCCGAATCTGGGGGATAATGAATTGATCCAACGCCAGCAGTAGGACCTTGTCAATAGAAACAAGGTCAAATTAGGACAGAAAACTGCTCTTTCCCGAAATTGCCATTTGGTGCTGACATCCAGTCTAACAGTTAAGCTATCACTTAAAGATTCCTTGGTTCTATATCAGAGTTCCTGGGTTCTCAGCTTTAGCCCAAGAGTCCAATATCCTGCTAATACACACGCTTGGACACAGCAGTGATGGCCCAAGTGATTAGGTTTCCGCCACTCACACAGGAGACCTAGATTGAATGCTGCTCTCTAGGCTTTGGCCCTAGCCCAGCCTCAGTCACTATGGACGTTTGGGAGGATGGTCCAGAGGACGGGAGCTTTTCTGTCTAATGCACACATGACATTAAACACACGTGGACACGTCAGCACACTGAAAAATACTTTCTCATGTGATGATTCAGACTCAGTTTCTTAGTGAAGAATATTTGTTTCTGGATGTCAAAATTAAATAATTAATTTTCATTAGAAAAAGTGCTCAGAATTTCAGATTGAGCTGAGTATGTTAGCACACTGTTAATTCAGTTATTTTCATTTTTTTGGCCTGTACTATGCTGCCTTTAGAAATAATGAGAAATTCCCACATCACAGTCTCCTGGGGAAGCTATTTGGCTGTCATTGACATAAAGTGTAAATGAGCAGAGTAGATGGTTCAGGAAGGAGACAAAGACTCAGCATGATAGGATGTTAATCTGAAGGTCTCATTTCCCCTTGTGTAGCTTCTAATGATGTTGTGGTCACTGTAGAATAATGTCATATTTTAATGTGATGCTCTTTTGTTTTAAACTATTCTCTATTCTCTTTATTCATGATGATTTAGTGCAGAATTTCCTTACAGTGTATTCTTTCGGGTGCTAGCACTACTTGAGTCAAAAGAATTGAGTTGAATTAGAAACTTTGGAAGCAGAGTGAACTGTTGCCTGTTGTCAAGAATATGTGGCAGTTTTCTAAATTAGGAAAGAAATCCGTGTATGAATGAAGAAGTTTTTTTTTTTTATATTATGTTGAATGGGGAGAGAGTCAAGAGGGAGATGGGAGGAAGGAAGGAAGGAAGGAAGGAAGAAAGGAAGGAAGAAAGGAAGATAATAACGAGGAAATGAATGAAGGAAGGAGGGAGGAAGGGAGAGAATGAATGAATAAAACAATAAAGGAAAGTGGGAGAGATGGAAGGAGGGAGAATGAAAGGAAGGAGGTGAGGTGGGAGAGAAGAGAGGAAGGAAGAAAGAAGGAGGGAGGTGAGGAAGGAATTGAGATAAGGAGGAAGGAGGGATAGAGGGAAGGAAGGCCATAAAGAAGAAAAGAAGGTAGACTAAAGGCAAAGGAAGGCACTTGTTTTATGTTGGTTCAAAGAACTGAGTTAATGCAATTAAGCAATAAGTATTAGTACAGGAAGCTTGATCATAACTCCTACAGCTAAATTCCACACACTTCCAACCCGTCTCCAACCACACTATCCTCTCCATATCCATTCCATAATATTCTCTCTATTTAAACTGGCCTTTCACTTCAAATAATCAAAATTCATATTGCAGTTATTTGAGAAGGAAGGACTATAAGAAACTAATGCAGCGATCATTGATATTGGAGCCATTTTCCAAAAACTGAAATGGAGCTTGCATGGTATCACTGTAACAAGTGATGTCCACAAAGCATCGCACCTCTGAAGTCCACATCTCTCTAGGGAAAGCGTGGCATTACATATAGCAGATCAGCCTGTATTGCATGTAGCATGGAGTTGTGTGCCCTTACCCTGGGCATGGTATCATTTCAGACATTTCAGATTGCTAGACTGTAAGGACTAATTACATTAGTGTCTCCACATACAAAACACATCTGTATGTGGAAGCATTGAGATCTTCAGTACTCCTCACTACTGATCCCAAATGTGACAAATAAGATGAACCATTTTTCCTTGTTGAGGTCAAGCTCAACACTTTAAACTTCAGTAATGTAGGCTGCCATTATAATGTGATAACAGGGACAGGTAGAAGAAAACACGTGGTAACTCCTTGAAATCAAGGACTATAGACTTCATTCCATACACTGAGTTTGCCAGAGATGATGATGATGATAATGATGATGGTGAAGATAGCATCCATAAATCATTTAACGTCTATTAGAGGAAAATTGGAAGTGATTACAAAAATAGCATGTGAGTGTTATTCCTATGGACCTTATGCAACTGACTGCAGATATGCAGATCAATGCAGCAAGACAGAGATCCCAAAAATAAAACCACCTACACTATTAACGTTAGACAAGGTATTGAAAATACACTGTGGGATAGTCTCTTTGACATGGTGTGGAGAAAACTGGATATCCACATGGCAAAGAATGCAATTTATTTTACATTGTACATCAAAAGCATCTCAAAATGGACTAAACACATACATGTAATATTGAACCTGAAATTCTTTAGAAGAACACATATGGCTTACATTAGTTTTGCAAAGACTTCAGAGATGTAATAGCTTTAAATATCACAGAAAAAATAAATGGGAGCCTCCAAATTTAAAAATTTCTGTGGCTGGTGTTGTGGTGCAGCAGGTAAAGCTGCTGCCCCGCACATTGGCATCCCCTGTGGGTGTCAGATTAATTCCCGGCTTCTCAACTTCTGATCTAGCTCCCAGTCATTTTGGCCATTTGGGGAGTGAACCAGTGGATAGAAGATCTCTTTCCCTCTCTCTCTGTAACTTTGCCTTTAAATAAATAAAGTAAATGTTAAAAAAAAAAAGAAGTAATTTCTGCAAAGCAAACCAATGTTAAAAAGACACCATATGGGCCAGCACCGCGGCTCAATAGGCCAATCCTCTGCCTGAGGTGCCAGCACACTGGGTTCTAGTCCTGGGCGGGGCACCAGATTCTGTCCCAGTTGCTCCTCTTCCAGTCCAGCTCTCTGCTGTGGCCCAGGAGTGCAGTGGAGGATGACCCAAGTGCTTGGGCCCTGCACCCGCATGGGAGACCAGGAGAAGCACCTGGCTCCTGGCTTCGAATCAACGGAAAAAAAGGAAGACCTCTCTCTCTCTCTCTCTCTCTCACTGTCCACTATGCCTGTCCAAATTCCAAATGGGATAAAATATTTGCAGACAATATATTTAATAAAGGGTAAATTTGAAAAATATATAAGGAACATCTACAACTCAAGCACAAAATAGTAATAATGATGATGGTAACACTAATTTAAATAATGGGCTAATAGGAGAGCATTTGGTGCCGTGGGATATCCTCAGACTGTATCACAGTGCCTGGGCTCAAATCCCAGTTGTGCTCTAATTCCAGATTCTTGCTAATGTCCAACTGTCGCTCCCCCTCTTCGTGGAGGAGTGACACTAAACCCTGCCTAGGCTTCATATCCGAGTCACGGCACCATTATGTCGCTCCCCCTCTTTGTGGAGGAACGACACAGGACCCTGCGCTGTTCTTTTGTCTGCTCGGCCCTCCCCGGGTTTGCTGCTGGTTCTTCCCGGGTTGGCTACTGTCCCTTCCACCTCCGTGGAAGGGCGGTTCCCCCTGGCCACTTTCCCCACTTCCGCAGGGGAGCGGCACACCGCCGGCCGGCTCTCTTGGGGGCTGCACAGGTGTTCCTTCAGATAGATGTTCCCCTTAGATGTTCCTGGTGCATGTTGTCTCTCTCCTCCTTTATAGTCCTCTTCCACCAATCCCAACTCTGCTACCCACATGCCGAGTACGCTGCTCTCCTCCAATCAGGAGCAAGATCAGCTCCTGCAGCTCAATCAAATTGGCGAGAGGCAGCTGCGTAGAAGCTGCTACTCCCTTCTCAGCGCCATATTGTGGGAGAGCAGATGCATAGAATAAGTCTTAATTCCAATAACTCAGTCCAGTCCGGGTTGCTCCCCACATCCAACCTTGAAGTTAGCAGGTGATGGCTCAAGTAAATAGGTCCCTGACACCAAATGGGATGGCTGAGTTGAGTTGTCAGCTCCTGACTTCAGCCTTCCTGACTTCAGCCTAGCCAAGCTCTAGCCATTGCAGTCATTAGAGTAGTAAAGTAGCAGACAAAAGATCTCTGTTTTTCTGTCTATATGTCTCTTTCTCTCTTTGCCTTTCAATGAAACAAAAAATTAATTGCTTTTAAAAAATGGGCTAATGACTTGAACATTTCTTCTAAAAAAGAATTACAAATATTCCATATCACCAATCATCTCAAATGAAAACCACAATGAAACATTTCCTCACATCTTTAAAGAACGGTAACAAATGTTTGCTGAGGATATGGAGAATACTGGCACACTGCTGGTGGCATGCCATTCTGGCAAAGAGTATGTAAGATTTGGTTCCTCCAAATCTTAAATAGAGCTCTCATGTGACTCAGCAATCCTGTTTCTGTGTATGCATCCCAAATACATGGAAACAGCCTCAAAGAAATATTAGCACTTCTATCTTCATTGAAGTATTGTTCAGATTAGTAAATAGTGGGGAGCAGCCTAAATGTTTATTGACAAATGGATAAAGCGAATTTGAGAGGTGAGTTTTGTGGTGCCTCTGGTTAAGCTGTTGCTTTGAATGTCAGCATCTCATATCAGCCTGCTGGTCTGAGTCCTGCCTACTTCACCTCTGAAACCTTGAAAACATCAGGTGATATCTCAAATGCTTGAGTACCTGCCAACCTCATGAGTGATCCTAATTCCTGACTTTTGCCTTCAGTCTGGGCCACTCCAAAGTGTTTCAAACACGTGATGAGTAGATGAACCAATAAGAGATTTCTATCTCTTATCCCCCGTCTTTGTTTCTCTCTGTCATCCTGTCTTTCAAATAAATATATCTAGAAAAAGAATATTTAGAATATGTATGCAATGGAATACTCTTCACTCTTTAAAAAGAAGGAAAGTTTGCAATAAATAACAGTATGGAAATATGCATGAATATTGTGGACAATATGTTAAGTGAAATAAGACATTTTTATTATAGAAAAAGGTCATTAAAATGCTGCATGATTTTATATATATGAGGTATCTTCATTAGATGAACTCATAAAATCAAATATAAACAACAGCCATCAATGGCTGTTTCAATTGTTAATAATATGATATTTCACACTTAATGGATTGTTAAGAGGGTAGTTACAATGTAAATGTTCATAGCTACCATAAAAAATAAAGGGGGCCAGTGCTGTGGCATAGCAGGCAAAGTCACCACCAGTAGTGCCAGGATCCCATATGGGTGCTCATTCAAGTCCCAGCTGCTTCTCTTCCAATATAGCTCTCTGCTATGGCCTGGGGAAGCAGTGGAAGATGGTCCAAGTCCTTGGACCCTTACACCCATGTGAGAGACCCAGAAGAAGCTCCTGGCTTCTGACTTTGGATTGGCACAGCTATGGCCCTTGTGGCCATCTGGGGAGTGAACCAGCGGGTGGAAGACTTTTCTCTCTGCCTCTCCTTCTTTCTCTGTGAAACTCTGACTTTTAAGCAAACAAATAAATCTTAAAAAAGACATAAAGCAAAAAGTGGCAAAATTTGAAGTCTACACTACTGGAACCATAATCTACACATAAATATTCATGCTCAGTAATAGACACTTAGCTTAACAGAAAAGAGTAAAGAATCAGGAAATTTGTCTTCATAAGATCAATTGTTAAAATTGACAAAAAAGAACACTTAAGATATGTATGTTTTATAATACATAAAATGGTACTTTAATACAATGCAGTGGAAAAGTATGTGACAAATTATGTATATCATTACTTGATCTTATTTATTTATACTTCTTTGGCTCAAGTAATTGATTTCTCATTTTGATTTTATTACTTCTAAATGAGCAACTATTTTTCAAATCTGTCTCCCTTTGCTTAATTTTCCCCCAGAAATGTTTTATTTAAGGAATACAAACTTCATGCATTTCACCCTCCCACTTACACTCCCATCCCTCTTTCTCTTCCTTCTCTTATTTTTTACTATGTACTATTCTTATTTTTTTCCATTCTTATTTTTTACTAAGTTCTATTTTCAATTAAATTTATACACATATGTACAGAGTTCAACAACTAGTATGAAAAAAAAATTGTCCTCAACAGTCTGGAAAAGGGCTGTTCAAAGTCACTGCATCTCAAAGTGTCAATTTCACTTTTACACATTACCTTTTAGGAGCTCTATTAGTTATCACAAATCAGGAAGAATATATGGTATTTTCCTTTGGGAATGACATTTTTCATCAGTATGATGTTTTCTAGTTTCATCCATTTTGTTTCAAATGACAGGATTTCATTTTTTTTACCACTGTGTAGTATTTCATAGTGTACATATCATATAATTTCTTTATCCAGTCTTCAGTTGATAAACATTTTGGTTGATTCCATATCTTAGCTATTGTGAATTGACCTGCACTAAACATAGGGGTACAGATAACTCTTTCATATGCAGATTTAATTTATCTTGGGTAAATTCCCACGAATGGGATGGCTGGGTCATATGGAAGGTCTATATTTAGATTCTGAAGTATCTATATAATGTCTTCCACAGTGGCTATACCAGATTACATTCCCACCAACAGTGGATTAGGGTACCTTATCCCCCATATCCTCACCAGCATTGTTTGTTGATTTCTATATGAAAGCCATTCTAATACGGGTGAAATAAAGTTCATTGTAGTTTTGATTTGCAATTCCCTAACAGCTAGTGATCCTGAGTATTTTTCACGTGTCTGTGGCCATGTGGATTTCCTCTTTTGAAAAATGTGTTGAAGTCCTTGGCCCATTTCTTAACAGGGTTGTTTGTTTCATTGCTGTTGAGTTTCTTGAACTTTTTATGTATTCTGGTCATTAATCCTTCATCAGTTGCAAAGTTTGCAAATAATTTCTGCCATTCTGTTGGTTGCCTCTTCTCTTTTGCAGTGCACAAGCTTCTCAATTTGATGTAATCTCATTTGTCAATTTCGACTTAGATTTCCTGTGCCCCTGGAGTCTTTTCCAGGAAGACTTTGCCTGTGCCAACATCTTACAGGGTTTAGCCAATTTTCTCTAATTATTTGCTGGTATCAGGTTGTAGATTTAGATATTTAATTCATTTTGAGTGAATGTTTATGTAAGATGAAAGGTAGGGGTTTTGCTTCAAATTTCTGTGTGTGAAGCTCCAGTTTTCCCAGCACCATTCAACAATTTGTTGAAGAGACTATCTTTTCTTCCGGGATTGATTTTATCTCCTTTGTCAAAGATAAGTTGATTATAGATGTGTGGGTTGATTTCAAGCATTTCTATTCTGTTCTGTTGGTTTAGCCAGCTGTTTGTGTACCAGTACCAGGATATTTAGATTATAACTTATTTTGGAATATGTCTTGAAATCTAGTATTGTGATGATACCTGCTTTGTTTTTGTTGCATAATATCACTTCAGCTTTTTGGCACCTCCTGTGTTTCCATATGAATTTCAGCATCATTTTTTTATATTTGAGGAGACTGTCCTTGATATATAGATTACTACACATTGACTCTGTAAATTGCTTTTGGTAGTATGGACATTTTGAAGATACTAATTCTTCTAATTCATGAAAATGTAAGATTTTTCAATTTTTTTGTGTCTTCTACTTCTTTCTCTACATTTTTAAATTCTCATCATAAAGATTTTGACATCCTTGGTTAAATTTATTCCAAGATATTTGAATTTTCTGTAGCTATTGTGAATGGGATTCATGTTAGAAGTTTTTTCTCAGCCATGGCCTTGTCTGCCACTTTATGGAACTCTTCTATGAGTTCCAGCACTCTATCTGTGGAATCTTTTGGATCACATATAGAATCATGTCATCAGTAAATAGGGACAGTTTGATTTCCTCTTTCCCAATTTTTATTCATTTGATTTTTTTTTTCTTAACTAATGGTTCTAACTAATTTTTTTTTCCAAAGCTATATTAAATGCAGTACTAAGAGTGGGAATCCTTGTCTGGTTCTGGATCTCAGTGGGAATGATTTCAAATTTTCCCCATTCAATAGGACATTGGCCATGGGTTTGTCATAAATTGCTTTGACTATGTTGAGGAATGTTCCTTTATTACCCAATTTGCTTAAAGTTTTCATCATGAAAGGATGATGTATTTTACCAAATGCTTTCTCTGTGTCTATTGAGATAATCATATGGATTTTGTTCTTCAATTTCTTAATGTGATGTATCACATTGCTTCACTTGTGCATGTCGAAGCATCCCTAAACACCAGGGATAAACCCCACTTGGTTCAGGTAAATGAGCTTTCTGATGTGTTGTTGGATTTGATTGGTTAGAATTTTGTTAAGGATTTTTATGTCTGTGTTCGTCAGGTAAATTGATCTGTAATTCTTTTTCTCTGTTATATCTTTTTCAAATTTAGGAGTTAAAGTGATGCTGGCTTCATAGAAGAATTTGGGAGGATTCCCTTGTTTTCAGTTGTTTTGAATAGTTTGAGAAGAATTGGAGTTAGTTCTTGATTGAGTGTTTGAAAGAATTCAGTAGTGAATCCCTCTGGTCCTGGACTTTTCTTTGTTCGGACGGTCTTTATTACTGATTCAATTTCTGTCTTGGTTATTGGTCTGTTTAGGTTTTCTATGTCTTCATGGCTCAATTTTGGTAGGCTGTATGTGTCCAGAAATCTATCTATTTCTTCTAGGAATCAGGAATGATTTGTTAGCATATAGCTCATTGCAGTCATTTCTAATGTCTCCACTTCCCCTCCCTTTTTTGTTTAGTTGGGCCAATGGTGAGTAAATTTTATTTATGTTTTTTTTAACTTTTATTTAATGAATATAAATTTCCAAAGTACAGAATATGGATTACAATGGCTTCCCCCCCCATAACGTCCCTCCAACCCGCAACCCTCCCCTTATCCACTCCCTCTCCCCTTCCATTCACATCAAGATTCATTTTCGATTCTCTTTATATACAGAAGATCAGTTGAGCATACATTAAGTAAAGATTTCAACAGTTTGGTCCCACACAGAAACATAAAGTGAAAAATACTGTTTGAGTATTAGTTATAGCATTAAATCACATTGTACAATATATTAAGGACAGAGATCCTACATGAGGAGTAAGTGCACAGTGACTCCTGTTGTTGACTTAATAAATTGACACTCTTGTTTATGGCCTCAGTAATCACCCTAGGCTCTTGTCATGAGCTGCCAAGGCTATGGAAGCCCCCTGAGTTCACTGACTCTGATCATATTTAGACAAGGCCATGGTCAAAGTGGAAGTTCTCTCCTCCCTTCAGAGAAAGGTACCTCCTTCTTTGATGACCCATTCTTTCCACTGGGATCTCACTCGCGGAGATCTTTCATTTAGGTTTTTTTTTCCCCCAGAGTGTCTTGGCTTTCCATGCCTGAAATACTCTCATGGGCATTTCAGCCAGATCTGCATGCCTTAAGGGCTGATTATGAGGCCAGAGTGCTATTAGGACATTTGCCATTCTATGGGTCTGTTGTGTATCTCACTTCCCATGTTGGATCATTCTCTCCCTTTTTTATTCTATCAGCTAGTATTTGCAGACACTATTCTTGTTTATGTGATCCCTTTGGTTCTTAGTCCTATCATTACGATCAATTGTGAACAGAAATTGATCACTGGGACTAGTGAGATGGCATTGGTACATGCCACCTCGATGGGATTGAATTCAAATCCCCTGGTATGTTTCTAACTCTACCGTTTGAGGTAAGTCAGCTTGAGCATGTCCCGAATTGCACATCTCTTCCCTCTCTTATTCCCACTCTTATATTTAACAGCAATCTCTTTTCAGTTAAGTTTCAGCACTCAAGAAGAATTGTGTATTGATTACAGTATTCAACCAAAAGTATTAAGTAGAATAAACAAAAAAAATACTAAGAGGGATAATATTTATTTTTTTCAAAAAAACGTTTTTGTGTGTAAATTTTGTATAATTATTCTCTATTTTTAATTATTTCTTCCCCCTACTAGTTTTGGTTTTGGTTTGCTGTTGTTTTTCTGTGTCCTTGAGATACACTGATTATTCATTTATTTGATGCCTTTCCAATTTCATGATGTAAGGCACCAATTGCTAAAAATATTCTTAATACTGCATTTGATGCATCCCATTTGTTTTGATATGTTGTATTGTAATTTTTAATTTCCAGAAATTTTTTGATTTCTCTTTTGATTTTCAATGACTCACAGTTCATTCAGGAGCATCTTGTGCATACTCTTTGTGTTTGGAAATGTTCTAAAGATTCTTGAGTTGCTGATTTCCATCTTCATTCCTTTGTAGTCTGAGAAGATGCATGGTATGATTTCCATTTGTTTTGAATTTGCTGAGCCTTGCTTTATGGACTAGTATGTGGCCAATCCTACAGAAAGTTCCATGCCCTGGTGAGCAGAATGTGTATTCTGCAACTATAGGATGAAAAGTTCTTTAGATATCCATTAGGTCCTTTTGGTCCATAGCATTGATTAACTCTGTTGTTTCCTTGCAGATTTTCTGTCAGGTTGATCTGTCCATTGCTGAAAGTGGAGTATTGAATTCCCCCATTACCATTGTATTGGTGTCTGTGTCTCCTTTTAGGTCCATTAGCATTTCTTTAAAATAGTCAGGTGCTCTGAAATTAGTTGCATATACTTATTTGAATGATTTATTTATTTATTTGAAAGACAGAGTTAAACAGAGAGAGAAGGAGAGGCAGAGAGAGAGGATGAGGCCTTCCTTCCAGTGGTTCATGTCCCAGATTGGCTGCAAAGGCCAGAGATACACCAATCTGAAGCCAGGAGCCAGGAGCTACTTCTAGGTCTCCCATGCAGGTGCAGGGGCCCAAAGACTTGGGCCATCTGATATTGCATCCCAGGCCATAGCAGACAGCTGGATCCTAAGTGGAACATCTGGGACTCGAATTGGTGACTATATGGGATATCAGCACTGTAGGTGCTGGCTTTATCTGCTAGGCCACAGTGCTGGCCCTTGTGCATATACATTGATGATAGTCACATTTTTCAATTGAATTGATCTCTTAATCATTACCTAGTGTGCTTCTTTTTATCTTTTACCAGTTTTTGTGTTAAAGTCTATTTTGCCTGACATTAAGATGGCTACACCAGCTGCTTTTTGGTTTATATTAGCAAGGAGTATCTTTATCCATCCTATCACTTTCAGTCTGTGTGTATCTTTGTTGGTGAGATGTTTCTTATAGGCAGCAAATAAAAGGGTTTTGTTTTTTAATCCAGTTAGCCAGTCTGGAACTTTTGACTAGAGAGTTGAGGCCGTTTACATTCAAAGTGACTATTAATAAGTAAAAACTTGGCCCTACCATTTTTACATAAATATTTCTATTGCTTACTTTGTATTTCCTTTGTGCTTTTACTAGAAGATTTTCTGCCTTCTTCTTTCATAGTGATGACCATGTTTCTGAGTTTCTGTGTGCAACAGAAAGCATTTTTGTAAGTCTGAACAAGTGGTGACAAATTCTTTCAATTTTTTTGTTATGGATTGTCTTTATTTCATCTTCATTCAAAAATGAGTGCTTTGCATGGTACGGTATTCTGAGTTGACAGTTTTTTTTTTTTTTTTCTTTTAAGACTTGGACTGTATCTCTCCATTCTCTCCTACCTGTAGGATTTCTGATGAGAATCAGCTGTGAGTCTAATTGCAGCTCATCTGAAAGTAATCTGGCATTTCTGTTGTGCACATTTTAAAATCTTTCCTTTATGTTTTAAGGTGGAGAGCTTGACTACAATGTATCATAGTGAAGATATTTTCTGCTCATATCTATTAGTAGTTCTTTTTGCTTCCTGTATGTGTATGCCTCTTTCTTTCTCCAAATTAGGGAATTTTTCTATAATTATTTTACCAAAAATTTTTCTAATCCAGTCTATCTTTCAACACCTTCAGGAACTCCTAACTACATGTTGGGTCATTTGACAGTATTTATAGTGTTTTTTAGTTTTCTAATTTCTTTTTCTTTTTCTTTTTTTGGTCTAACTGTAAAATTTCCAGAGATTTGCTCCTTACGCAAATATTCTTTCTTCTGCCTCCTGAGACTATTGTTAAGGACTTCAACTGCATTTTTAATTTATTCTATTAAATTCTTCATTTCTAATATTTCATTTTGAATTATCCTTAAAATCTCAATTTCATGGGAAAATTTTTCATTTGTGTCATGTATAGATTTCTTTAGTTTATAGATTTACTTCTGATTACTTCTAAGTAGCTCTACGATGAATTTTTTGAATTCCATTAGTGGCATTTCTCCAATCTCTTCATCTTCACAATCTAGTATTGAAGTGTTGTATTCTTTGGGGGCACCATATTTTCGTCTTTATTCTTGGTTCTTGAATTGCTGCACTTGTTATTAGGTACTTGTGGAGGTACTTGTTTTGGAGAATTTCGTTTTGTTTTGTTTTGTTTTGTTTTTCCTGTGATAGCTTTTATCTTTTGGCTATTCCTCTGTGGCTTAGTGGAGTGTCCACTCTTACAGTGAATACCCACAGGCTTGTGCTGGGTTTGGTCAAAGATCTCTATTCATTGCTCCATTGTGAAGGGAGTATCCAAGGTGACACCCAAGATGGACATGGTAAATTCTCTCTCTCTCTCTCTCTCCCTCTCTCTCTCTCTCTTGTCAGAAGGTTAGTTCAGCTCTTTTGGAGTAGTCTCATGCTAACCTCCTCTCCTCAAAGGAGGCCAATGCCTGAGCACTAGCCACAAGAACCACACAAAGGGTAGATGCAATTCTTGGTCTAAGCATGGATCCCAGAGCAATGACCCTCACCAGGGAATCAGGGAGCCTTGAGTATATGGAGTTGCCCACAGCCTGAACCTTCCCATTCAACCACATTGTTTTCACAATCCCAACACACAAGCTTCCCACAGTCATGGCACCCAATCCCCTGTCAGTTGTCCTAGCCAGATTCAGGTGTCTCCTTTTGCCTGGTTGCTGGGTGCATGGAAATGAGCTGGCACAGCTGTTATGTACGTCTATAATGGTGCTCATTCTCTCTCAGCTAGTTACAGGATGCCAATGCTGGGTTGTTAGGGGTGGAGAAACAGGCCCCTCTTTTTTTCACCTCTTGGTTGGCATGTACACTGGACCCCACAGGGTTCCAAGCCCAGCTATCACCAGGCTCTTCCCACAGCTTTATCACCATGGATTGGGCAGCTGCAGTCTGGTTTCACTTCATTCCAAAGCTGGTACAGAGGCTTTCATCTGCTAGGGTCCTGATTTGTGCACATCCATACCCTCCATGTAAGTCCACAGTCTTCCTCTAATTTGCATGGAATTTCTCCTAGAGTTTTCTCCCTAACTTCCCTGAAATTGCACTCTCTCCATTTTTTTTAAACTATCCTCCCCTAGACCAGTGCAGTAAACTCCCTCCCTATTCTGCTATCTTGAAAACTCTCCTTTTGCTTATAATCCATGTTTACTACTTTGATATCAAATATTTCTCCCTTCTTCCAAGATGACATCCAAAATCAGTGAGAAATTAAGCATCTTCATAAATTAGATTCTCCCTCTCCTTCCAATCATCCAATGCCCCTTCACTTAATATTATTTTCTGGATAATGAATTATCTTTTAAAATGTATTTATTTATCTATTTATTTGGAGCTATAGATATAGAGATATAGAGAGATCTCCCATGTACTGGTTCACTCCAGTGTCTACCTCTGCAGGGTTGGGCCAAACTGAAGGCAAGAGCCAAGAACTCTATTGAGGTTTCCATTATGAGTGCTCACATACTTGAGCTATCTTCTCCTACCTCCCTTGCTCTGCGTTAGCAGTAAGCAAGAATCAGGAGCAGATTCAGGACCTGAATCCAGGCACTTTGATATGGAATGTTTCCATCTCAAATGATGTCCACCACTGCCACTGGCACCATACTCCTTGGTATTTCTGGTTTGCTCTGTGCTTTCTTACTCCTTCCAACATACAATAATATGTTTATTTTATTGTGTTTCCCTAATGCTATGCCTAATACTCAATCAAGCCATCCCCAATTTGTTTAGATACATTTACCAAACAATATAGTTCCTGGAATATTGACAAGCTCTGATGCCGGTGTATCCTGTAGCCCTCACACCCTGCAGTGGTACAATATGCCATTGTTGCTATCCCTACCACATAAAAGAACTAACTAATAAGACCCAGGTTTGTACCTACTTGGTTACCTTATTATCTTCTTATCAGTCCCGAGATAGTCTATGGACATAAAACCTAGCCCATGTTTCCAGAATATAGCAGGTAGACCAATGTTAAACCTGCTGATCTATCTCCCACTTATTTCTAGGTCTCTATGCAGACATGTGGAAATTGATTGCTAGGATAACAACATAGAACAGAGAGGCAGGCTAACAATGAAAAAAGACTCCTATACAAGTTACAATTATGGAAAAATTCCATAATCTGGGATAAAGTCCAACTTACAAAAATATTTTTAAGGAAGAGTTATTGACAGAAACAGAGACAGAGAAAGAGACAGAGAGAGAAATCTTCTATCTGCTGGTTCACTTGCCAAATGCCCACAATGGCCAGAGTTGGGTCAGACTGAAGCCAGGAACCAGGAATTTCCTCCATGTCTCTCACATGGGTTCTGATGCCTTTCCAGGCTTTTATCAGGAAGCTGAATTGGAAGCGGGGAAGCCAGGACTAGAACTGGCACACATAATGGAATGCCAGCTTCACTTTACCCACTACACAACAATGCCAACCCAACCATATTAAACTTCATCCTTTGGTCCTACACATCTTGTCAGCCAGAACTTTTACTTTACCCCCAAATTCTTCAACTTTCTAATTATACTTGAGTGCCAGAAGTGTGCTTAGTATTCCACCTGATATCTGAATTTATTTATTCCATTTTATCCTTCCTGATGGTTTTGAAAAATCAGATAAATAGCCTCCTTTTTTAAAAAACATTTTCAGATTGTTACAGATTAGGTTGAGTGTCCCTCTAAACTAAAATGGTAGAACCTTGAGATTAGAGCATGTAACTAGTTTGTTGTAATTGTTTCTTGGTCTGCCTTCCACACTATACTTTGAAGTCCATGAAGGCAGGTTTTTTGTTTTATTAATTCATCCCATTTACTTGCCCAGCACAGAGCTTACTGAACAATGGAAACTCATTAAATTTCTGTGATTAAATGGAGGAATCTGGAAAACATCATGCTGAGTGAAATAAGCCAGTCCCAAAGGGACAAATATCATATGTTCTCCCTGATCGGTGACAACTAACCGAGCACCAAAAAGGAAACCTGTTGAAGTGAAATGGACACCAGGAGAAACATTGACTTCATCGGCCTTTGTCCTGACTGTTGACGAACAACTTAATACTATTGGTTGAACTCTGTAATTAACACACAATTATTCTTAGGAGTTTAAATTTAACTGAAAAGTGATCTCTGTTAAATACAAGAGTGGGAATAAGAGAGGGAGGAGATGTACAATTTGGGATATGCTCAATCGGACTTGCCCCAAATGGTAGAGTTAGAAATGTGCCAAGATATTCCAATTCAATCCCATCAAGGTGGCATGTACCAATGCCATCTCACTAGTCAAAGGGATCAGTTTCAGTTCACAACTGATAATAATGATAGGTCTAAGAGTCAAAGGGATCACATAAACAAGACTAGTGTCTGCTAATACTAACTGATAGAATCAAAATGGGAGAGAACTATCCAAAATGGGAAGTGGGATACACAGCAAACTCATAGGATGGCAGATGTCCTAAACAGCACTCTGGCCTCAGAATCAGCCCTTAAGGCATTCCGATCTGGCTGAAGAGCCCATGAGAGTATTTCGGGCATGGAAAGCCAAGACACTCTGGCAAAAAACAAACAAATAAAAAATAAACTTAAATGAAAGATCTCTGCGAGGGAGATCCCAGCGGAAAGAACGGGCCATCAAAGAAGGAGGTACCTTTCTCTGAAGGGAGGAGAGAACTTACACTTTAACTATGACCTTTTCTAAATAAGATCGGAGTTGGTGAACTCAAAAAGCTTTCATAGCCTATGCAACTCAGGACAAGAGCCTAGGGAGATTACTGACGCCATAAACAAGAGTATCAATTTGTTAAATCAACAACAGGAGTCACTGTGCACTTTCTCCTCATGTAGGGTCTCTGTCCTTAATGTGTTGTACAACATGAATTAATGCTATAACTAGTACTCAAACAGTACTTTACACTTTGTGTTTCTGTGTGGGTGCAAACTATTGAAATCTTTACTTAATGTATACTAAATTGATCTTCTGTATGTAAAGAGAATCGAAAATGAATCTTGATGTGAATGGAATTTGAGAGGGAGCAGGTGATGGGAGGGTTGAGGGTGGGAGGGAAGTTATGGGGCGGGGGAGCCACTGTAATCCATAAGCTGTACTTTGGAAATTTATATTTGTTAATTAAAAGTTAAGAAAATAAAAAAAAAATTTCTGTGATTAAGCTAAATGCAGAAATTTGATTGATTGCATAGAATTAAGGACAACTGATTGGGTCATCGATGTGATATCTAACAATGTGGTCAGTGAAAAATTGTACAAAGGGTCATTACATTCATATTCTCAAATAGGTAGTTGTATAAGCAAAATATTTTCTCACTTTTGAGATTTCCAGGTCATAGTATAAGTCAATGTACATGTATTTCTAACTAGGATACTTAATAGAGAGCAGATTTTTTTTAATCTCCTGTTCTTAGTTTCCCATCGATTTCTTTAGTATCGTTTTGAGATGGCCCTCCTATGTAATCCCAGATAGCACAATGATCTATCACCACCAGTTATGTTGTTCAAATGTGTAATTGCAAATATTGAAAAAGAAATGAAATTCTGAATACTACATTGGATTTATTTCAAGTGTGCCTGTTTGTCTTGTTCAAGGGATTACACGGCTAGAGTCTCATAAATTCTCTTCCTTTGTTTCCTCCACTGAAGTCTGTGAGATCAAATTTCATTTGCACTTGTTAATGTTTAAATATTATTTCCAATACCATTTGAAGAGATGTGTTCTTGATTTATTAATTTATTTTGTATGTTTAAGCCATCTGATCTTTATCAATTCAACATCTTCTGTATCAGAGTCTAATCCAGGAATACTGGGGCAGATGTTGTAGTGCAGTGGTTAACATTGCTACTTGGGATAGCCACATCCCACTTCAGAGCACCTGAGTGGATTTCTACCACCACCTCCAATCAAATTCTTGTTAATGTACACCCTGGGTGGCAGTAGATGATGGCTGAAGTACTTAGGTGACTATTAGTATCATGGGAGACCCCAGTGAAGTTCCTGACTCCTGACTTTTAACTGTCCCTGTCCTCTCACTCTGCCCTTTAAATATAATTCAATAAATAAACAGACTTAAAATACAATCATATTGAATATGCTTCTCAGGATCAATGTAAAGTACGTTTGAATACAACTCCATTTTATGTAGTTATCTTGATTTCATTTGTGTGTGTGTGTTTGTGCAGTTTTCTTGTGGACTCATCTGCAGAATTTTCTGTTGAAAACACAATTACATGGAGGTTAGAAATGAGCATGAATAAGCATGAAGGTTAACTATTGTTGTGTCAATCCAGAATCAGATTTGCTGATTCTGAAAAACTGACCTCTCACCCAACAATTCCTAATGCTATTATGAAACCAGTAAATCATACACTGTAAATAACCAGTCACTGATCAAGCAAGAGTTAATTAATCAAGCAAGAGGACATTGTATTCCTTTTTATTCTTTGCTTTTGTCTTAGCCTGCCTTATTTACGAATTTTATGTATTACATATATCTATTAAAATGTTTGAAATAAGGAAAAATGTCTTTTTCTGTAGGGTATCTACCCATATACCTACTACATATTCTGTGGGGTTCAAAGAGTTCATGGAAGATGCATTTTATTGAAAATCATATAAATGAATTTAAATTTTTGCACCAAAATGAACATCTTTCAGTTCCATTTATTTGATTTACTATTTATTTTGATTTATTTGAAAGGCAGAAAGACAGATGGAGAGAGAGAGATTTCTTCCATCCACTGATTCATTTCCCAAATTTCTGCACCACCCAAGTGTGGGACATGGTGAAGTAGGCAGCCTGGAACTCAATTCAGGTTTCCCTTGCAAATGGCAGGGAATCAAGTCCTGAGTTATCACCAGCTTCCTTCCAGGATACCATCAGCAGGAAGTCAGAATAGGAAAAGGAGCTAAACCAGATCCCAGCACTCTAATTTGGGATACTGGCATCCCAACCAGTATCTTCAAAGCTATACCAAACACCCATCCTTTATAATTCAGTTTTTTAAGATTTATTTATTTGAAAGTCATAGTTACACAGAGAAAAGGAGAGGCAGAGAGAGAGAGAGAGAAGTCTTTCATCCACTGGTTCACTCCCCAGTTGGCTGCAATAGTTGGAGCTGTGCTGATCCAAAGCCAAAAGCCAAGAGCTTCTTCTGGGTCTCCCATATGGGTACAAGGGTCAAAGGACTTGGGTCATCTTCTACTGCTTTCCAGGCCACAGCAGAGAGCTGGATCAGAAGTGGAGAAGTGGGGTCTTGAACCAGGGCCCATATGGGATGCTAGCACTTCAGGCAGCAGCTTTACCTGCTACGCCACAGTGCTGGCCCCCTATAATTCAATTTTAAGCAAACTTTTAGAACTAGTTTGCTTATGTGTTATGCTGTATTATACATATACATAATTTTTTTTACTAACTTTACCTCACAATAATGCTCACGCATGATTACAATATTCTACTGAAGTGTTCTTATTTGACATTTAGATTCGTTATAAAAAGATTTGGATTATAAATAGTTGCATGCCTCTGTTGTTTAGTAGTAATGTTTTAAAGATTTATTTATTTATTTGGAAGTCAGAGTTACAGAGAGGCAGGGGGAGAGAGAAAGAGAGAGAAAGAGAGAAAGTCTTTGATCTGCTGGTTCACTCCACAAATGGCCACACTGTTGGTAGCTGGGCTGATCCAAAGCCAGAAGCCAGGAGGCCAGGAGTTCCTTCTGGGTCTCCTATGTGGGTGCTGGTGCCCAAGTACATGGGCCATCTTCTACTGCTTCTCAGGTCATAGCACAGAGTTGGTTAGGAAGTGGAGCAACCAGGACTTGAACTGTCATCCATAGAGGGTAACTTTATTCACTATGCTACAGCGCTGGCCCATAGTAATGTTTCAGAACATACTTCCAAATATGGGATTAGTGCTTCATACATTATGAGCATATTAAACACTTCCCATACATGTTGGCAAATTGATGTCAAAGACTAATACATTGTGTTCCTGATGGGACTACTTTTACTTAAGTTTACAAATCAATTCTTGCATGACCTGGATATATTTTCAGAGCAGCACAATCATTTTAATAAGAAATGATTGTGAAGTACTCTTTTTTTTTTGGTGATATACTCTTTATGCTAAATCATTTGCATCATGTCAGATCTTAGCTGCTGACAGTTTCCATGGGCTTGCTGAATATTTCCAAAGGGCTGTGTCACTCCTGCGAGACAGCATGATGTACTGGATAGAGCCTGGATAAGAGTGTAAACCAGACTCCAGTTTTCACTTTGGGTCTAATATTTACAAATGGTGCAACTTCTGTGAATTACTTAATCTCCGAGAAATTTGAATTTCCCACTTGTTAAGTAGTTATTCTTCCTTACTTCATTCACTCAGTTGTGTATTCAAAAATATGGGTTGAGTTGCTTCTATGTCACAGGCACTATTCTAGGTAGTTGGGATGGAGTGATAAAAAAAAAAAATCAGATGCCATGATCTCATGGAGTGGCCACTGTACTGGGAGAGGGAGTCAATGGAGATGAAGAAAGAAGAGAAAAGAAGATAAAAAATGGACAGAGAAAAAAAAAAGAAAAGAAAATAGTGAAGCGATAGTCCTAGGGTCTTTTGTAGCTTATGGAAAGGGGAGGTAGCCCTGTGGGATTGTAGGCAATCTGATATCTTTTCTACCCAGCTATAATATTAGTGAATTGCTTTGGTTTGGGTTGAAAAATAGAACATGTTAGAGCAAAGTGATGCTCCTTAATACTACTCGCATTTATAAGAGACTCAACTTTGGTTGAATTCTCTCTCAAGATTATTTAATTTCCTTTCTTTGTTGATATCTTACATTTCTGGGACAGAAGTCCCATGAGCTAAACGGAGGTAGTCAGGAGGGAATTTCAGCTAGCAGCAAAGATGGTGCTTGGCAGGTCCACGTCCCATGTCAGTGTGCCTGGGTGCAAGTCTTGGCCCTCTTCTCAGTTCCAGCTAGTTTTCTACTAATGTGCAGCATGGGAGGCAGCAGTTAATGGCTCAAGTAGTTGCAACACTGCTCCCCACTTGGGAGACCTAGATTGAGTTCCAAGCTTCTTGCTTCACCCTGGCCATGTTGTTGACATTTCAGGTATTTGTGGAGTGAACTGGTTGATGGGAGCTCCCTGTCAGTTTGACTCTGTTGCTCTTTGTCTCTCTGTGATCTCTCTCAACAACAGAACAAAAATAACAAATGGAGCTAGTCGTTGAAACTACAGTTGATTCTTCCTTGCAGCATAAATAAATCAAAATTAAATACAGCTTGATGGACTTCAGTTCATGGTGACAGGAGAGCCTTGGTATCCAAAACTTGTGCCTCTGAATTTGGATTCATTCTATGGCAAGGAATGGCTTTGAATCAAGTGTCCCCTCTCTTTGCAATCTCAACCCCCTTGTCTATGTATAGTATCCATAGTGTCCTCTTTCTATGGTGGCTCTGGAGCCCAGATGAAACATCAAATGCTGAACACATGGCAGGGGATAAGGATGGATAACTACTGTTTATTTGCTCTGAATAAAGTGACTGCAGCCTATACTCAAAAATTTTCACTCTAAAACCTCCTGAGAGCCTTTGTGGCCATTGTGGAGCCAAAAGCGTGAAGCCACAGACACTCTGCAGAGCAGCCATCTGCTTTCACTTTGGAGAAAACATATTCCCAAGGAAGGCATTGCCAACCAACAGCCTAATATCTCCTCCCTGGTGCTGCAGCTTCTTGAGATTGTGGTGTCCCTTGGTGTCTCTTATCCTTTGTAATCACATCTTCACCTGGCATTCCTAGCCAGTAATTCCCAAACGTTCAGATACTTAATTTCTAGTTCAAACATGGCAGTTTGCTCACGCTGACGGCTTCACCTGTGCATATGCTCTCTGTCAAGATTCTCGACAGTTTCTTCCTTGCCGCCTCTTGCTCCAAATAATGGCCAGCTGTAAACTAATTAACCTCTGGAGGTGTCTCCCAGGAGGTTAGAGTGCTTGGCAGCCAGGGCAGCAGCAGCGCTGCAGCTGGGAATACGTGATAACAAAGCATATTGATTCACTCTGCCTGCTACCCACGTGCCAATTTCCTCGCAGTCTCATTGCTGGCAGAGATAACGAAAGCAATCAGGGGCAGAGCCCCGGCAGTGGCGAAGGCCTTTACTACCCGCTTTGTTTTAACTCTGCTCAACAGTCTTGTGTATCACCGAGTAAACTCCACGTAAAGGAAAAAAAAAATAACTGATAAAGGAGTTCATTTCCTTCAGGAAGAAATATTTGTGAGTGAATAAAAGATTGTGATGCCATGGTGTGAAATCAAATATCAGACTCAAAGCATTTGCTTAGTGCTGTATACCATGTTGCCAGTGCTTGGCTGGCCTCTGGGTTCTTGGGGTCAGGAAGTACATTTAAGGACCTTAAGGGTAGGCTGCTGTTCTCAATGAATGTGGTGTCTGATTCGAGGAATAAGACAATCAGCCCACTTGTAAACTTCTGTTAAGAGATTTCCTCTGGGGTTGGGCTGGGGCTGGGGCTGGGGCTGGGGCTGCAGCATAGTGGTTAAGCCTCCGCCTGCAGTGCCAGCAACCCATATAGGCATGGGTTCGTGTCCTGGCTTCTCTTCTGATAAGGATCTGCTGTAACCTGGGGAAGCAGTGGAAGATGACCCAAGTGCTTGATCCCCTGCACCCACATGGGAATCCTCGAAGAATCTCCTGGCTCCTGGCTTCAGATGGGCCCAAATTCAGCTGTTGTGGCCGTCTGAGGAGTGATCCACCAATGCAAGAACTTCCTGTCTCTCCTCCCTCTTTTTTTGTAATTCTGCCTTTCAAATAAATAAATTTATCTTTAAAAAAGGAGAATATTTTGTTTTTAGATAATGATTCTCCCTTTTTCCCTGTGTGTGTGTGTGTGCATGTCCACACACGTGCATTTTTCCTTTTTAAATTTGGATTTTTCTCCTACCAGCTGTTTCTGGGGAAAGACCTTCGTGTGTGACATCGCTTCTCCAGCACTTTTTATTGAAATTGCTCATAGAAGAAATTTTCATTATTTTGTTGCCAGTTAGAATATAAATATCTTCACTAAAAAGCTTCAAAACTATTGGAGTGAAGAGAGAGAATATTTGGACAAAAACCCAAGGAATATGAGTCTAACTGTATGCCCCTTCTTTGAGAAAATGTGGTAACCATGCTTTGTTCTCAGTTTCTGCATTTACAGGAAGGTCCATTTTTATCGCTTCCCTGTATTGAAAGCACATTGAGATTGAAAGAATGAAGTGTGGAGTTCTTACTCATTAAGTCCCAAATCCCCTCAGGTATTAATTACTCCTCCCATCCACACATAAGACAATGAAGGCTGATGCAAGTGAGTTGTCCAGAGGAACAGGTTCTACCACCAGTAGTTGTCTCAGTTCGATTAGAGCAACAGAGAGAACAACAGATTATGTTGCTGCCTTTCTGATCTTCAGAGATGCGAACACTCAGCACTATTAGCTGAATTCTAATAAATAATAATTTATTTGCTTCTTGGGTTGGCTCAATATTAGCTTGACTGGGCATATTGTTTCAAAAGAGCTTAGGCACAATAAACCATTATGCTTTGAGAAGATTTTAATTATGGGTGTGGTTTTGGTAAGGGTAGCATTTCCGAATCTATCTTCTAGGAGCTTTCTACCTATTTGGTGCCACAAGATGTCTTAACTGTAGCCCAATCATTCATGACAGATTTCTTCAAAGTGTGGTTTCATTCTGACATGTTTATTAAAGCTAGATTTGCTCTGTTTCTCTCCTCCCCCCTCTCTCTAAGTGTAGGTGTGTCTGTATACATATATGAACACTTATAAAAATTAACTTTTATTTATGTTTACATATTTATAGTTAAGTATATATTAGTATATATGTACAAAATTAAATATAAACATGAATATATTATTAAGTATAAAATATACTTTTATATATAAGTATACATTATTATATATACAACAGTATATATAATGTCTAAAAGCACATAATTGTATGTTTTATATACTATATATTAAAACATACAATAATTGAATGCACATCTTTTAAAGTAGTGACTTCCTCAGCTGAATTCAGTTTCTCATTGCTCTTCAATGCTCATTATTACTGTTTAATAACTCAGCACCAGGTTTCCTTTCTAGATTAATTCTAACACCTATTTCCAAACTCAGCAGTTCCCAAATTGCAGTTACCAGGAACACAGGTCTGCAGGATGTTGCTAAAGATATTACAAAATCAAAAACCCTGACTCAGTTTGAGCCACAAAAGATCAGGTTAATTTAAAAAGATACATTTTGTTTAGGTTTTCTATGTCTTTGTGGCTTAATTTAGGTAGGTTGTATGTAACCAGGAATCTATCCATTTCTTCCAGTTTTCCCAGTTTGTTGGTATACAGGTCTTTGTAATAATTTTTGATGATTCTTCTTATTTCTGTGGTGTCTATTATTACATTTCCTTTTTCATCTCTAATTTTTAACTTTTATTTAATAAATATAAATTTCCAAAGTACAGTTTATGGATTACAATGGCTTTCCCACTCCCATAACCTCCCTCCCACCCACAACCCTCCCATCTCCTGCTCCCTCTCAAATTCTATTCACATCAAGATTCATTTTCAATTATCTTTACATACAGAAGATCAATTTAGTATAAATTAAGTAAAGATATCAATAGTTTGCACCCACACAGAAACACAAAGTGTAAAATGCTGTTTGAGTACTAGTTATAGCATTAATTCACATTGTACAATACATTAAGGACTGAGATCCTACATGAGGAGTAAGTGCACAGTGAATCCTGTTGTTGACTTAACAAATTGACACTCTAGTTTATGGCGTCAGTAATCTCCCCATGCTCCAGTCATGAGTTGCCAAGACTATGGAAGCCTTTTGAGTTCCCCAACTCTGATCATATTTATACAGGGTCATAGTTGAAGTGTAAGTTCTCTCCTCCCTTCAGAGAAAGGTACCTCCTTCTTTGATGGCCCATTGTTTCCGCTGGGATCTCACTCACAGAGATCTTTCATTTAGGTTTATTTTTTATTTGTTTGTTTGGTTTTTGCCAGAGTATCTTGGCTTTCCATGCCTGAAATACTCTCATGGGCTCTTCAGCCAGATCTGCGTGCCTTAAGGGCTGATTCTGAGGCCAGAGTGCTGTTTAGGACATCTGCCATTCTATGAGTCTGCTGTGTATCCCACTTCCCATGTTGGATCATTCTCTCCTTTTTAGTTCTATCAGTTAGTATTAGCAGACACTAGTCTTGTTTATGTGATCCCTTTGACTCTTAGGCCTATCATTATGATCAATTGTGAAGAGAAATTGATCACTTGGACTAGTGAGATGGCATTGGTACATGCCACCTTGATGGGATTGAATTGGAATCCCCTGGCAGGTTTCTAACTCTACCATTTGTGGTAAGTCCGATTTCATCTCTAGTTTTATTGATTTGTGTTATCTCTCTCCTTTTTTGGTCAATAGGGTCAATGGTGTGTTAATTTTTAAAATTTTTTTATTTATTTATTTTTTGCCAGTCAGAGCTAGACAGTGAGGGGGAGAGAGAGAGAGAGAGAGAGAGAGAGAGAGAGAGAGAAAGGTCTCCCTTCCGTTGGTTCACTCCCCTAATAGCCGCCATGGCTGGCACCACGTGGATCCAAAGCTAGGAGCCTGGTACTTCCTCCTGTTCTCCCATGCGGATTCAGAGACCCAAGCATTTGGGCCATCCTCCACTGCATTCCTGGGCTATAGCAGAGAACTGGACTGGAAGATGAGCAACTGGGACTAGTTCCCAGAGCCCCAGTCAGGACTAGAACCTGGGGTGCTGGCGCCACAGGCAGGGGATTAGCCAAGTAAGCCACAGTGCTGGCCTGTTTATTTATTTATTTATTTTTTAAACCCAACTTCTCATTTTGCTGATCCTTTGTATTTTTTTATTCCATTTTGTTGATTTTTTTCTCTAATTATTTCTTTTCTCCTACTACTTTTGGGTTTGGTTTGCTGTTGTTTTTCTAAATCCTTGAGAAGCATGAAAGCTCATTTATTTGGTGCTTTTCCAACTTCTTGATGTAGGCACCTATTGTTATAAACTTTCCTCTTTACACTGCTTTTGCTGTTTTCCATAAGTTTTGTTATGTTGTGTTGTCATCTTCATCTGCTTCCAGTAACTTTTTGATTTCTCTTTTGATTTCTTCTATGACCCACTGTTCACTCAGGAGCATGTTATTTAGTCTCCATGTGTTTGCATATGCTCTAGAGATTCCTGAGTTGCAGATTTCCAATTTCATTCTATTGTATCTGAGAAGATGCATGGCAAGATTTTAATTTTTTGAATTTTCTGAGAGTTGCTTTATGGCCTTGTATGTGCTCAATCCTAGGGAGTTACATGCACTGCTGAGAAGAATGCATAGTTTTCAGCTGTGGATAAAAAGTTCTGTAGCTATCTGTTAGATCCATTTGGCCTATAGTGTCGATTAAATCTGTTGTTTTCTTGTTGATTTTCTGTCTGGTTGATCTGTCCATTGCTGAAAGTGGAGTATTGAAGTCCTTCAGTACTATTGTATTGGCGTCTAAGTCTCCCTTTAAATCCTTTAACATTTCTCTTAAATAGCCAGGTGTCCTGTAATTAGGTGCATATACGTTTATAATGGTTACATCTTCCTGTAGAATTGACCCCTTAATCATTACATGGCACCCTTCTTTGTCTCTTTTAACCTTTTTTTATGTTAAAATCTGTTTTGTCTGATTTTAAGATGGCTACACCAGCTCTTTTTTCGTTTCTGTTGGTAATATCTTTTTCCATCCTTTTACTTTCAGTCTGTGTGCATCTTTGTTGGTGAGATGTGTTTCTTGTAGGCAGCAAATATACAGGTTTTGTTTTTAATCCATTCAGCCAATCTGTGTCTTTTAACTGGGGAATTGAGGTCATTTACATTCAAGGTGACTATTGATAAGTAATGAATTTGCCCTGCCATTTTTCCAAAAATACTCCTATTTTTTTTTTTTTGAGTTTCCCTTGAACTTTTTTTAAAGATTTATTTTATTTATTTGAAAGACAGAGTTACAGAGAGAGGTAGAGAGAGAGAGAGAGAGAGGCCCTCCATCCTCTGGTCCACTCCCCAGATTGCTACAATGACTGGAGCTGCGCTGATCCGAAGCCAGGAGCCAGGAGCCTCCTATGGGTCTCCCATGTGGGTGCAGGGGCCCAAGGACTTGGGCCATCTTCTACTGATTTCCGAGGCCATAGCAGAAAGCTGGATCAGAAGAGGAGCATCCAGGACTAGAACTGGTATCCATATGGGATGCCAGCACCTCAGGCCAGGGCTTTAACCCACAGCGCCACAGTGCCGGCCCTTCCTTTGAACTTATATTGAGAGACTTCCTTCCTTTACCTTCTTTTGTAGTGATGACCATGTTTCTGTGTTTCTGTGTGCAACACATCCTTAAGGATCTTTTGTAGGGCTGGACAAGTGGTGACAAATTCTTTCAATTTCTGTTTGTTAAAGAAGGTATTCATTTACAAATGAGAACTTTGCAGGGTGTAATATTCTGGGATAATAGTTTTTTCTCTTAAGACTTGGACTATATCTCACCATTTCCTCCTACTCTGCAGGGTTTCTGATGAGAAGTCAGCTGTGAGTCTAACTGGATATCTCCTGAAAGTAATCTGGCATTTCTCTCTTGCACATTTTAGGATCTGATCTTTATGTTTTACTGTGGTGAGTTTAACTGCAATGGTCCTGGTGAGAATTTTTTCTGGTCATGTCTATTGGGAGTTCTGTGTGCTTCCTGTACTTGGATGTCTCTTTTTTTCTCCAAACCAGGAAAATTTCCTGCTATTACTTCACTAAGGAGGCCTTCTAATCCTTTCTCTCTCTCCATGCCTTCAGGAACTTCTATAACCTGTATGTTGGGTCTTTGTTTAGTACCCTGTAGATTTGCAACAGTGTTATATAGTTTCCTGATTTCCTCTTCTTGTCTTTGGTTTGATTGTATACTTTCCTGTGCTTTGTCTTTTAAGTTCAATATTCTTTCTTCTACTTCACAAATTCTGTTTTTAAGGCTCCCCACTGCATTTTTTATTTGTTCCATTGAATTCCTCATTTCATTTTGATTTCTCTTTAAGATCTGAATTTCATGGGAGAATTTTTTTCATGTCCTGTACATATTTCATTAGTTTGTGCATTTGCTTCTGATTACTTCTATGTAATCTTATGATCAATTGTTTGAATTCCATTTCTTGCATTTCTTCTATTTCATCTTCTTCACAATCTATTACTGAAGTGTTATATTATTTTGGGAGCATTATGTTGTCTTCCTTATTCTTGTTTCTTGAATTGGTGTGTTTGTTATTTGGCATTTTTGGAGCTACTCGTTTTTGTTTTTTTGTTTTGTTTTGTTTTTGTTTTTTCTGCTGTGGTGGCTTTTATCTTTGTACTATGATTCTGTACAAAATTTGAATATCTGCTTTCAGTGAATCTCTAGAAGCTTATAGTGTGTGTGGTCAGAGAGCTCTGTTCAATTCTCCAGAGTTAAGGGCATGTCTAAGGTGACACACCCAGGTTTGGCATGGTTAATCTTCTCACAATTTTTTTTTTAACAGAAGGGAGATTTATTCTGCTCAGTTGGGCTCCTCTACTCAGTGGAAACCAGTGCTGAGTATAATATTTGTACACTCTGTCCCAAGGACCACACAAGGATCTGTGCAGTCCTCAGTGTAAATTCAGATTCCCCAGCAATGTCTCTCCCCAGGTAACCAGGAAACCCTGAGCTTGTGGAGTCTCCCCCTGTGACTGCTCAAAGCCCCAGCCTCACCGTGAGTCAACCCACATGCCCTCAGTTCTATTCACAATCCCAGTACAAAAGCCTCAACCAGTCACAGGCTCCTAGCCCTCTCTTAGTTCTCCTCACCAGAGTCAGGATCTCCACTTGGATGGTTGCTGGGCACAAACTGTTGCTGGCACAGCTGTTATGTATGCCCGAAATGGTGGCCACTTTGTCAGCTTGTTACAGGATGCCGTTGTAAAGTGATCAGGGAGAGAGAAACATGTGTGTCCATCCTTTTTTTTTTCCTTCTCTAGTTTGCTTGGTACACTTTCCTCCATGGGGCTCCAAGCTGGGTTCCCTCTAGGCTCTTCCTGTAGCTTTTTCACCAGTGTTTTGGGCTGCTGGGGTCTTGTTTCACTTCACTTTTCTCTGAAGGGAGAGAACTTCCACTTTGCTTATGGTCCTGTCTAAGTACTGACAGAGTTTGTGAACTCAAAATGCTCCCATAATCTTGGCAGCTCATGACAAGAGTCTCAGGTGATAACTGAAGTCGTAAATAAGAGTGTCGATTGTTAAATCAATAACAGGAGTCACTGTGCACTTACTCCCCATGTAGAACCTCTGTCCTTAATGAGTTGTACTATGAGAATTCATAGTAAAACTAGTTTTCAAACAGTACTTCATACTTTGTGTGTCTGTGTGCGTGCAAGCTGTTGAAATCTACTTAATATAGAGTTGGTCTTCTGTATATAAAGATAATTAAAAATGAATCCTAATGAAGAATGTGATGGGAGAGGGAGTAGCACGTAGGACAGGAGTGGGGATGGGAGGGCTGATATGGAAGGAAAAATCGCTATATTCCTAAAGCTGTACCTATTAAATATGTATTTATTAAATAAAAGCTAAAAATATCCATTTTCAACCAGGCTGTTGGATCTTTAATCTGTTTACTGGTTGGTATTGTGAAAGCTACTGTGTGGTATGATTTTCAAACTTATTGGACCATTATCACCTCTTCCCTTGATATTCTGAATAGCATTTTTGATTTTCCCCAAATGATGCTATAAACTAGGAAATACTCCTCTAAATATTATTGTGGTCTTCACTTTCTCCTAAGTTTTAATGCCCGTTGAATTTTCCAAAATTGATGTGCAGCTTCCATTAGCTCTGAGTGATTCAGATGATGATGGTGACATACCTAGCCCTTGTCCTCCATATCATGAATGTGGTGGACCATGGTGGGACTCCTTGTGTAGGTCTTATTTAAACCTCCTGCCCTGCAACCTCCTAGAATCAGTCTCCCTCTCTCTCTTTCTCTTTCTCTTCTTCCCTTCCTCCCTCTCTCCGTCTCCCCGGCATAAAAAAAATGAGGTGGACAGAAGATGGCAAATTCCTCTCTGGAGCATTGCTTCCCTGTGTCTCTTACCCACTCACCTTTACTCTACTCTCACTCTTAGCCCTGGCAATTGACTGAACTTCTCCCAGTTCATTATATGTACATGGCATCTCTTCATTCACTGACTATGAGACTTCAACATTAGAGAACTGGCTTTCTAATGGAGACTACTTTTTACACCTATGAGAGCTGGATGAACAAAGTTCCATGCTGTACTATATCTTGTCCTGATAGATTCATAAAAACAAGAGTCAATGATTTGCCTAAAAATTTTAATCTCAATGAAGGAATATTTTATATACTTTAAAAATAATCCAAATTCATGGACGCTGTTTCATTTACTTATTTTTATTATGATACTGGCAAGGAAATATCTGTTTTTCACAATTTATTATTCAGGAGGCAGATAGAAAGCTCTTATCTACTGGTTCAACTCCCCAAAGGCATATAATGACCAGGACTGAGCAAAATCCAAAACTGGGAGCTGGGAACCGAGTCCAAACCCCTGATGTGAGTAGCAAGAACCAGATCACTTGAACCAACACCACTGCTCCCTAGGGTCTGTAATAGCAGGAAGTGGGAGTCACGAGCTGGAACCTGATATCAGAGCCAGACACTCAGATGTGGGATGTGGACATCTTAACCATTATACTGTTAATCTAAACACTGGTCCCAAGAAATATATTTTGACAGGATTTTAATAAAAAATTATTTCTGAATTATTTAAGTATACAGATATAATTTTGGTTTTAGTCATTAAGCATTGTTGAATATTTTTATGTCACCATTTTGAGCCATGAAACTAATTTCAACTGTTAAGAAAGAGAATTCAAATAGTAAAGACCTCACAAATATTGCTTCAATGAATAAACATGTTGTCTTTAATTAGTATAATTCCTGTGCAAATTGTTTTAAAGTTTTGTTGTTTTATTTTGCTTTCTTAGGTTGGATAAATATCCACTTTGCTCTTCCCCTTCCTTTGTTTGTTTAGTAAGCCATTTGGTATATAGAATGACACAATCTAATCTGGCTTGCCCTAAAACTTAATGTATTCTGATCATCGGAAGCAAAATATTGATTTGTGCTGTACCCACCTAAAAGTGATAGTAAGTCTTTCATGAAATGGAGTTTGAACATATACCTCAAACTGAATATGGTAACTTGAATATAGGGATGAAAAATAATTACTTCTAATTATATGATGCATTTTTTAAGGATTTCAAAAATAAATTGGAGTTTACTGATTTTATTCTGAATTTTATTGAAAATTCACATACAAGCAGAAGACCCAACAACTGTTTCTCTGTCAACTCTTGGTGTACACCTCTAAAGAGAATTTGTCAAGGAGTGCTCTACTTCATGTTGTTTGTACATCTCTCTGTTCTCAACATAAAGTGCTGCTGAAAAAGACAGACTGGGAGAGATTCTTCTAAATAGTTGTGGGATTAATATTTAAATAAATTAATAGTATTACCATTGGAGATTTCAATCAATGATCTCTCTGAAAGTTCCAAAAATTGTCATTACTTTAAAAAATGCTGTTCAGAACCACCCTAAGGTTGAATCTTGTATATGTCATGCTATCAATAATTGTCTTTAAAAGTTAGTCTGGACTCTCTGTCTCTCTCTGTCTCTCACTGTTTAACTCTGCCTGTCAGAAAAAAAATAAAAATAAAATAAATAAATAAAAAATTAAAATAAGAATTAGTCTGGAAATAAATATTTGTCTTTCAAAAAACCTGGAATTTGTAGTGATAGGCAGTCTGTTATTATGTTTACACAATTGAGGTATTAAGACTATAAACCAAAGAGGAATTACCAGATGATGCATATGCTCATTCTGTCAATCAAACATATGCACTACTGGTATGTTAGAGAAACAAGCTGTTCAGTGCACATTTTGTCTGGCACACAACAAACATTTCACACCCAGTTATTTTCAACTATTTCTTCCTCTCTCTGCCTCTCTCTCTCTCAGATAAAATTTTGTGGATGTATAGATTCAGCATATATATATATATATACATATATTTACAGACATATATACATACATATATGTGTACACACATACTATTAAGGAACTTTCTTCCATTTAAATAAAATATGAGGGTGGAAAGAAGTAGTTAGATTAGCAAAAGAGAATGAGAGAAGGTCTTAAAACCAAAACCTTAAGATTTGTGCAAAACCACTCAATATTCAATTTCCAAAGGATTTACTAGAAGACAAATGGTCCTCCATTAAGTTTCCAGGAATACTTAATATTTCAAATATAAAGGGCTCACTTGAGCCTTCCCTTGAACATAAAATCAGACTTCAGTTTATTGGTTCCAATTAATTTGAAAGAATCAAAATGGAAATGAGTAATATTTTTCAATGACCCATATGCCAAAGGAAAAGGGATGACTTCTGTAAAAGATACTCTGACCCACAGACTCCCTTTTCTTTGCTTTACATCAGGTAGTTGGTGAGGAACAGGTAGCCACAAGCCCTTGCCCATTTGATAGGTACTCTACAGTACCTCCTCACCAGCCCAGGTCAATTCTAGCGCAATTTTACAGAAACTTTGGTCTAAAAAGACTGAAAGCATTCTAGAGTGCTGAATTGATCTAGAATGCTGACTTGACCCTGTCAGAAGAATAAGGAGTTGTTCTTAAACTACTTCATGTCCTGAAGACAATGTAACATAATATCCATTGTTAATGTCCTAGATTTGAACTACTGGGGCTTGAATTGTACCAAGACTCTACTTAGATCCAGGCATTGCCAAAGTTGTTTAAGCCACAGGTACTCTGCAAGCATGTGGGAATAATAGCATATCAGTACTTGTGTGTGTGTGTGTGTGTGTGTGCACGTGTGCGTGTGTGATCCTAAACTACTTGAAGTTTTGGAGACAAGGTAACATGATGTCCAGTGTGCATTGGACAGCCTAAGTTTGAATTCTTTCAATACTTAGCTCTGAAGCAATTCCATGGTTGTTTTAAGCCACAGGTATTCTGCAAGCATGTTGGAATAATAGTGTATCAGAACTTGCTTGTGTGTGTGTGTGTGTGTGTGTGTGTGTAGGATAGAATACATGTGAAATAGTACAGCATTACAGAAAGATGGCAGAACCATAGTAATTTGATGATATTTGATGATTTTTTTTATCTATAAAAATGGCCAATTCCATATGGAGCAATACAAGAGTAAATGCCCAATAAAGTTTAGCAATTATTATGAAAAAACTATTTTGGAAGACTGGTTTTATCCACTAAATAACTAGAATATAGGCAGTACTTTACATGATCAACCATAAAACTGGAGAGATGCTGATATTAAAAATGCTAAGTATTCACTGACATGAGTTATGTACTGGCATATGTCGAAAAATATGTACACAGTCAGCAAGATCATTTGCTCTAAGCTTCAATATACACATATATTAGAGTATTTCTAGACTGTGGAGTCTGACCCAATAATGATCAATGGGGTAGATCATGGTATTCTGAATTTCTTTTTTCACAGATTGCATTTATCTGTATGGAAGGCAGAGAAACACACACACGAGAGAGAGAGAGAGAGAGAGAGAGCGAGCTTCCATCTGCTTGTTTACTCTACAAATGGCCATACCAGCTGAGGAAGATTCAGGCACAAGCCAGGAGCCTGGAACTCTATCCAGGTCTCCCACAAGGGTATCAGGGGCCCAAGTACTTGAGCTGTCTTCAAGTGCCTTCCCAGGTAAATTATCAGAGCTGGGATCAAAGAAGAACCAGGATCTCAAACTGGCACTCCAATGTGGGATGCTGGTGTCACAAGCAGCAGCTTAATCCAGGGCTTGTTCCCAGGATGTGGACACATTGCTCTGAAAGGCTGACATTGAACACCAGAAACCAGAGACACAGTTAGAGAACAGTGGAAGAGATGATGACAGAGTTGAGGCGAGGGGAGTACAATCTAGGGCATGCAGACATGCTTTCTTGGGAAAAATGGAACATAAGGCAGGAGATGGAACAAAAAGATAGGCATAGAAATTTCAGTGGATCCAAGAGAGCTATTGTGTTAATGGCCAGTTGATGGATGAGGTAACTCAGTCTTGTCTGGACAAAGCAGATGCTGATCTACTGGGTAGGAGTAAGCATACTCTGACATCAGAAGTAGGTCTAGGTCTGAAGAATCTTAGTTTATTTTAATTTAAGGCTCAGGTAGAACTTTCTTTTTTTTAAGAAAACAGTGCAAGGGGCAGTGTTGTGGCACAGTAGGTTAATCCTCCTGAGCATCCCATATGGTTGCTGGTTCTAGTCCTGGCTGCTCCTCTTCCGATCCAGCTGTCTGCTGTGGCCTGGGAAGGCAGTGGAAGATGGCCCAAGTCCTTGGGCCCCTGCACCCACGTGGGGGACTGGGAGGAAGCACCTGGCTCCTGGCTTCGAATCGGTGTAGCTCCGGCTGTTGCGGCCATTTGGGGAGTGAACCAACAGAAGGAAGACCTTTCTCTCTGTCTCTCCCTCTCACTGTCTGTAACTCTAGCTCTCAAATAAATAAAATAAATCTTTTTTTAAAAGAAGAAAACAATGCAAAGTTAAAATATCAAATTATTATGAGCAAAATGTCTCAGAACGTACAAGTTAAAAAGCGATTAAATGTCACAGTCTACTTTGAAAAAATAGTTTTATTTGCAGAATATGAGTCACATGACTCCTTGACTGCTGCCTCTCCTTGCTCCAGCACCATGGGGAGAAACACAAAATGGAGAGGAAGCTGCAGTTGACCAATGGGCAACATATCTTCCTTTTGCAGTGGCCACAGGACCCAGTCAAGTTTGTGCGGATGAGTGTCTACACACTTACACTTCATGGTGTACTAAGGATCTGCCTCTGATGGCCTCCATATTCAGTAACTAATAATCGCTTCAGTGCCAAAGTTTGGGGATGAATTCATTTTTTTTCAGTGTGAGAAGTTATTTACATCCCAATATTATCACTCACACTGAACTTATTTTCATTAACTAAAGAGAAAAATGTGGATTTTGAAATATAGCATGTAGTTGGAGCTTGAATCTGGGTAATCCATGTGTGTTGTCTGTGCACGTGAACATAGTTCCTCACTTGGCCACCATGCACAGGCAGAATGCACCTATTTTCTAGTAACTTCAGGGATTTAACCACCAAATTTGAAAAAAAAATAAAATATTCTGAGATATGTTTTTAAAATAGGACCTTATCATACAAAGGATATCCATTTTTAAAGAGCTGTCTTATATCTCAGTCTTTCTATCTGTCACTTCCTCAAACTTTAAAAGTCAGCCCTTTCAAGGACAACTCTGGCTAGAGCTCAGGTTGGTAGAACACGTAGTCACGGATCAGGAGAGTTTGAGTGACTTTCTTTTAGTCCTTCCCACTTCTGTGAACATTTCATTGGGGAGTGAAGTGTTGATGCTGTCACACATCTGGCATATCTCTCCTTCTGCTGATCAGTATAATGGAAACACAGTCTGTTTAAAAGACCAACAAATAAGAAGGCTATTGGCATGAACATCGTGTCAGATATCATTTTATTCTCAGCTCTCCTTATGGTTCTTTTTCTCCAAAAGGTAGATTTCTGGAAAATCTACCTTTATGCTGTGTGTTCTAAATAATTCTTCAATAAATACTATCTAATGTGGGTCTATTTATGCCAATCCCTAAGTTACTTACCGAGTGTTCCCAAAGTGTTGGCATCTTGGCTACAAAGTATTTGTTCTCTAGTAAGAGGCACAGGTACAAAAAGCATGTGATTATGATGCAGACTGGCAAAAGTAATGCTCAAGCTGCCGGTAGGATGTGACTTGAAAATAGTGGAAAAAAGCACCAATCCATACATAGAAAACTCAATGGAAACTTCCCAGAAAAGCTGTTACAGATTGAAAGTAATTGTGGAGAGAAAAAGACAAAGAAATCCATGGCATAAAGTATTGCTAGTGAGTTAGACAGTCACAAAAATATGCAAAACTTATAAACCATTGCAAAAAAACCTTGCAATTTTGCTTAAAAGTAATGGAAATTTATTAAAGGGAATTAAGTGAAAGAGTCAAGTGATTTGCTTCATAAATTTCACAGTCTAATCCAGTTTGAACTGCATTGCATTGGTGTACAAGAGAGAATGCAGGAGCTTGGTTTAGAGATAGCAAAAAAGGTGTTGATGAGAAATTAATTTATTCTGTATAAATTTGGGAAATAGAATCAGCCAGACTGGGTGCCAGATTGGATATGCAAGGTATAAAACATTGAATCAAAAAAAAGAGTACCAAAGTGATGACTTACATAACTACAAATACATGACACTACTTACTGAGAAATAGGATGGTGAATGAGAAGAAAGAGTTCAGTATTTTATACACTAAAAGCTGGGATGTCTTTAATTCATTGACATAAAGACTATACGAAAGTTTATCATTTTTCCAAGTACTATGTTCTATCAAGTTTCTGTGAAAGCTGGATTGGTAAATATTGAGCCAGTGCTCCCAGGTAAGGTACAAGATTATGTTCTTGGTATAATGCAGTTACAATTTCTTTAAGTGATCAATACATAAACGTATTTTGTGTGTGCTTCTGTTTAAATCACATCATAGTGTTCTTTCACTCATGAACCATAGACAGCATTATATCACTGTGCTTTGGGGACAGTTTAAACAAAGACATCACAAGTAAAATGCTGCCAAATGTGAAAAAAGTCACTGAATAGACAACAAAATAGGATACTGATTTACCATATGTAAGATGAAACCAAAAGACAGAATTTTTAAGCAGATCTGCTTAATTTTATTTGAAAGTAGATTACAGAAAGAGAGGGAAAGACAAAGAGAAAGATATTCTAGCCACAGATTCAATCCCCAAATGGCCACAACTGCCAGGGCTGGGCCAAGTCAAACCCAGGAGCCTGGAACTCCATCCATGTCTCTCGTGTGGGTGTCAGGGGTCCAAGTGTTTGGCCCACCTTCTGCTGATTTCCCAGATGCAGTGACAGAGAGCTGCATGAGAAGCAGAGCAGCTGGGACTCAAACCAGCATGCATATGGGATGCTGCGTCACAGGTGGCAGCTTAACCCACTGCTCCACAATGCTAGCCTCCAGAGGACAGAATTTTGCCTCATTCAGCCGCAATGGGGAATGTACACATTGGATGAAATAAAATTCCCTTGATTCTGTGTATGCCCATGAATGACCATACAACTAGCACAAGTACTACAAATAATTTCAGAGTATGCAAATCTTCAAATGTTGAATCCATGAATAATTAGGATTAACTTTATTCAATCTGGGCTTCAGGAGTGTCTTAGAAGAAGGAATATCTTTGGAAGTCATCAAGACAATGGTGTTGCTTCCAATGCTGGGAGTGGGGGAGATGGAAGAGAGACAAGGCCTGGTATCAAACTCTAAAGAGTCCAAAGTGTAGTGAGGGAAGCTATGATTCAGAGCACATGAAGGACGGAAGATGGAACCTACAGAGAGACCTGAGAAAGAAGAAGAAAGAGAATGTTTCCAGGCAGCCATCCCTGTCCAGGGGCTGCTAATGTGGTTGAGAAATGAAACAAAAGCCCATATTCTTTGGACTTAGTGTCGTGAATACTGCCATGCCCATGATGGGAGCAGTGCCAGAGGAGGGGAGGGTGAAAGCCTGATTGGACAAAGCTGAAACAGGTAAGAACATGGGAGCTGGGAGTATAGATAGCAACCTGACATTCTTTCTTATAAGGAAGAGCAGAAAAGGGGCATCTAGGGAGAAGTGAGCGGCAACGTGCACACAACCATGCTCATGCAGAGGAGACCTTCAGAAAATGCAAGGCAAATGCATAATTTGAGGAAGCTGAGAAGGATTTCAATCTTTTGGGCACAGAGGTAAATATATCTTTAAATTGATTGACTCACTAATTCATTCATTTATTGATTTATCCGAGAGAGGTGGAGGAAGGGGGAGAAAGAGAGAGTTCCCATTCACTTACTCACTCCCCAACTAATGGCAGTGGGTCATGGATTGAAGCTGGGAGTTGGGAACTCAGCCTAGGTCTCCTCTATCCATGGTAGGAACCTGATAACTTGACTCATAACCCTCTATCTCCCAAGGTCTGCATTGGTAAGACACTAGAAATAGGAGCTGGAGCTAAAACCTGAACCCAGGCTTCCAATGTTGGACATGCATGTCTTAACTGCTAGACCAAATGCCTGCTCCGTAAACTTTTTGAATTTCCCATGCATGTTCCCCCATGCATGTTCATGTGTGTGCATGTGTCTGTGTGTGTTTAGACTAGGAATGTAGACTTTCATTTCTCCAGAAAAAACACTGAAAAATTATGTGGATCAAGGGAAAGTCATGTTTTCTTGACTCACTATGCTAAGGGAGTAGGCTATGTCGAGAGCTTGTCATTCTTAGTAACTGTCAAAGGGATTATTTAGAGTAGCATACTTACAGGGTTTTAAGATCTGGGCTGAGTGAGTTAAGACAGGTTTGCGAGTTTGTGACTGGACAGAGTTTATGGGTGAATGCAGTGAGGCATCCTCTAAAAGAAGTCTGGGAGAACAAATTGTTAGTCTGCATTAGGTAAATTGTTTTCGTGGGTTCACAGCATGTCTTCTAGAAGAAAGTGTTTCCTGGAGCAAATAGCAAAGCTATTTTGGCCTGATCACACCCCAGTCAAGCACCAAGACAGGAAAGTATTACTGAACCTGAATTGATTGATGCAGAAACAGGAAGGCAGATCACCGTCAGTGGATGGGGTTAGTAATGGAAGTTGCACACTGCTTATAAGTGCTCTAGGAAGGAGTGAATAACACCAGAAAAGTGATGATAACTGGGAGTGCTTGAGAATGATGGCAGCAGGGGTCGGGGAGTCAGCCAGAAAAAAAGGGAAGACAATTCTATCTTCAGGAAGAGTATTTTTTAAATAAAATAAGTCAAACACCCCAAAACTGCAAAACCCGGACTTCCCTCAACCCTTTCAGTTCTCTGCCAGTTACCTTACCTCCAGATCCTGCCTCTACTTGCTACAAACAGATGGACAAAATCTTAAAACAGATAATTCACAGAAGAGGGTCTGATACAAGGACATACCCATGGTACATCCTCCATTAAATGTGAGTTTTTCTTCTGTTTTATTTGGTCTTTTTGACCATCCTGTGCCTCCTGATTACACTTCAACCGTGAGACTCAAACAAACAGACAAAAAAGGGGCAATCAGTCTATCTGGTGTTCCTCAGACTGTCTGGTGTTCTACAGCTCAGGATTTTTGGTATTTTTCCTCCTACACTCAGGTGTTTATCAGGACCCTGCAGCTTCCCTTGCCCATTGACTAGACCAAGGAGATAGCTCAGTCTCACTATGCCTTTTGCACAATGGCTTCTGATTGTCACACCAAACTCTCCCAATACACCTTACTCCTCCACCACCACTTCCTCCAAACAAACCCCACCCCTTTAAATAGATCTTCCATTCTAAAAGGTCTATTATATACTCGTATTTCCAAGACTTTCCTGAACAATTTATATCTAAGATACTCTTGACGGTTGGGAAATATAACTTAGGTTCAATCTGGAATAAATAGCTTCTTAGAACAACGAGTAATTTATTTAAAATACATTTACATTATAAAGATGTCAAAACATATAAAAGCCTTTGGGGAAAGGCAGTATGATCAGTAAAGGACGAAAATGTCACGACTCAGGCACTTGTATGAGTTAAGTCACGGCGACAGCATAGGAGAGTGGGAAGATCTAAGACGCAAGTGACATACCAGAGCCAG